>NC_052061.1:18601711-18902907 GCF_903992535.2 Arvicola amphibius
GAGGAAGAACTGTGGGGGAGGGGTGGAAAGAAGAGGAAGGTGAAGAAGGATGTCTCTTAACATTATTATACGTGCATTTGGTCTCTCTCTGTGTGTGCATGTTTGTGTATGTTGTCTGTATGTGTGTGTATGTTGTGTGTGTATCTTTGTGTGTCTCTGTGTGTATATGTGTGTACGTTGTCTGTGTGTGTGCATGTGTGTGTGCATGTGTGTGTGTGTGTGCATGTGTCTGGGAAGCATGCTTGACTATAAAGGCATGCTGACATTCAGTGTATTCTTCAGTTGTCTTTCCACGTTATTTATTGAAACAGAGTTTGTCATTGAACCTGGGGGCTGCTGTTTTGCCTATTTTGTTTGGAGTTGCTGACCTGATCGGGGTCTCACTGGAGTATGAGATGTGTCCTGATATGATGATTAATATGGTGGGCTTTTGTGTGGTGCTGGGGGTCCAAACTCAGGTTCTGAGACTTAAGTGAGAAGGCAGCTAACTTACCGAGGTGTCTCCCCAACCCCAGCTTGGAAGGAACCTAGTTTTCTTCTTTTTAACAGAAGAAAGCTGATTCCCAAGTGTAGTGAGAGGTGTAAGAACACCAACCAGGTAATCCATTCGAGATCCAGACCTGGCATCTGCACCTCACAGCCTTCCCCCAGGGTCCTTGCCAGTGTCCCTGGCATGCGTGGCTTCTGGTAGCTGGAGATCACGGAGCAGAGTGTCTCAGATAAGCAAAGTTGCTTTCCATGAAGCACATGGATTTTGCATCAAGGGGTCTTAATTACAAGGTTGTAAATATGTCAGAGGAATCTGACAGCACCTTATTAAATTCCAAGTCTGAGCTCAAGTGGCTTCTGATGCTGGCACAGTCCCCGAAGGAGCCTCATAGTCACTGCCAACCCAGCCTTTCGCTCCCTTCCCCCGTCCCCCTTCCCTTTTAAATTCTGTTAATTATAAAAAATGGCACATAGGAGTGAACTATATATCAAATTATGAAAACACATTAGAAATACTTCATTCACAGCGTTTGCCTTATTTTTATCCTTTCATTTCTTTGAAGGATGGTACAATTTAATCTCTAGAGACACCTATTTGAGTGCTAAATAGGAAAAAAAAGGTAAATTTTAAATGAAGCACTAACTTGTGGCTGGTATTTAAGGTTATATTTCTCAGGAAATAGGACATCAGTTTCAAATATGCTTTGTGTGTGTGTGTGTGTGTGTGTGTGTATGAGTGAGCATGTGTGTGTATGAGTGAATGTATTTGTATGACTATATATATATGTGAGTGTATGTGTCTGTCTGTATGAGTGAGCATGTTGGTGTGTGTGTCTGTATGTACATATGAATGAGTGTGTATGAGTGAGTGTCTATGAATGAGCGTATTTGCATGAGTGAGTGTGTCTATGCATGAGTGTGCTTGTGTGAGTGAGTGTGTGTATATGTGTGTGTGCACGTGCTCACGCACATACAATGTGGAAGCCAGAAGCTAATTTGGAGGTATCTTATGTGTTGGGATGAGGCGGCGGGCCGCTTCCTGCCACCTGGCTAGCTTTACCTGAAATAATTACACGGAAACTGTATTCTTTTAAACACTGCTTGGCCCATTAGTTTTAGCCTCTTATTGGCTAATTTTCACATCTTGACTAACCCATATTTAGTAATCTGTATAGCACCACGAGGTGGTGGCTTACCAGGAGAGATCTTAACCAGTGTCCGACTCAGAGAGGAGAGGCATGGCGACTGCCTGAGGCATCTGCCTCACTACCTTCTTCCCAGCATTCTGTTCTGTCTACTCCACCTACCTAATTTTCTGTCCTATTAAAGGGCCAAGGCAGTTTCTTTATTAACCAATGAAAGTAACACATAGACAGATGACCCTCATCCATCACTTATGTCATTCTCTACCTTAATTTTAGGAGGTAAGGTCTCCCTCTGCACCTAGTGCTTACCTTTTCAGCTAAGCTGGCTGACGATCCATGTCTCAGTCTCTCCAGTGCTGGGGTTACAGGCATGTGTAGTTGTGTCCTGGCTTTATATGTAGGGGCTGGGATCCTAACTCATGTTACCACTGAGCCAACTCTCCAGGCCCAAATGTCCTTTCTTTTCTCTTTTTCAAAGTGTAAGTGTAAAGAGGCAAGTGCATAGAAAAAACTTTCACGCTGACTGTGATGCCCAGAGAAAACTGAAGCTGGTAGTTGCTTTACGAATATAGCCTGTGTGAATCCTCAGTGATGGCTACTGACTGGCACCTTTGCTCTCAGTAGAGACCTTGGAAACGTACAGCTTCCATATTTTCCTAACCTCATTTCCTCATTTTACTGTGCTCATACTGGGGTTCAAGAGAGCAGATTCTTATGACATCCCAGAGAACATTTCAGCATGTCTTCTTCTTTTTCTTTTTCTTTCTTCTTCTTCTTCTTCTTCTTCTTCTTCTTCTTCTTCTTCTTCTTCTTCTTCTTCTTCTTCTGCTTCTGCTTCTGCTTCTGCTTCTGCTTCTGCTTCTGCTTCTGCTTCTGCTTCTGCTTCTGCTTCTGCTTCTGCTTCTGCTTCTGCTTCTGCTTTGTCTTCGTCTTCGTCTTTGTCTTCGTCTTCTTCTCATCTGTTTATTCTACTCTCATCTTTTTGTGGTGCTGAGGATGGAACCCAGGGAGGGGCTTGAGCCCGCTACGTGAGCACCCTGCTGCTTAGCTACAGTCCTATCCTGCCATGTCCCATTCTCATTGAGGAGCGCCATCTTGCTTCCCACCCCTCTCCAAAGCACATGTTAACGTATGTATCAATTGAGAGCTTTAAAATCAGCATGGAAGCAACTTTAGATGTTCACAGATTACAGAATTTCAAGCAAGGAATTCATTTAACCAGTGATCGCAGAGCTGAGAAGCCAAATGAGGGACCCAGGAGGAACCCAGAGAGATCAGTAAAAGCAAGACAGCTTCCATCTCTAGCTGTGTGCACACTTTTTTTTTTTTTTTATTTTACTTGTGTGTGTAGCCTGTGAGGGATTCAAAATGTGGCAGACACATGCAGGAGTCACGTGATCTGTGGGCTGAGGCAGGGGGATGTGCTTTAACAGCTGGAAGTAAAGTGACCGAAGGATGTCTCTGGTGCTTCCTGGGTCCCTTTGGGAACCAGATAAAAGGTGCTTTCCTGATGTCATTTTGCCTAAACTTCTAGGAAGCAACTTAAGTTCTGGGCTGCTTTATGAATGGATCTTACTACGTGTTTTATTCTCTTAGCAATAATCTTTGCTACCTAAGTTCTGGGCTGCTTTATGAATGGATCTTACTACATGTCTTATTCTCTTAACAATAATCTTTTACAAAAGCTGCCATTCAGGAAGCTAGTGAGCTGTGTTTATTTAGGAATATGGGGGTGGGGGTTGAGATGGAAGTAGATTGCTCTTCTAATATCAGCTCAAATTCACTCGTCAGTCTTTTGAAAACACGTATGCGCAATTATCTGCCCGATGTGCCCATGTGCAGGCACACCTGGCACCTCTGGAAGTCAGAAGAGGGTATGGGAGCCCATGGATTGAAGCGACAGATGGCTGTGAGCTGCCGCCTGGGTCCTGGGGATCAACTTTGTGTCGGGACTGTCAACCACGGAGTCATCTCTCTAGCTCTACCAATCGGACTTATGACCAAAAAAAAAAATTGCTTCAATTAAGGTAAAAGCCAGATAACAAGGCCAAAGAGGTGGGGGGTACCTGCCTTAGCCCTGTTCCCTGTCCCCATGTGCTTCTTCCTTCACTATGGGGCCCTGTATCACACATGTTCTTCTTTGTTCTCTATGTCTTAGCTTTCACTTGACCAGGTTCGTCGTAACTTAGAACAAATATAGACCAATAAGGACCTATCTTCTGATGCCTAATATAGCTACACAATGAAACTGACTCTGACATTAGGTATAATTTGGATGGGAAATATTAAAATTAGAACATAATAATGACAAAAAACAATAACATTTACAAGTAGCTTGAATATAGACTATTTCAAAACTAGTGTTTGTGTGACAACCAGTCTGAAAATTTAGGAGGAACTTTTTAAAAGTTTAAAATAAAAACAAATTTTGAAAGGGCACATAACATGAAGTCATAAGATAAAGTTTAATACATTTGATCATGTTAAGACACAAAACACAGCCAATCTAATCAAATTTCAGGCATGCATTTACATAAATATATTAAATTAAGAAAAGACATTATACACTTAAAACATCCTTTCACCTACAAAACATTAAATCCACAGATCAACAATAAAGCCAATTCTCTGCATTTACCACTTTTCAAGATACAGTTGTTCTATTTTTTAAAGATAACACAAATACACTTGTTAGAATTTATATGCATTATACATATATTATATATTACATAGATAGTGTGTATACATATGTAGTGTTTGTACAGATAGATAAATTATATATATATTTATATATATATATACACAGGTGTGTGGACATGTACAGATACATAGAGATGAACTTGAGACCATCTGTACTACTCAGCGCTGCTGGGGTCTAAGGCTCAGGCAAGCTGGAGCTAGTTGAAGTGAGAGTTTCTTCTGTTTTGGACATCTTAATCATCCCAGTGAACTTCCAGCCCTGTCCTTGCGGATGCCCTCGCCTCTCAATGGTGGGAGATTATACGAGGCACTTCAGCATTTATATTGCATTAATGAATAGATTGCTGGTTGAATCAAGGAAAACTGCATACTTTTACAGATCGATTTAGTGAAACCAGATTAGTTCAAACTCTGGAGGATCATGTGAGCCAGTAGCCATGCATATTAATTTTTAGAATGTTCTAGAAATCATAAAGAGTTCCTAGCCTAGTCCTGACCCTTTCAACTTGCACCTGGGCTTCTTAATCATTCCTAGTATCTGCTGCCTCTTATTAACAGAAACCCAAGGATGAAATGGTTCTGAAATGTCCTGTAACATGTGGACAGACCGCTTTAATTGTCAATAACCTGAGGGAAATAGACAACTCAAAACACCAAAATATGTGAGAAGATTCAAACACAAAACCACCCCTTAACATTTAACAAAAAACTTAACAATCACAGATAAATCCAAAGAGGACACGAGATTTTTCTATTACAATTCTTTTGTGCTTATGGTCATGATTCAATAATTTTTTTCATTCTAATTAGGTAGATTTATTTTAAATAGTAGTCTGTTAGCCTGTCCCAGAGAATCAAGTTTCCCGAATTCTACAGTACTTCAGTATAACTGTTACTTCACGGTTCTTAGCAGCATGCAGGTTCATACACATCCTCTGAGTAGAAAAAGATAAGAGGGATATCTGATATCATCAGCTTGTCAGTTTAGCTTCTCAAATTAATATGATGAAATGAGCCCTCTGAATATGGATTCTTAGTTCATTCTAGAAAAGTCATGCCCAGATTTTAAGATTATGGGGTAAAGAAGCATCCAATGTTTATTCTGACACAGACCATACCCAGCCTAATCACACCTCGTTCGTGTGAATGGAAACGACTAATTAGCCAGCTTTCAGTTCAGAGAGAAATGTTTAAGATTGAATTTCTAACTGAGAAGAAAAAACTTAAATTATTTGGCCACTGTGAATTTCCATCATAATATATAGTGTATATATATTATTGAGATATAATATACATATACTATAGAGAAAAAAATTAAATATATACATTAGATTATATATATTAGATGATAAAAAGCTATTCTTTTTACTTAAAAGAATGATAGCCAACTGAGATAATATACTATGTATAGGTATGTTTACTTGCCAGGACATGGATATATGTATTTCAAATCTATAAAGAATACATATTCAGAAAAGAAAACCCTGAATAAACAATGACATCTTACTTTGTGATGGATATGAAAAAATTACCTTAGAATGAATGCTGAATTAGTACCGTTTTTAAAATTTTTACTGTTGACTGACAAAAACAAATGAGAAATTTTAGGTATAAGGCTTTTTATTGATGCAAGAAATCTATTACTTATTTGCATCTTTTCAATTGGCTGATACATGCCCTAAATAAATTGTATGGGAAAATAAGGTAAAGAATGGGTGGATCTTGGCTTCACACTTAATAGAACTTAAGGAAATGCCAATCTCATAAATGAAGAAATCTCTCCAAGGTTGCTAGAATTTTGGGGGATCAAGCATCTAGCTCCACTTCATCTTCCCATGAGTCCTTTGTATTCTTCTAGAAGGCGACTTCAAGCCCATTCCAGAAGTTACTCAGAGGAGATGGCACCAAGGAAGACAGGCAGGACTTGCTAAGACCCATACCTGACAGGCTCCAAGAACATGTTCTCAACATCTAGATGTGTCTGCTCTTAGACCTTGTATCTCACTGCATGTCATAGTTCTAATCGGATGTGTGGCCCAGTTGTGCTGGTGTGACAAAGAAAGACGGAGCAAATGCATGTCTCAAATATGAAAAGGGGAGCTTGCTGATGGGAATCCATCAATGTTCCCAGAAGCAGTGCCACCACTTTCCCTCAGGGAATAAAAATGTGTTTGTTTTCTGGGCATATAACTTTGGTTGAGTTCTCTGCCACGCAGACAAGTGTCTGAGGTCATCATCACCAAGACTCTAGTTTCCTGCCAAGTGGATTTGAAATCGTTTTCTTCAAAGTAGACTTTGAAGAAATCAAAGATGGTTGTCACTTTGATAGGAAGTAGCTAGGAGTGTCCCTCCTGTCATCTCAAGCTCTCTACTAAGGTGGGTCTCCTTGTCTTTCTGGTGACTTTGCTAGAAGACTGGCATGGGGCAGCTACGCTGGAAGATCTGTGTGCTTTTTGTCATTTCTTTCAATGACTGCAATAGACCAGCCTGCTGCGCTATTTTTCTACTCTTCTTAGTGATACTGAACTTAAGTCAGCGTGGCTCCAGGAGAGGAAACAAATGAAAATAAGCCTCAACAAAATGTATAGGTATGTGTCCCAGGACAATGTCATGACAGGCATACGTGGTGTGTCTGTTTAGGGAAAACCACCATAAAATGCAGGAGAGTAGAGGAAGAAGAGATCCAAAGAGAGATGGTAGATATGGGTGGAGGAGCAGAGAAGGGTGAGGGTGGAGAAAACTTAGGTAACATTCTAGACAGAGGCTCAGATTGTAAAGTGATATACCTTCTTGACTGGCATACTTCCTCCCCTTACCAACTTAACCTGGGCTTCTTTCCTGTGCTAAGAGAAAGAAGAGGGACTCCTAGCAGATTTGTTGTGTGCTCGGAAAGACCTCAGCTGCACAGCCACCTCCTACCTCATTTTCTCACCCTGAGTGGACTCCTTGGATCCTTTGTGGTTCAGATATTAAAACAAAGGTCAGAAACAAACAAAATGACAGTATGTTATTCTGTAGCAGTTCACAAGACGGCCACTAGGGAAGCCATCACTACTCAGAGCCATGCAAATGATAAGGAATAGTTTTCTAGCTGGGTTTTGTAGACATGCATAGATTTCTTTGCCCATCCTTCATGAAACTGATCAGTTAAATTGTAGAAACTTCCGAGTAAGCTTGCGAAATATCTTCCAATACCTTAAGGAAGATCCTAACATGAGAAGGTATGAACGAAAGCATTTTTGCCATCACTGAGCTTGCCTAAATGTCTCTCCTTTGAAATTTAATGATACTTAGTTTTCCTATCATTGATTTATATGCTTTGAATCAGGGCAAAAGTTTGGCAACAATACTGCTAGGAGGGCTACTTCACACTTAGCTGGTACCTGGAGCTAAGCTATAGGATGGGCAGGGAATAGTAACTGTTTGTTTCTTCTTTGTCATATACAACAGTGTTCACATAAACGACATTCTTCCGTTTTAGATTGTGTGCTTTGTTAGATGGGTAGATTTTGACTTTTAAATGATTAAACATTTATTTTTCTTAGCTCATACTTTTTAACCAATTCCCATCTATCTCTCACAAATCATTTATGATAATCCCCAATCATAAATTTAAAAAAATAACTTCAGGGAAGAGGTCAAAGAAGATTTTAGAATTGGTCATGTAGTCTAAAACACATAGTCATCTATAGTCACTGTTATCTACTTTCCTCCTAAGGACAGAAAGAATGGAGTCTAGAGACCCTTTGCTTGGGTTAAATATCCTATTTTCTATAAAGAGAATTTGGTATTACATTTGGATAACTCATTATAGGAAAGGCAATAACATCTCTACGTCACTTGAAAGAGAGCTATGTAAAACAGCTCTGTCTAGGTTGCTTGCGTAGAATGCCTACCAATGGAGCATCTCTTTAAGATGTAAAAAGAAGCACTTGGGCTTTAAGACTTTGCTGGATTTCCAGGGGGTATTCTTCTTGGTTTTGCTCAAACTGTGAGTGGGGGTATGTGTAATAAAACTGTACGATCTGACAGATTCAGACAGCTGGCTTCTTCATGAGTCATTTCCATTCTGTCAATGTCACCCATGCTGAATACAGGATGATTTGAGAGGAAGGTCCGCTTACAAAAATGGTGGTCAGGGCAGTTTTTCCTTTTTTTTTTTTTTTTTAAATTGTAAACCTTTCTGTGATGGAATTCAGTGAAAGGACTACGAACAGAAAGCCACAGAGACAAGGGATTTCTCTTCACCTACAGATGCAGGCTACTGCATGGTTCATTGCGAGATTTATCACAGTGCTGGGCCAATGGAGAGCTAGTGCGACTGGAGGGACCACCCTTTTTTTGGGGTAAGAGGGCAATTTGGTCTCCATGCTCATTTAGTCCCAAGACTTCTCTGAATAGACTGTCAATTGAAGCTAAATTGTGCACAATTGTGCATGCACTTCTTAATGCAGGCTATTGTTCACTAAGCACCAAGATTCCTCAACCCATTTCCATTGGTTATGAGGTCACTGGAACCCCAAGTAATCATATATGGAAGACAGGAGTAAGTGGAGTCAACGAATTGTTCTATGTGGTGGATTCCTTAGAATTCCTTAGAATCCACAATGTAATTGCAATTCTCTCCCTTAAAACAACAGAGGACTACTATCCGGGAGACTGCTGTTGTTTCAGAATTAAGACTCATATTCCTGAAGATGAGGAGCCTGTGTGTAATGTCATCCAGTGCTGAGCACTTACACGGTTCTACAATTTGGATTCCATAGGAATGGATGTCAGGGTAGAGGGTGTGTGCTTATCACAGTCAGTAGTACAAAAACCCTTATACACTGTTAAAAACCCAAACATGGAAAGATGGCAAACGGAAAACCATTGAGAAAAATGCCTGTCAGATGCTTGTAATTTAAGTTTAGAGTACATTATTTCTTTAAGAAAATCTGAACAGGGCATTTATAGGAAACTGATCGAGGCAAGAACCAAAGGGTGTTGTCCCAGAATCGTGAAGGAACCTATGCACTGGGAGTTTGTGTTGTCAAGAATGAGGATCCTAAGAATCTGTGCATTTGGCAGCCTACACAAGCTGAGCTGGCTATGAACAAGCAGGTCATTCTCCATGGAGGGTGGATTCAGAGTGCACGCCATAAGCTTTTAATCCCTCAGACTGACAGACTGGCTGTGGGGAAAGCACTTCATGAGTGCGCAACGCTGGCGCTCTGGAAGGACTGGCTGCTTCCTCGCTTTTCCGTCTGACCAGCGTGATTACATGTCGGCATAAGGACACACTGCTAGACTAGATCCACAGCACATTAGAGGCTATTTGCTTTCTTGCTCCCCTTCTTTCCAATTAAGCTGGTGAAAATGTAGCTTTAGTATTTTACAGGACAGGGTAAAGGTGTTTCATCTGGGTGATGTCTATATTATAAAAATAAAATATAAATATAAATATGTAACACAAACCCAGTGCCTATTGTTACACAAAATATACAATAGAAGCGGTCTATTCATGAAGATTGCTTTTTCAAATAGGTCATTCTGATTTAATCAAAAAACATTTGAAAACCATCTTGAGATTCAGCTGAAGTAACTATATTGATCTGTCAAATAAAACGGTAAATGCGTTACATTCTGTAATAGACACATCACCCAAAATGAAGCTGACGACCTTACATCAAGTTGCTTGTTCGGAAATTCACCAAGGAGTTTGGAAACATGCTCTCTTATTATAGACCTTTAATATAAAAATATTTCCACCACATTGCACAATAACATTTCGAAAGCCTACTATGGTTGACTTTAGTAATTATAGACAGAAATTTCCCAGGAACTAAAAGAATATCTTCTGATGCCATAAACATTCTGTGATCAATCCGCAATGGAACTTCCATGTGAAGCACTCCACACAAGGAAGTAGATATTAAAAAATAAAAAAAAAACAAATCAAAACCATCTGTTATACAACCTTGAGTCTGGGGATTGTGTGTGTGCACACGTGTGTATGTGTGTATGTGAACAAACGTGCAACATACACACTGAAATCTGCACATTTCTGGAAATTGCTTTTAAGTTACTAAAAGAGAATGAACTCACAGGAGTGTGTAGCAGGAGGAGAGTCTCTCTTTTTAATGACAAGATCAAATAAATGCCCACCAGGAAGAAATATTCAGACTGTCCCAGAAACTATACAATGTAACTTGTAAGATCCAGCAAATAAGATGTCATGTCAATGATCTGATCCAGAATACCTGCCCTGGCAACTCTGCGGATGCTTCTGTCCACTTGTTCACACTGAGGACCAAGATAGCCTTTCTTACAGAGACACTTGTTCGGTCTCACACAGACCCCTCCGTGACGACATGCTGGCTCACATTTGGCTGCAAGAAAGAAAACAACATAGTATTCTTAATCTTCATGTCAGAAGCCATCCACGTATGAGGTCAAGTATTTGATTAGTAAGGAAAGGTAGAAAAAGAAGGCGGAAGACAGTCACAAAATGGTGGGCAGAGGCATATACAAGCAGGGCAGTTTCCAGACATGAAGCTTTTTTAGGGACAGGAACTGAGCTAACTGTCCGGGTGTCAGCACACTGAGAAGTAGGGCTCATGGGAAACTATTGCGGTCATTTGAAGAACTGGCACTAACAAAAATGTCAGCCCTTTCAGCTCCTGCTCCAAGGGGCATTTCAGCAACAGCAATTCCCTTTCTCCAGGGTAGGACCGCATGGGAGGAGAGAGGCTAGCCTTGAGAAAGGGGACACCGGCTGGAGCACTTCCACTGTGATACTGAAATAAAGGCAGTTTGGGACTGCAGCTGCATGCAGTAGCTGGCATCTGGTCTCCCTGGCAATCCCTGCTTCCCTTGCTAAGACAGGATGAACAGGCACATTGGTCTCTGATTATGTCTAAAGTCCACCCTGGGCTCAGTGCAAGAGCCTGGCAGAGGGCCTTCTGAACAGTGCTCTTTAGGGCTGTTTTACAGCATAGAGTCTGTTTATTAAATCATTTTTTTCTACTATCATAGAGGAAGAAAACATAAAGGTATACCGCTAAAATGGTACGGAGAGACACAGTTTGATAGAGTCATTATTTGTCACTGATTGGTAAGTCTGGGGGTGGAGCCACCACAGACAAAATAAAATTCTTTGAATACATTTCCTTGTCAAGATTGGGATCACTTTTATTTTTGTCTCTTCAGATACAGTATTGAAAATTCATCACTCCGAAACTGACCCATGGAAAAGAAAGTATAAAGAAAAAATGAAAATAATTTTCTCTATCAAATTTATGGAAGATGTGTGAACCACCTGGGTGTATAAATAAAACTCCTCATTGGAGACATCTCAGATTACTTTTATAAAGTGTCCTGTTTTTTTTCTTATTTATTGAAAATATTTAAACTTAATCAGGAGAAAATCTTAGTTGAGAAGATTCTATAGAAACAAATGTTAACCAAAATGAACCAACATGAACATGTTTCTCTTTTTGTGAATATTAAGACAAGACACTGTATAACATATTGGTACTTAACACAATTTGTTCACCCCCAGTTTAAGCATGCTGCCCAGAGAAGATGCTCAGAAAATATTTTTTAACCTACATTTGTTTGAGGTAACATAGCAGTTAGACAAAGTGCAATGGAGCTAACAGAACTGGCTGCTCTGTGAAGAAACAAGGGGTTAAGAGGAGTACATATCAAACACAAAAAGAAGTGAGGAACAATACCCTGGCATATGACTATCATTGCATTCGTACACTGATTCTTAATTTTGTGCTCAACGGACCAAGAGGGAGATGGAACTGGTCATCAGAGTAGATGCTCTTGTTCTGATTAGCTACCTGGACTCTGCTGAGTTGTAATTATGCCTCTCACCTCTAATCAGGTCTTAGTAATGTTACTAAAGGCCAAAAGCAATTTAAGCTGAAATATGTACCGTCTATATGATTCTTAAGTATTGATTGTTTAAGCTGAAACATGTACTGTCTATATGACTCTTAAGTATTGGTTGTTTTTGTTAGGCAATGTGTGAGATGGACAAGTCATAATTGTAATATATCTTGAAACAAATACATCTTTGGAATAAAAAAGCAGCATTTATGAGCCAAGAGAAATATTAAATATTAATTTGGATTTTGGTTTTCATTGGCAGGGTATATTTTGCTGTGTGAGACCATACGGGTCAAGATCACTTGTGATTAATGCGTGCACACTCCTTGCTGAATTTGTATTTAAGTTTCTCAGGTCATTCACTTTTCCTTTTTAATCTATTTATGTATCTGAGTGCTCTGTCCTTCTGTGTGTGTGCAGGACAGAAGAGGGCATCAGATCCCCCTGTAGGGGGTGCTGGGAATTGAACCTAGAACCTCTGGAAGGGCAACTGGTGCTCTTAACCACTAGCCGTCTCTCTAGCCCTTATTCATTTTTTTTTAACTTCACACCAATTAGCATTTAACATAGCATAAAATGGAGGGAATCTCACACAAAGGGATAGAGCCTTGCACACAGATGTGCTTCGGTCCCTTTGAGTCGCTGTGCACTTTATGACGAGGCACGGGGCAGAGCGGAGTAGAAGAGTCTTGAACATGCACCTAGATAACTACGTTCTCCCCTTTTAGCCAGACCCTCCCCCAACCCCGAGAACCTCTGCTCCCAGCATGCCACAGTGGAATGCAAGCAGAGAGGCTAGAGTGGGCATTGGTGGGGTGTCTGGAAAAGGCTTGCACTTGGCCAGGGCTTTGGCAAGCGCTAACTCTTTAGCGGTGTGAACACTGCAAATGTAGCTCTGTGGTGTGCTGTTTTCATTTTTCTTCTTTTGTGAAGGGATCCAATCATTTAAAGATCTTTTATGCTTATGATTAACTGAAATATATGAACTACCTATATTAAAACAGGAAAGATTCCATTCGTACCTTCAGAAAGAGATATTGTAAAGCGCCAGCCACTGTATGCTAGATGGCTCTTGAAATTGGTGATGCTGGTTTCTCAAGCACCAAGGGCCACTTTCAGTGTCCCAGATGATAACAGAAATACTAACCAATTCTGCAGAAGTCTCCTTCCCAGCCTGGACTGCAGCAGCACTTGCCCGTGGGGGTGTAGTAGCCATTCCGACAGAGCCGGGAGCAATCCGAGGTCAGGGTCTGCGCAGGTTGAACCGTGACTCTGCATTCCTCAGGCATTAAAGGTCTGCACCCCAAAACAAGAGTTGACATAGCACATCAGTTGAAAACCAGTATGACGAAACTTAGTGATCTTATAGCTTACCAAGGATGTTTGTTGCTTTCAAAAGAGATCTTTTTTTTCAAGTGATACAGTCAATTCACAGCTTCAGAACAGAAAGTCACACCAGTGATGTGAAGTAGCCTAAGAAACTTTATTACCATCAGAGTTCTCCATAAAAATATAAGAATAATACAGCTCTTTTGTATTCGTTACAATTCTAGAAACTGTAATATTAAAATTGTTGATATTTGATGGTGTGTTTGTGTGCATGCATGTGCGCAGATGTGTGTGTGTGTGTGTGTGTGTGTGTGTATGGGTGTGCATGTGCCATGGTTGTGTGTAGGTTAGAGGTCAACCCTGTGATGTCAGGTCTCTCTTTTCACCTTTCCATGGTTTTCGGGATGGCGCTCATGCCATTAGGATTGCTCAGCGAGGGCTTTTACTCCCCGAGCCTTTTTGCCAGCGCTCAAACTGCGTTTTTAAAAATAGACGGGCATGAATATTTTGAAGCTTCCTTCCACCAAGATCCATAAACACTTTTACAGATAGCACCTGGGAGTTCCTTCTTGTGATTGGCCTGGTTGGCAATATCCCATGGCCAGATATGTCTTTCGTAGTGGACACTGGCTGCCTAACAAACGGGAACGAATCCCTTCTGTTCCCTTCTCTACTCTCGTCTTTCTTTTTAATAGTTCTTGGGGTCAAACCCAGGGCTTTGAACACATTAGGTGCATGCTCTTCTGCTGAGCTACATGGCTGCACTTCTCTCTGCCCCCCACAGACCTCTCTCTCTCTCTCTCTCTCTCTCTCTCTCTCTCTCTCTCTCTCTCTCTCTCTCTCTCTCTCTCTCTCTCTCTCCTTCTCTCTGTCTCCATTTGTGGCAGGGTCTCCTCAGCTCTGTCTCTGTCTCTGTCTTTCTTGCCTTTTGGGGAAGGGTCTCACTGTAGTTCAGGCTGGCCTCAGATTCGTTTGTTGATTGTACTTTAACTGGAAAACCTCTTGCTTTAGTCTCTCAATTACCAGGATTACAGTTGTGTGCCAATGCACCCAGCTCATTTTATATTTATTTTGAGATAACAGCCTTCTGATTCGTTCTCCTCAAAAGATATCCTAATATGCACATGTAGGTGAATATTTATGCTACTGAGTAAAAATTTAAACTATTAATGCAAACAAAGGTATATAGAATGGAGATTTTATGAATTATATAAAGTCAAATTAATTTATTGCATATAATAATTTAATTAACTCTTGTTATAAAGAGAAGGAATGTTAATAACAAGCACAAATATATCATTTGTGTTGTGAAACTTCATGCATTTTGTATTAATTGTTCTACACTGTTGTCATTTATAGAGAAAGCTAAGCCATCAAAGATTTTTATTTTATTTATTTTTTAAAAATATTTATTTATTTTTATTATATATACAATATTCTGTCTGTGTGTATGCCTGCAGGCCAGAAGAGGGCACCAGACCTCATTACAGATGGTTGTGAGTCACCATGTGGTTGCTGGGAATTGAACTCAGGACCTTTGGAAGAGCAGGCAAGCTCTTAGCCTCTGAGCCATCTCTCCATCCCCAAAGATTTTTAATTATTCTTCTGCTTCCCTTTCCTTAGTTCTGAGCTTAAAGGTGTCTATCACCACACCCTGACCAACTGATAAACTTTTATGTCAGCAACATAAAACTAACCCCCCCATAAAACCCCCCAAAATTTATTGTATTTATTTCCTAACAATTCTTACTTATAGTATAGTTACATTTATTTATTATATATAGCATTATATATACTAATATAAATGATGTGCTTTCATACTAGCTACAATATTAGTACATCAAAGGCTAAAATGTCAAGTTCAGCACATCCTAAAGACAGGGATTTGTTTCCTTCTCCGGAGAAGAGGCAAGCCAAAATTTTTAAATTCATTTCTTTAGGAAGATGTTTGATCAAGTCTGACAAAGATCTTTGGTAAAGTCACATGCTCCTTCCCCTCCCATGATGTTTGCTGCGGTTACAGCCTCCTTTCCAGCAAATAAACAGGCCCCTTTACATGGACTGAAGGAGGAAAAGGAGGGACAAGGTAGTGCATAAATACTGCCTAGCTATACCTAGAGGACAGCTAAGCAGAAATAGATAGTGTGCCTCTGTCATACGGTAACTAATTTGAATATTATTTTCATTGGCCTAGAAAACTGTGTGTTTAGTATATAATCTAATTAGAATCATTTGAATAGTTCTGTTCTTTTAAACAATCATTTTTTTAAGCCTCTGGGCTCTGAGTTCTACTGAATGGAGTCAGAAGTAACTTTCAAAACAGAAAATACAGCCAACAGGGTGTTTGGCCTTGCAAAAAAAAAAAATACATTGAGTCTATGTGTTGACAGCTATCCCCACAGCTCTTAAGCTTAATTTGAGTCAGAAAAACATATTTCCTCATCTCCTGACATGACAGATAATAAAACACTGAGGGGCTATCACAGAAAATTGTCCAAGAGTCTGCAATTTATAAAATATTGTTTTCAGAAAGTTAAGGCATTTTCTCAGAAACTCGCTGTGGCTGGTTTTGTGTAGTGATGCAAAGGTTTGGACATTTCTTTGAATGAGGAGGGACAATGGGAAGCATAGGTCATTTCCAGCACACACTGTCTGTATTGACTTTCTGTGACTAGTAAAGGCCAGCAGTGGCTGTCTCTGGGTAGTGGGATTTGGGGTGGTTTTAATTTAATGCTATTTAATTTAATGAATGAAGAAATAAGTTAATCGATGAAACATCTTCTGTCAGCATTGTGTTGAATCCTCTCCTTCTGAGTGAGTAGTGTTGACATTGATTTTGTATTTCTCCAAGAAAGGCTCATTCTTATTTTGTTTTAACGGCATACACATTTCAAATTCATTCTGTTATAAAACCAGACATGTAGACCTTAAATGCAGCTTATTTATAAAATACTGACCCATTGGAGGTTATAGCAGATTGGGTGGTTCCAAGGCTTCTGTTGGTGACTTCCTGAAGGGGAGGGGGATATAAGAACTACCTCACTCCAGTCACTTCCAGTCATGTGGAGCTCGGGAAAGTGTCTCCCGGCTACTGTCACATTTATGAAACCGTTCCTCTTCCATCGTTTTCCCATTCTCAACAGTTAAGAGAAATCAGCTGTCTAAACCTTTGTTACTCACAGTCTAGGCTCAGATGAATGGCAGCTGGCAGGATGGCAGGAAGAGTCAAGAGCTATTCTAACTGGAGGCCACTTCCTAACCAGAAGCAACTAATGCAGTCATTAATTAGTGTGTTCAGGAGCTTCTGTACATAAAGGTTTGGAATCTTATAACTGGGTGGAGTCTGTTCTCGGCAGCCATCTTGCTATGCCATGGTAGCTAATCCTATGGTTTAGTGGATTCCCCAACTGTGTGATATCCTGCAATCACCTTACTGCTCCCTGTCTAAAGGCAGTCTCAACTCTTCTGCTTCAAGAGGGGTAGGGGAGGGAAGCTGCTTATGACAGTGTAGATCTGCCCGGTACCCATTTTTGTAAGTCAAGGCAGAGACATGATCCCTGAGTGCTGTTATCCCGTGAAAGCTTTGTCGTAGTGTCATTCTCCAAGGTCAATGCACACATAAATTGCTCTTCTTCCTATAATGGTCTTCGGTCTGGTTAGTCAGTGCGACATTTTTCTTTTTTCAGGGCACTCACGAGGCTAGTATTCTAGAGAGCAAAGGACTGACAGCAATGTGTGCCTGTCCACAGACACTGTGTAACCAACTTTGAAGTTGCCCTTGACAATATATCAGTTCAGTTGGGCTGTGAGGACTCTTCCTCGTCTGGAGCATTGTCATAGTCCAGGTTCAACACAAAGACAGATTCTTCCTGTGTGAGCAGGAAACGGCCATCTTCTTGGGATATGGGGTCCGCGTGAACAGAAGAGGTGCTTTTTTGTTTTTGTTTTTGTTTTTATCAGTGTTCTCCTCCTCGGAGCATAATGAGATCCCGAATGCTTTTGAGGCCCCGAGTCTATTCCAGTTTCCAGTTGTTCCTGAATCACCGACATGTGCTCCCGGGGAGGGTAGACTTCAATCCAAGAATAACTATAATTTTGCATTATATTACGTATTACATGCAATCCCATTGCCACTTTTTAGCATGTACTGTGTTTCCTAAAGCTATAATTTAGATAGCTAGGCTCAACGTTCTGTGTCATTTCTAAACAGCACATAGAAATTTCTGTTCAGAAGTACTTTGAACAAGATGGGTCTGGGCAGTCTGAGGGTTCCTGGGGTCTAAAGCTTTTCATTCACAGCCCGGACTCTCACCAACTTTCCTGACACGCTCACTAAGAGGCCTGAGTGGCACTAACACCTATTAATGTGGTGACAGTCCGGTCACTACCTCGATCCCACAAATATCTAAAATGGCATGGGAATCTCTCATTTTTTGTTTGTTTGTTTGTTTTGTTTTTTTTCAAGTGTGGTGTCACACACTTTTAATCCCAATATTTTTGGGGAGTCAGAGACAGGTGGATATATGTGAGTTCGAGGCCAGCCTGGCTTACAAAGTGAGTTCCTGGACAATCAAAGCTACACAGAGGAACTCTGTCTTGAAAAACCAAGAGAATTAAAAATTGTGACATTTCTTACTCTAGGCAAAGTAGTTAAAACTGAATGATAATGTCATTTGCTTTTAGATGGGAAGACAAGCTTATCAAATTACCTTAGATGTTTGATACATTCACAGCCTCCTGACTCTAGACAGTTATAGATTTATCGTAGGATTGGAGGTTGGGAGAGAGTTTTGGCAGTTCAGTTAACAGCACAACTAGAGCGGGAAGCTAGCTCGCTGCCTTCGGGGAGGCTGGGAACACACACAACCAAACTCTGATGGATCTGAAACTCTGAGCTCAGGAGGAAGGAAAAATCAAAGAGCTAATTTAGAGTCCCCATACGGATGGGAAACTTAGACTTTATTTTCATCTGGTCACTAAGGCAATAACTAATGATAATGTAATAAGAATAAAATCAGAATAGGAATGTAAGATATTCAGGGGATTGAATACTATCAGGTTCTAGCACTGAGCCAGAGAAAGCTGGTGGGGGAAAGGAAGATATATGAATTTTAGAAATGCCTTTAAGAATCTTGAGCTCTTAGTAAATGAATCCATTTTTGAAGGATAAAATTTTCATTATTTGTACTCTCAATTTTAAATATTTGTAAATAGAAGCCATTTGTAGGTGGCAATTCTGTCAAAATCTCACAGCAGTTGAATAGTTATCATAGGGACTAATGGTCCAGCGTTCAAAATTGATAGATTAAGAAAGACTATAATGGAATAAAGTGGAAAATTCCTTTGAATGTTTGATAATATGTCAAATCTATAGGATATAGGGAATACACACACACACACATGTGTGTGTGTGCGCGTGTGTGTTCTCACCATAAAAAATCAGCCTGAGAGCTAGTTGATATGTTAATTAACTTGACTTAATAATTTCACATTATTCACATAATTATAAAAAAATCAAGTTATCCCTCCAGCTTTCTGGATTTTTGTTTGCTTGTTTGTTTGTTTCTAGTGGTCCAAAAATGCTAATGGAAAATTTCAGAAATGAACCAGTAAAGCTTTAAACTCTGCCTTTCTAGCATGTTTTTACAAGTTTTCTGCTTTACTGTGAGTCATTGCTGTGACTCTCTCTGCTCCTAACTTCTGTGTTAACCTTTACCAGGGGTGTGCGATGGAGAAATGTTCACAGGGTAAATGCCATCTGTAGTTCAGACATTCAGTAGGGTTCTAGAAACAAATCCCCCAAGGGTAAGGCTTGGGGGCGTGTGTGCCCTGGAAACATCTACGATCCTCGCTGGTCAGTTAATTATACACTAACAGATCTAGGGAAAGCAGTTCAGATTCACTGTGATGGCTATAAAATCAGGGAAAACTTCAAGAGGAGAAGAAGCAGAATTAGGTTAGCATTTTATAAATATAAATCTGTCATCATTTTGAATAAAGACATGATTATTTTCAAAAATAGGACCCAAACAGTATTTTAAATAGCATGGACATATTAGTTTTTCCTAGGTTATGCAAGGCTTTGCTGTGAAGCAGGTAAAGGTTCTGTGCAACACTGCAGGGATCACACATGTCTAAGTCTGCCAGTAAATACACACATGCACACATGTGCAGCACTGCAGGGATCACACATGTCTAAGTCTGCCTGTAAATACACACATGTACACATGTGAAGCACTGCAGGGATCACACATGTCTAAGTCTGCCTGTAAATACACACATGTACACATGTGCAGCACTGCAGGGATCATACATGTCTAAGTCTGCCTGTAATACACACATGTACACATGTGCATCACTGCAGGGATCACACATGTCTAAGTCTGCCTGTAATACACACATGTACACATGTGCATCACTGCAGGGATCACACATGTCTAAATATGTTTGTAAATACACACGTATACACATACACAAATCTTGTTTACGTTTGAGAAAATTTTAGTCATATCAAAGTTGTTACAATAGATTATGCAACCATGATAATCCATTCATTAAAAGTTTTGACCTTGATTTTGCCTGTTTTTAAAAATAAAACATCTTTAAATTTTCAGATGATCCATGGCAGCTTTGAAAGATTTGTTAGCCAAAAGGACATTTTTTTAAGTACACATGAAATTAACTTTATCAGTAATTAAAAGAAATGCAGGGAGATAAGTGTACACACGGTTTTGGTTATCTGATATACATAATAAAAGTAATAGCAAAAATGTGGAAAATGCTTGCCTGTCTTTTAGACTTCAAATTGACCATGCTGGATGGATTTTTATAGGGCATATACTTGTTCATGACCCCTAGTGTTAAGAAATTCTGCCCTGTTTGGGAACTAGTCCCCTGTGGATCCTGTATCCCAGTTAATAGCTCCAAGGTCAATGGAGCCGCTAAACTGTTTGTATTACTGTCAGGGTGGCCACGAAAACACCACCTGCCGCAAGAGGACTTGGCAGCTGGGTCAACAGGCACTGTGGGAATTTATCAACTTAGGGGGCCACTTGCATAAAACTGACTGATGAATTGGGACTCCACTGGCTTATTGGACGAAAGCTGCTCTATTATGCAGAAGTTTCTTTAGGATGACAGAGCTGCCAGTGGACTCCCAGACATGCGCAAAGAGTAAATAGGACTGCTTACCCTTGTGATTTTTTTCTTTAAGCAATACTTTAGCATCCTGCATAATGAGGAGTAAGATGAAGGGATTAAGAAAAAACATCAAAACAAGGGTAATAAGTGGCAACTCATGGGAGTGGAGAGGCAGCAGAAGAGATAGGTTTTGATACTGGTCACAGAGGAGTTTGGGGACACAGTCTTCTGAAGGATGACCTCTCAAGCTTGGAATTTGTGTTGTTAATTTATAGATCTCTTAAAGAGAAAGTCCCCGTGTCTTGGTTGGAGAAGAGCTAAGCAAGGTGTTGAAATACAGGAAGAGTGAACTCAGAGAGGGAGCAAGAGGAACAGCATGGCCTTCTACCTTCCTGGACAGTTAGCCCTGGGGACATCTCAAAGTCAAAACAAAAGCATTTTGCTTTGAGTTCATTTGAAACAAAATCGGAGTCCTGTGTTCTACAGTGGTAAAACTTCGAAGTCACCCAACTGTGTCAGACTTTTGAGTTTCCACCATTGCTAGAGAGTGTTTGACCCCGATTCTTTTACATTTTATTTATTTATTCATTCAGTCATTTATTTGAGTATACGGGGTTTCATGTCGCAGCTCCTGTTTGGAGTTCAGAGAACAGTTTTGTAGACTGCCTTCTCTCCTTCTCTCTTTAGATTATGGGACTTGAACTCAGGTATCAGGCTTGGGGTGCAAGTGTCTTTGCCTGCTGAGCCATCTCACCGGCCCCACCCCAACATTTGGTTAAGTTTAAGAAGAGTTCAGAAAGAGCAAGCGCGTAAGGAATGACGCCCTGAGAGCATTTGTTCAGAGCTTCGGTAAGCTCCGTGGACACCTGCATCCTAATTTTAGAAGTGAGAGAAACTTAAAAGTTGAGAAATCACCTGAAAATGATTATGGAATGCCAAGAATGAGGCCCGACAAGACTAGAGATTAGAATCCACTTTAAATACACTATTTCTGTCACGTCAGAAGCCATGGAGGTGAGAGGCAAGCGGCAATGGTCTTGGGCAAGTTTCTGATGGGCCCAGGACACAGCACAGCCGCAATCTCTGTGCTGTTCAGCTTCAAGGAGATCCACTGCCCAAACTGTATGTTCAGTGTGTCTGTCTAACCTGTGCCCTGGAATGTCAGCTGATGGAGCCTCCAAGGGCAGATCATGGGGCACACTGAACTGAGTACAAGAGAGTTTGGGGACCCAAAATTGACTGAGCTGTTGACTTGATCCCAACTCCATTCTGACATGAGAGGCAACTTCCCAACTTTGAAGATATCCTTGAAGTGTTTAGTGTTTTGGCATAAGACAAATTTTTTTTTTTCAGTTAGTTGTGAGATGCCAACTGGGTGCTAGAACTGAACCCATGGCCTCTGGAAGAGCAGCTAGTAAGTACTCTTAAGCTCGGAGCCATCTTTCCAGTCCTGACATATCCACTCTTGTCCTGTCTCCCCAGGGAAGGCTCTTCCTTATATAACTTAGGGAAGCTGGCTATCTTTCATTTCAAATTTCATTATAAATGATGACCACTTGGAGAGGGGGAGGGGACGGAAGAAAGGCAATGAGAGAAGCAACATACAAATACATATGAGTAAAAAATGTATAAGAAGCCCCATTATTTTATACACTAACTTACAAGTTAATTAATTAAAATTTAATGGCCTTTACTTTTTCTAAAACACCTTCTTTCAAGGAAGCTGTTACACTGTAAATAATTTAAAACTTACAAAATGATTCTTAAGTTTACAGCCTTAGACCAAACTGTCCTTGCCAACTGGAGTGGCAATCCCGGGACCTCTTAAGTTTTGCCAAATTTGGTTAAGAGTTATTACCTTTTATTTCTAAGTTCATTTTGTGTGTGTGTGTGTAAGAAAATATAGCATAAATACTATGATAAGTATGTAACTTCCATGATACCTTATATAAAAATATAACAAATTGCAATTTAGTATTTTTCTCTTCCAGGGTCATAAATCAGTTGGCATATGAAAGTTCATTTGAAAATATTCTAAGAAGTCTAGGGGTTTCTCTATAAGAAGATAATGAACTTAACTGTTCAATCTAAGTTAGACTTTTGAAATAACAAGGAATAACCATATATGCATACATATGAATATTTAAATTTGGTAAGGTTCTTTCTTTGGTTTTAGCAAAATACTTCTACTCTGCTTGACCTTTTGAGCATGCCTATGCTAACAATTAACTTATGTTGCCCCAAATAATCCTGTCTGTCCAGAGTGTCTGCTTATATACCAGTCCCTCTTGGAAAAACACTGTAATAGTAATCGCCGGCATTCACATCAAAACAGTAAGAGGCTCCCAACAAACGCCGATGAAAACATTAGCTTCTCACACCGGCTTTAGTTAGGATATGCTGCTGCCTGTGTAGGAGGATGGGTCTACGGGATTCTATTACTTCCCCCATCTTTGCAAAGCAAACACAGATCTTAACCCTGGCCCCACACATGACATGAATCACCAGAAACAGGCCCATAATGAGAAGCCAGGCCTTTGGGTATGTCACTCTGAGACCACCCTACTAGAGGGGGCCCTAGGATCACAAAGCCAAGGTCACTCATGGCAACCCTGATAATTAGATCCTAATAATAGATTAAAGGTGTAAAATTCACCTCTACTCACCAACAGACTAAACAATCCAGCTCAAGAGAGATTTGAGTGTGGTGGGGGGGGCGGTCAAGGTGGGGGGAATTCATTACCCTACTAGGGGAAGCTTCAGAAGCTGATCAATCCTGACAGCATAATGGAGCAACAATGACCATTGGGAAACTAATTGCCACAGGTCCAGGCGAAATCCCATGCCTGCGCTGCAGGTCACTAGCACGCGCTGTGTTACTAGTTCACACTGGCTTGCTTTGTATTTGCAGTGTTGCCAGTTTCAGCACACTCCTAGGTGTCTGAGAGCTTTTCATTTCTTTTCTCAAAGAAGACACCGATTTCACACATAAAGAGGAATAGCTGCTACCACTACGGATGGAATGGCAAGCACGCCTCTGACTGTGAAGGAGTGAGGTCAAGCTCTCGGTGAGCAGGGGGCAGAGACCGCTTCCCGTTTCTCATGGCTCGCCTTGCCGTGCAGTAGTCAGTGCTAACCTGTAGTTTTCTCAGGAAAGGGAATGTTATATGGTTATAGAAAAGGTCGTCCAACCAGTCACTAGTCCACGACTTCCCCAGGAAAACACAAACTGACATTTTACAAACAATTGTAAGAGCTGAATGCCGTGGGCTAACTTTTCTGATCCTTAAAATTGATTCTCTTGTAAAAGACTTCGAAGGAGTTTGAAGTTTGCAGCATGGTGTTGGTGTATCTAACTAATTGTATCTATAAGAATGATTAGGGTCTGTATGGCCAACATCCATGTGGCTGCATATAATTTTAACAGTTTCTGAAAGCTCCGCTCTCATATTTGAAAGACATGACTGATAGATGATGGTTGTAACATCAGGAGAACTGTGCGTGCCAACATTGAAAGGGGTAGCTAAGGAGGGAACAACAGCAGGACACACACACACACACGTATTTTAAGCATGTATCTGTGTATGCTTGTTCACATATATGGGAGTATACTGTGTATGCACACGTGTGTGTATGCATGTGAGGAGGCCAGATGCTAACACTGAGTATCTTCCTTGATCGTTTTCAGCTTCATTTACCAGGACTGGGTCTCTGAACCAGGAACTCATTCTTTTGGCTGAGCTAGCCAGACAATCTGCCCTGGGGCTGCCTTGGGTCTTCCTCCTCGATGTTGGATAGTAGGTAGCCACCTCGCCCACTCCACATTTACGTGGGTTCTGGGGATCTGAACTCTTGTCCCTATGCTTTCAAGGCAACATTTTACCTACTAAGCCATCAAAATATACTCTTTAAAATATAAAAACTTCCAACCTTCCTTCTGTTGAAGCGAGTAACAACATAGCCCTTTAGTTTTCTATTGCTCCGTCGAACACTCTTCCTGAATGCTGGGAACCAAGTCAGTTTTGAAACGAGGCTCATTTGTTTATCTAACAAAAATCATGCTAATAAAGACGATGTCTGCTAGAACATGTCTCGTTTTCTCAAAATTAAAGGTTTTGTTGCTTTTCTAACGTGACAGCTGAAGCCGTTGTCCTCTCCTGACTTTTAACTGGGAATGTTGATTCCGCAAGTCTAGGCCAGTTCTCTGAGGACAAGAATGATATGAATGAGCTTGTCAAGTCCGCCGAGGTCACGTGCAGTCTGCTGTCATGGGAAGGGTAGTACGTTCGCTCCCACCTATCGCGAACGGTGTCTCTTCTACAACACCATTGAGTGAACTAAGCTAACTGGGGGATGGAAAGTGAGTGGATTCAAAAGGAAAAAGAAATTACCTTTTCGGGTCTATGATCTTGTAGAGTTTTCCATTGTGAGTCTGGGTCATACTCTTACTGCTTGATAAAATGTAAACTTCTCCTGTTGAATAGAGAAATAGTACAGAGTGAATTCATAGCACGACATCGTAACCAAGCAGATGTCATGGGTCTCCCCTCATCCTCAGGACGGTCCTCTGCCTCCGGGTGTGACAGCATCTCACGCATCCTCCTCCACACTGTGCCTGGAGCCCAGTCACCTCTTCCCCATCCCCAGACGACTCTTGTTCAGGAGGACATTGTTCCTCACCTGGACCACAGTCAACCACCTCCGCCCTGGGATCCTTGTCTCTCCCTTGGTTCTGAAGGTTTATTCTTACCCAGTGATTCTTTTCAAGAACGAAATGGCTTAAGTTAGGTCAAGCGGAATTTTCTTGCCTTCTCCCTTTGTTCCTTCCTCATTTCCACCCCCACTCCCTTCCTGTTCCTTTTCCTTTCTTTCCCTTCTCTATCTTCTTTCTCTCCTTCTACCTCTTTCTTGTGAAGTCTAGGGGCAAACTCAGAGCCTTGAGTGTGTTCTGGCCAAACACTCTATCCCTGATGTCCACTCACAGCCCTAGGCAGTCTCAAAATTAATGTCTGCCAACAACATCTAAATTATTCTACAGAGCTTATGAACAAGAGGTGAGGATCTTTCTGACTCCCTTGAGTGGGGTAGAAACACTTCAAAGAAAAAACTCAGACATAAAATGCATTCCCTTTGGATGTTGGACGATGGTGGCATGCAGCTTTGATCCCTGCACTCTGGAGGCAGAGGCAGGCAGATCTCTGTGAGTCTGAGGCCATCCTGGTCTGCAGAATGAGTTCTAGGACAGCCAAGACTGTACAAAGAAAACCAGTCTAGGGAAAAAAAAATGCTTTCACTTTGGGGCAAAACTAGACAAATACCTTTCCTAACCTCTATGCCCCATGCTTCTCAAGCACTGCCTATGCATGTTAGGGAGAGTTCCCTTATTCATCTAAGTGGATGGCATGCAACTCTTTCTTCTGATTTCCCCCATTTAAGGTACAAGACAATCAACCTGGACTTTCATTATAGAGAGAATATTCTGACTTTGGAAAGAAACATTCTTTCTTTCTATGCCTTCAAACTCATTTCTGAGCTGAAGGATCATAGTCCTCATGGATTTTTAGGGTGTAGTTAAGTAAAATCCCACACAAGCTACACTGAACTCTGTAATTTAAAGCGGTGCAGAGCGTGTAATGCCACTTTCCCATTAATCATACTCCAATTACAACTCCCTTTTGCTCATCAGGCTCCGGTTTCTTTCTTTCTTTATGTTTTTAGTGAAGGGAAGTTTGATTTTAGCTCCTGGTTTTAGGGATTGCAGTATGTGTTAGCCGGACTCTGTGACTTGGGAGATATCACTGCAGGGGTGCATGACAAAGGGTACCCCTTGCCCTCACAGCAGCCAGGGAGCAAGGATACAGAGAAACAAGGTTCTGACTTGAGCACCAATTTGGGGATTGGAGAGGTGGCTCTGAGGTTAAGGTGGCTGTGTTGCTCTTGCAGAGGACCTAGGTTCAAATTCCTGCAGCCACATGGCAGCTCATGAGCATGTATAAACTCTAGGGCAGGGGATCCAACACCATCTTCTGACCTCCTCAGGCACCAAGCATGTATATTATATACATACACACATGCAGGCAGAACAGCATCAATATAAAATAATAAAATAAGTCTAAAAACATTTTTAAGAGCGTCAATTTCTTGGCATTGAGGCTCATCTGCTAAAGGTGCCACCACCTCCCACTGGCACCAGGACATGGTGATGAGGTCTTCAACACACACACAAGCTCCATATATTGATAAGCATGCCAAAAATACTGTTGCATAGATGGTCAGTAAGATAATTTCTGTTCTATGGGCAAGGCTCTCTAGTCCTCAGATTATCTTGCACAAATTTTATTCTCAAATTGGGCAAAATAAATAAGTTAACAATACAGAGGGCAAATTAGCTTTAGAATCTACCCTTCTAAAATATATTAAAGAGACATGGACAAGTGGGACGGCTTTTCTGCCGGAAATAAAAGGACCGTCATAGTGCGCAGCGAAAAGTGTCAGTAGATATGGAGACATTCTCCCTTTGCAATTTAAGTTTTTTCTTGTTTTTGCCCATTTCTTTCTGCTTTATTACTTTAATATTTCCAAAATATAAACCAGGTATAAAAATCCTAGGGGAAGGTTGATGGGAAGGAAGGTCTAACTGTACCATCTTGGGATTCTGTGGAGATCGCCTTTGCTGTGGGTACATTTCCAACAAATGGAAGAAGAGACTGTTATTCTAGAGGGCAGAACAAAGTTTTCCAAGCAAGGAGTGAGACCAGAACTTCATGGGGTAATAGATATGGTACCTAATTCATCTTCTCCAAATCCCAAGACGTGACCTGAAAAGTAGCCTCGACAGGAAGTGCTGGTGCCCAGACAGAGTGGCTTTTCTTGCCATTGCTTGGTCACTGGACTTTGCTGGAGAGTTAAGAAATTCCTGGAACAAAACACATCATAAACCTATAGTGAATTGCAATAAGAAATTGTCAAACCAGACTGTGCATCACTCTGTCCTATATGGGAACACTGTGAACAAAAAAACAGATGAGGGTACAGAACTTCAAGACAAGATGGGGTTTGAAAAGGGCAATGAAAAATCCAAGTAGGAAGCTGGGCAGTGGTGGTGCACACCTGTAGTCTCAGTACTTGGGGGGCAGAGGCAGGCAGATCTCTGTGAGTTCAAGGCCAGCCTGGTCTACAAAGTGGGTTTCAGGACAGCCATGGCTGTTTCACAGAGAAACCCAATTTTGGGGAAAAAGAAAGAAAGGAAGGAAGGAAGGAAGGAAGGAAGGAAGGAAGGAAGGAAGGAAGGAAGGAAGAAAGAGAAAGAGAGAAAGAAAGAAAGGAGCAAGCAAGAAAGAAAGTCCCTCCCCTTCCTCCATCTGGAGAGGACTCTTCCCAGGCAGGCAGGTCTCAGCCTCAGGCTGTGCTGCTGAGATCAGCGTGACAAGGGTGGGTGGGGCACAGGGGAGACACAGCCAGTCCCCTGTCTCTGCGGAAGCCAAGCATGAGTGCCAGCAGCATGGGTTTCATCCGTTCCAGGAGACCTGGAAAATTTAGGCTACATTTTTCTTTTGTAGTAGCTACTTCTGTAGGTGAATTACATGCACAAGGTCCTGAGAGCTTGGCACTACCAAAATTCTCAGTCTTCCAGGGTAATTTTTCAAACAGCTTTCATGACTCCCGTAAAACACGTTTTAGAATTAGGTTGAGGATAAAGGGAACAGTCAAAATCAGTAGAAAGTTCCTCACAAGACTGCTTTGCCTTCAAACGTTATCCCATCGAACCCATGGTGCCTATTGAAGAATGTTTTTCGAACATCTCAATTAAGCTTCCAGATGCGATGAAACACGGGAAGCCATAACATTTGCGTGTGTCCAAGGTCTGACTTGCGGGCCACAGCTGCTTGAAAATATTTTGATAGTGTGCCAAGCAATACAAGAAACTGTGGCATTGGGAAACATACCCATTGCGATCTCCAAACACGTAGCTTCCGTACAGTCTTTCAGACTGGCAGCCTCTGTAGATGAATCCACCAACCAAAGGACCGTTACTGAATGGCTTGAATTCTAAAAGTGATGGCTCACTTTCTGAAAAAAAAAAAAAAAAAAAAAAAAAAGCATTAGAGCAAATGAAACATCCTCAGAAGTAAAAGTGGTACAGACCAATTAATGAGAATTACAATAATTTAATTCGAAACTGTGTTTCAAAAAGCAAGACATAGATTCTTTCCAGGAATACTTATACAAATAATGAAACTCTGTTAAAATAGTATCAAACCGTAAGTTTAATGAACTGAAAATGCCCATCAGGAGTTTGCTATTGTTATCAGCCAGGAGACACCAAGATTCCAACACAACTCAAATCCAGGTGTGTGTGTGTGTGTGTGTGTGTGTGTGTGTGTGTGTTTCGAGATAGGGTTTCTCTATGTAACAGTCCTGGCTGTCCTGGAACTCACTCTGTAGACCAGGCTGACCTCAAACTCAGACAGCTGCCTGCCTCTGCCTCCCAAGTGCTAGGATTAAAGGTGTGTACCACCACCACCGGTCAAATCCAGGTATTTTGAAATCATTGTTATTTACTACAGAACCAAAATACTTTAAAACTTGAGTTTTGGACAATAAACATCTGTGGAAATGGTTCTGCTTATGTTTAGTAAACCAAACAGACCTATGAAATTATAGGAAATGTTTAGAAAGTTTTAAAAGTTCGCACTTTAATGAAAAATAAAGCCCAGCACATAAAGGTTTCTAAGCCCACATTTACTGTATTCGTAGAACAGTCTCTCAGCGAATGGTATCTAATTTGTGGCCCTGCGATAGTTTTGGTCATAGAGCTCTAAGGTTGATAAACCCAGAGTCAGGACGTTCTTAGCATGTGGCAAATTCACCTGAGGACCACTTCTCTTGCATTTATGGAAAACCAGTCAAATCAGCCACAATCAGCAGCACCTTGTGGTGGAGGCGCTTCCGGGGGCAATGCAGTCCTTTTAAACAGTCAGCCTGTTCTCCTCTCACGCCTATGCTGAAACAGAGCTCAGAAAACACAAATGTTAGGTGCCCCAGAGCGGGACAGAAGGCATGACTGAATGACTGAATGAGCACTGGGCTTAGGCTGCTGAAATCCATCCTTTACTGTTCAATTCTGTCTGACAATTAACCTTTTTGTACCCCGGTGTCCCCCTCAGTTCAAGGCCGCTGTCACAAGTGCTTGTTATTTTTCAGTAGTTCTGTGAATGTCTTCACAGTGGGAGCTGTGGGCACTTCGGGTGTGTTTTAAAATATGAAAAATAAGGTTGTTAGTACTCTGTTTTGTCTGGATGTTGATGTAATTAGTAGAGTTTAGTTTAATCTCGTGGTATAGCCAAAATCCATTGAACTAGTTAGTGTCTTGTTAGATGTTTTTCCAAGCAATGTTATTATTTGATTAGACTTTTTAAGGAGTACACACACAAACACACACACACACACACACACACACACACACACACACACGGAGGGAGGAAGGGAGGGAGAGAGGGAGGGAACAGGGAAGGGAAGGAGGGAAGAGAAAAGGGAGAGAGGGAGGGAGAAAAATACCTAGGGGAAAAAAAAACAAAGTAAAATAAGCAGATACGGCATGAACTCACACAGCTGCCCCATTCCTAGTGCTAAAATAAACAGCTCTGTTGAATGAGTAAATAGAAGGCGCAATCAATTCAATAATCTCAATCTACTGTGCTCCCTAAGTCATAATCACGCTCACTATCATGCAGCCTTCAAAAGGAGTACTCACTACAGCCTGGAAAACAGCTGAGTTTCGGACTTCATTATCCAACTTTATGTCCTAAGTTCTCTATAAATACTCTAGTGATCATGTTATTAAAAATAACGTTCAAACATTTTATTCCCATGACTTGTTTTTACAAGTCAATTACTTTGTTTTCTCTAAAAGAAACCCATTTTAAAATTATTTTTATTAGAAATATTATTTTTCTAATTGCTCAGAATGTTCAGTAATTTCTTACCTTTAAGCTTATTTCTTTGCATAGAAGATGCTAAGACAAGTTCCCCCCATATAAAGGGAATAAAGAGACCTTCCTCATCCTGAGTCTCAGAGGAGCGAAATGCAAGCCACTGACTTCTGAGACTATTAAACGATTTGAACCTACAGGGAACCAGGCAATCCAGGGAAAAGGCAATTAAGCGGAGGAGCCCTGAGGGCTTGGAGGAGTCCTTGAACCTTTAAAATGGAGCAATTTACTCACTGGCCTGACAGAGGCCACTGTTTTTATGCTTTCTTGAATGCTTATTATGCAAACGCTCTTTTTCTCCAATTAATATACTAAAACCAATCTTCACCTTAAACCAGCCTCCATAAACTTGACTCACCGTAATCTTTCCCTTTTATTATCTGTAGGATTCTGGCTGATGATCTGTTTTTCCCATTGGAATCTGAGCAAAGTATTGTTAAATTGATGTTTATGTCAGTGGGATGTCGATCCACGGCACATCTACATAATAAAGGAGACAGACAGTCATTAATCTCTACCAGGGTCTCTTCCTGACACAGAAAGGAACGCTCTGTGGGCTGGCTAGGATCCTAGGAGCAATTTAGTTGGGATGTTCTTGAAACCACTGAAGGAAACATCTCATGTGTTTGTTTACCCTGCCGAAGCTAATGACCTCGGGAGTGTGTTTCTTAATTTTTCTGGCTATCTTTCTTCTAGTGAACGTTCTCATCATCGTAAAGCCCTTTGTTAGCCTATCAGGAAGGATTACCTCATGCATAACACCTTGGCAGAGTTTGAAAATATGAATCAGTGCTCGTCAATTCATCTATGCCACACAATGGATGTAATGTATTAGCCTTAGAACTAGTGCTCTTTCCTACATGGAAAACTAACTTTAAAAAATTACGTATATTAATATATCGTGTGTGGTGTGTGTGTGTGTGTATGTGTGTGTGTGTGTGTGTGAGCGCCATAGTGTATAATGTGTGGAGGTCAGAGGACAATCTGTGGAAGTCAGTTTTCTTATTTCCCATCTGTTCCTGGGAGTGAACTCAGTTGTTACGTTTGGTGGCATGTGCCTTTACCCCAGTCCCCGAATGGTCACCTTCTGATATACTCAGGGAGCTATAGCGCAATAAAGCACGCTCTGCAGTCCAGGGACTGAAACACAGCTGGCATGCACACGCATGGAGCCTGGAAGTCTTTTACGTCTACCTTGTCTTCATGTCCTCCATACCTAATGTGGAGATCAGAATCTCCCTGTGGTTCTAACCGCTGATGGAGTTCCGCAGGGGCTAAGGGTCACTACATTCCTGTTACCTAGTCTAGGTCTAAGAGGTCACGATATTCCTGGCATGCATAAGTGAATAAGGGACTAGGATTGGAGAAAGAATGAAGCCTGGTGACAATGTCTCAATAATGCAAAACAAGCAAAAAAAAAAAACAAAACAAAAATCAATCAATCAATCAATCAAACAAACAAAACAACCAGGCTTCTTGACATGTTGGGACCATGTAATCTTGTTCCAGGGGTGAGGGGGTACCATTCTATGAATTATGGGATTCTAAGCAGTCCCCTTGGTTTTGACCCATTAGATGACAGTAGTGTGGCCCTGCCTTTACCCCCTCTCATCCCAATTGTGAAATCCAAAACTGTCTCTAGACATTGTCAAATGTCCCCAGCGGCAAAAACATTCCATTGAAATTGCTGTTTGGGCCAACAAAATACATTAACTACTTATAAACCAAACCTTTAAATAAATGAAAAATGTTAAATGGTGAGAGTAGGGGCTTCCGAGATGCAAATTCCTTTACTAAAAAAAAAAAAACAAGACCACTGAGGGCTCCAATCAGCACACTGCTGATAAAGAAGCAGGAGCTGGGGCAGCTGTACAGACAACCCCACCCCCACTGTCCTCAGCGATTCACACAGCACAGTCAGCCAGGGATGTTGTGACGTAATGAGGAACTTTAGTCCACATCGGCTGAGGCGATTCCTTCACGTGTCCTTTTTTTTTTTTTTTTTTTTTTTGAAGTGGGAGAATTTATGTCAAAAAGAAGCTTGACTCGTTTCCAACAGGCAGCAAGGAACGTGCTGACAGAGGCGGCTTTCCCTGAGGTGAGCTGCTGGCGACCGTGACTTCTCCAGCTTCTCATGTGGAAAGGAAGCAGACGTGAAACTAAGGTGGGGCTAATATGGTGGACGCCTGTGTCTAAAAGCGGCACAGAGTGTGTGCCGCCCAGAGTGGCTGCTGCCGTCAGCACTGATGTGCCAATGCCGTCTCATTAGCTGTTCACTGAAAGTCATTCTATTGGGGATGATGACAATGGCAGGGGCCTATGTCAATGTGGGCACAGGGCTTACCCCTGCTCTTTGTACCTTATGGTCACATTACTGTGAACCTATGACTTATTCTTGAAATTAAAAAAGAAGATGTTGGGCTAGGGAGATGAGTCAGTGGGTAAGAATGTGTGCTGTGCCGGCAGGAGGACCTGGGTTTGATTTCCCGCCATCCTCAGAAAGGTCAAACACGACACCAGCCTGTACCTCTAGTATTGAGAATCGTATGTGTGTGTGTGTGTGGGGGGGGTGGGGTCAGCATTAGAAAAGACAGAGCTTGCTGCCCAGCCAGGCTCACTGAAATATCAGGCTTCAGGATCAGTAACACATCTATTTCTAAAAATAACGGGAAGGAGGAAGGGGGATGGTCAAGGAAGACACCTGACATCCTCCTGGGCTCTACCTTCTACATGTGAAAGCATGGGTGTGTCTACACACACACACACACACACACACACACACACACACACACAGTTAAAAAGGTGCTGTACAGTCAGTTACCCAGAACACCATAGGAGGAGAACCTAGTCCAGCACCCTGCAGGGGGTGCGTACTAGCCACTAATGGTTTTCGTGTCTTTTCTCTTCATTACATCTTTATCTGTCAGAGAGTCTCTGCAAGGAAAGCAGAATACAGAAGAAATTTTCTCCTGCCTTCGGTTGTCAGAGGAAGCAGGGCTCCATGGCACAGGCATCTTGCCACGCGAAGGGTCTGGAAAGCGCCTCATCACTGAGGCTCGGACCCCCAGGACGGTTGCAGGACCGCTCCGAGGGGGAGGGCGGTGACTCAGGCCGCCTCACTTCAAAGTGCTGCTTTGTGGTGTGTGCGTTCTGAGCTATAGGAATGGAATGTGACAGTTTCCTCCGCATCCTGACTCCACCATAAGTATTCCCTGCTGAACAGATTTTAAGATCTGTGGAGATGCCAAAAAGGAAATGAACTGTGGACTCGGGCTTTGATGGAGGGAAGATGAAGGGCATGAGGGATTATAAAAATAAAAAGTTTGAGAAATATTCACCTTGCACATAGTGAACACTTAATAAACGTTAAATAGCAATAATAACCAAGCTAGTAAGTGAATGAATGTGGCCACAAACCCCCTAGTCTGAATGATAGACCAGACTGGAAGGGGTTTCATCGAGAATTTCTGTTATTGGTCATAGACTTTTTAAGGTGCTGCATTCTACAGACTTCTTAGTTTTCTCTTCTTTATGGTTCATTATAGCATAAACAGAAAACCGCCAACATGAATTCCTTCAGTAAGTTTTTAAAGCATGAAAGACTTAACATTTACCTCAACTTGCAAATTAACACCCCGCCATCTTGTATTAAGTGAAACCATGGCAATAAGAGCTGCTGTGTGTGAGGCAGCAGGCAGCATTCTGAACTTGACCTGCGATTCTCCTCTCCAATCCCGACAGAGCCCTTAGAGCACACTCGTTACCTACCTCGTCTGTGTAACACATGTGCCGTTGTCTGAACACACCTGCGAGGCTCACATCCTGGCATCCCACTGCCCTCTACAGTCAGCAGGGCAGACGGGACCCCTAGGGGATTGTTGCTATGGTTGTGAGAGGGGGCAGGTGATCCGAGGAGCGAGTTCCCCATCAGAGGATGGGTTTGGCAACTTTTCTGTCTCCCTCCCTGCCCTTTTGCTCTCCCTGTAAAAGGAAGAAGCAAGAGGACTCTCAGCAGACACCGAGCAGGTGCTGGCACTGGAGCCTCCGACTGCCCAGAACCAGAACTGTGAGCCAAAAACTAGCTATTGTATGTGAATCACCCAGAATGTGGCATCCTGTTGAAGCGGCACAAAACAGACTAAGCCAACAGAAAAATAAAACTTAGAGATATTTAAAGAAAGACAGCCAAGGGGCATCCAACATTCCCCTCCATTTTTTTTTTTTTTTTCTAAGAGCTTGTGGTTTCCCTTGCTCAAGCTTTTTTTTTTTTTTTAAAGAAGGGACAGGATAGGCAGATGTCCTCACCTGCCCGGATCATGGAGCCCGTGGGCAAACACTTCTGGGGGCTGGTTGGTGCTGTTGAAGTGGGGGTTGCTCCGCGGTATGGAGTAAGGCACATTGCACATGTCGGTGTCCACATCCAGCCTCAGCACGGAGCCTGTGAAGTCACTGAGAAATGGAGGGCAGTGAGTACGGCATGTTCGGGTTGTGCATTTCACCTACATACACGGGGTGAAGTTGCTCTGAGGAGAAAGAAACCATCCCCTTTTGGACTCAAAATTGCTTGAGTTCCAAATTCCATGTGGCAAGGAGTGAGACCAGGGGCAGTTTGGGCACAGACAAAGGTGGCCAAGGATGTGGCATAGTATGCTCCTTGCTTTTTTTTTTTTTTCTAAATCTGTCCTTTTCCATCTTTGCCAGGTGATGTGTTTTCTGTCCTCAAGACATTAGTGTAGGGGCATATCTACTACCCAGCTGCTGGGCCCAGAGGAAGAGGTGCCCTCCCCAGTGCTGTGTGACGCAGGGCAGCCTCTGCAGCCATAACTTTTAGGACAAAGCAAAGCAACCCTTCAGCATAAAATAACCACGTGTTCAACCCTCAGCTATAGCGCCTATAGGTCCTACGTCCCGGCATTGGAAGCATGCTGATGTCAGAGAGTACTTGTTGTCAGCAGACTGTTACCTTAACCCGTCCATCTCCTCCATGTCATCCAGCGTGATCATACCGTCCCCAAGGATGATGTACAGAAAACCATCAGGGCCAAAGAGCAGCTGGCCTCCGAGATGCTTCCGGTGGAGCTCGGCAACTTCCAGAAACACCCTGGCTGTCCTCACATCAACTTGATGGGGATTTTTCCTGCATGGGGGGGGGGGGGGAGAGAAAGCGCCGTGATTCTCCAGGTATAATGTGAAGTCACTGGAGAGGAGGCGGTGTACAGAGATACATTTGGAATAGAGCTAATCGATTATTCTGAAAAAAAAAATACTGAAATTTTACTGAATTATTGAATTACTGAAAAATTACAATAATTTCTACAGTGTGGAAACATTACTGAATTGAAGATAATTGAGGAAAAGTACCAAAGATATTATTTTACTTAATTTCCCTTATACACACACACACATGCACACACACACACACACACACACACACACACACACACACACACACGCACACACGCACATACAAACATATACATGCACATGTTTTAAGCCGTGAGAAGATTCTGCTTTAATTACTATCAATTCATGGGAATCATTCCTAAATAGTTAGTGAAGAGATGAAGAAGAGAAAGCAATGTGGCAGAGTTTGCAGGCTTCCAATCAAATTAGTTAGGGATACCTGGACACTGTATATTCCACAACCCTGAGGATGTGGTCGTGAGGCCCGATAGCCCACCGTTCTTGGTTGGTGGTATAAGACACATACAGCTTTCCATTTTTCTTGTAATTGGGATGGAATGCAAGGCTTAGCAGGCCCCTTTCATCTCCTCCCTGCAGCCAAATGAAAAACACAAAGAATTGTGAAGTTAATTATGTTCTTTATTGTGTTTCAACTGGGAACCCCCCCCCCCAAAAAAGTCTCTTTCTTTCTTCTGGGTAATCTTTTGCCCAACCTTTTTCCTTTTCTCCTTTGCCTACTGAAGAGAAAAAGGTTATAAAACAGTTTTCTATGTGGCTCTCTTTCAAGGTTAAGAACAAGACAAGTGTCCGTGCGGTGATCTAGGTACTCTTATGCCATGTTAGTCGAGAGATTTGTGCAGGTAATCTTGGGAAGCTGGGCAGAGCAGAATTCTTCACTGGGTTACGAGGTTGCTTGCAGTGCATAGGAGACAAATCAAAACACTTCACAATCCAGCTCACCGAAACCTAAAACACAGTGCTGGCTGCCAGTTCCCATTGTCTTGGCAAGATGTTTAGAAAGCAGTTAAATTGCTTGTGTAATGTATAAACCTTTGCTTCACCCGGAGGCATCGACGTCAGTTGTCACAGCAATGGTGGTCTGTGCATCACAGCGAGGTAGCAGCAGCCTCGGCCAGCTATACAGAGAGGAGGTATTTTACGTGCATCCTAACACAGTGAATAGAAGGATGAAGAGATGAGGAGGGCAAAAAGAAGGACCAGAGTGGGGGTGGGAGAAACATGAGAAAGGAACGGGATCCTAGGAAATAAAGGAAAAAATCTCAAACAGCCCTTCTTTGTTATTGCATGAACGTCAAGGACTGTATACATTAGACATGCCAAATACTAGAGCAATTAAAACGTCATCATGTTCGGAAATAGAAAGGCATTTTATCTTCATTTTCTGCTAATCCAGCTTGTGGAAATTCAATACGGTCTTAGCATTTGCTGCATCCCACGGGTAGTCTAGGAGTGCCCGTCCTGGAATGAAAGCATCTGAAATGACGTAGGTCAGAGACTAAATCCCACACTCTAGGAAATGAGTGAACGTTCTTCTCTGAAGCCTGGTGCATTATCCACTGCAGTGACATCCTGTGACGGAAACTGGATTCTACAATTGCTCATCCCCTATTTACACTTTCAGCATTGCATCTGCTTTGACAAAATATGGTGAGTAATTAACTTCGGAAGTGTTAAATGGGGGGGAAATCGGTAATATAAAAACTTCTTTGCAGGGTCATGGTCAGCAATGGTCTACTGTCAGTCCCATTCCACAGCCTCGGTCACCGGCCCAGAACAGATCTGGGTGCAATTTGTATGGTCCATCAATCTGAGAGCATAAAATTTTAGGTATAAAAGTTCATTTTTAATCAACCTTGTTTGATTCATTTCATGGCTCAGAAATAAATGTGCTTGGCTACGTAGCATCCAAAGTAGAAACATTCAGACTTTGAGAGTTGCATAAATAAAACACTGGCTGGAAATGTCCGGTAACTACTGACTCATTTATTCAAGTGTTAACCTTTTCGCACATCGCCATATGCCTGATTTTAACTTTAATCATTAGAGTCAGATGCTAATGACTATGATTTATGAATGCGCCTCTGTTCTGTGATGATGGCTTTAATGCGGACTCTGCTGGTGTTTCTTTCACTCCTCACATCATCGGGAGACAGATATCCCTTGGCTCTTAGAGGACTCAGAAGCTGAGATGTATAACTCAGATCTGGATGCAGGGTGTCTGCACACTTTAACCACTCTGACAGATTGCAAGAGGAAGCCCACAGGTGGGATTTTTGTCTGTGATTAATTGTCCTCCCCAATATGTCTCTCTAAAACTATGGGACAGGCTAAGTGCCGCCCGCCTGCTTCCCAGACGGTTGTGGTCACCGTAGGAAGCTTTGGTTGAAAGCAGTGCTCTGTTGCTGTTAATCAAAGAGTCAGAAACACAGCCCGGAGAGGAGAGCAGCATGTTTCAGACTGAGCTGTTGCTTTTTAGGGATGAAGGAGTGGTCATTAGCAGGCAAAAGGAAGGGCCACACACAAATCGACAAGCAGAAGTGGGCATTGTTCACTTTAGAAACACATGGGTTACACCCATGAATCCAGAGCTCCACAGACATTTAGCCAAGTGCCAAATCCAGAAAACAAATGAGTTGTAAATGGGAAGGAAATCGATAATACATTTAAAAAAAAAAACTCAAAAATTTGAACATTTTTCCAGCTGCACAATTGACATTTGATTAATTTAGGACATAGGATCTGCTCTTTTCAAATAACCTTCTGGTATGAAGTTGAATTCTGATTGGTTTAGAAACTACTTAAGTCATTTCCAAGAAAAAATTTCATAACTATATTGGTGAGAAAATTTCATGTGTTGAATAAATCTCATGGCTGTCTCTAATGACAGCCAACACTCAGGCACTAGGAAAGTCTGTTAACTCCCTCTAAACCAGGAGACTGAAATGTTGATAGTTGATTCACCTGAATTAGCTTTTACAGTGATGTTGTCTAAATTAAAATATGTTATGAGCTAATCATGAGTGAACTCTCAAAGGGAAACCTGCTTTTGAGGTCTGGCTCGCTTCTCGAGGTCTACATGAAGAAACATGTTGATTGGCACTGAAAGTCACTGCATGGCAGTGTCAGGGGTCTTCTCACACGGACGCCCTCAGATATTTCAAGTCTCAGGTCCCTGACATGGCTCCAGCTCTAGGCACTAACAGACACTGTCCCAGCAGAGGGACAGCGGAAGACGGGTCCCTAAGACCTCTGTTCTTCCTGTGATCATACGCCCTTTCCACGCAAGCTCTAACCATGTGGGTTCACCGCCTCCTTCTGTTCTCCCTCGGTGCCGGAGCCTCATTGCCTCCCCGCTATTGGAAACTCCACTAAACCACTTTTAGGGGCTCAGCAGGAAGAAACAACCAGCCTTCTGTCGACTTCACGGATGCTCCTCCTTACCCCTCTCATCCTTCCCCTCATGATGGGTGGCTTTAAGGCTCAGAGCTTACGGAATGGAAACCATGAGCTCCCTCCAGAAATGCTTGGAGGTAAAAACTGATCCCGGGAGCATCTGAGGAGAATGCATTGTTTAAGATGAGCTGAGTTGACTAAAGGTACAAGCACACTCACTGAGTGGAGGGTGGAGGGAAGCCTCATAGTCCAGGGAGCTGTGCCATTTAGAAAGAGTCGGGTTTCTAACACCATGCTTTGAAAATCTATTAGCCAATGTCCAAAATGATGATCATCACCTGTGTGCATGGTGGTGACATTTCTTCCCCCTCAGATCCTCACATTGAACTTTGGTTTTTGTGATTAATTACAGACACTTCGTATGCAAGTTGTGCTTCAAGTGATTGTACGCACTGTATCATGAGACCCAAACCAGAAGCTAACAGAGCAAGGTACTTCTGATATTGCAAAACAGGGTTATCTGTTATCTTCTGCAAAGCTTATGTGTGAGAGTTTTCCAGTCAAGCTAAAAAAAGAAGGAAAAAAGGAAGGAAGGAAGGAAGGAAGGAAGGAAGGAAGAAAGGAAGGAAGGAAGGAAAGAAGGAAAAAGTTTACAAGAAAACCCTCATGCTATTTTAAATAAGATTGTGATAGCATGCTAGGCTTCAGGTTGGACAAACTCATCATTCTGGCTAGAGCCTGGTACCTCGGGCTAGCATGCTAGGCTCTTCTCCTTCCTCAACTCTCAGTAGTTCAGCAAGTCTGGACAGCCCCACAACAACCACAAGTAGATATTCAAAACAGGATTGTTGAATGAGTTGAAAACAATGTTCTTAATCTGTTTGGAATCTTGAGCTTGATCCATGTTTCCAGATACATCAGAAAAGCTTCTCCAGGTCCTTCTCCTGGTCATTCAGCTCTGGGGAGCCGTCTCATAGGGTGGGCCACAGTGTAAGAGATTCGCACCCTCAGCTGAATACTAAGATTTGAACAGACCAGCTCTTCTCTTGTAATGTTGGGATAAACTTTACCCGTTGGAACAGATCAAAGTTCTAACAAATTGTGGAAGAGTGTTCTTCTTTGAATAATATGAAATGTCCATTTGGAAAAGAGAGGTCTCCCTAAAATGATTATAACAGAAAATATATTTTTCTCTTTAAGGGAAATTTTGAGATATTTGTCTTTCATTGTAATATCATCTGCAGAAAGCATTCTCTTTATACATTTTAGAAATATGTTTAGACTTACTTATCTTTATTTTATGTGTGCGAGTATTTTGTCTGCATGGATGTGTGTGTATGTCAGAAGGCACTGGATCCCTTGGAACTGGAGTTATGGAGGGAAGTAAGCTGTGGATGCTGGAACCAAACCCAGATTCCGCCCAAGAGCAGCAAGCTCTCTTACCTGCTGAATCATCTCTCTAACTCCCCCCCCCCTCTACTTTCAATATGGGGTAAACTTGGTTTATTCTTTATTTCTCTTACATTTGCTTCCATCCCCTTTAGGGATTGCAGGCTTGAGTGTCTTAGCACCATGCAACGTGGAACCGGAAGCTGAGTGAATTGCTCCTCATTTTCGTATAGTTTTTCTTCGGTGTTCTTTGATATATAACTAACTGGACTTCAGAGTCTTTCTTCTGGAGCCCTTGTCGTCTGAGGTATTCACAGTGTCTAGGGATTAGGGCGAGGTACCTTTAGGGCAGGTTATTGTGCTGACTGCATGGACATTTTAATTTAGTTTTTAAAAAGGCTCCTACAGACAGGGGTGGTTGCACGTGCCTATAATCCCAGCCCTTGGAAGATAGATGCAGGAGGATCAGGAGTTCAAGACCAGTGTCTTTTAGGTAATGTGTCTGAGACTGGCTTGAGTTATCCAAGTCTCTTGTTTCTAAACAAAGCAAAACTGAAGCAAGAAAGAGGATCCTAAGCACAGAAGGCTTAGCCTTCCTGAATGTGACTTCACCATCCATAACGGCCTATGGCTCTAATGGCGGGGAAACGTAAGTACACCTATAATCAAGAAATTATTACTGCCTTGATAATTAGGAACTAACACTAGCTGAGGAGATGTTTATTGAGTCGGTGTCAGATTTTTTTTGCTTGGCAGTCAGGATAAGGCCTCCTGGTCCTCAAAGAGCAGACACGGAGGCAGGTGTCACATTTCTACCACGCTCTCTGAGACGCTGATGTTTCTCAGAGGTGAAATGGTGTTACATCATTAGAAACGGGCATTTCCCAACAGCAGGAGCTGCAGAGAGTCCATAAATAGTTGGGCCATCTTTTCACCAAAGGTTTATTTTCTCAGGTACTCACAGAGTTAGCGACTCCAAGACTTAGTAACAAAAAGAAAGAGCTTGACTTCTGAGCAGCTAAGTGACTTGAAGAATTAGGCAAGTTTCTACGGACGGTAAGGCTATTTTTTTTTTTTTTAACATGACACCAAGGCATAGAAGGGAGTGACAGCCTTGGGTAAAATTGTTGTTCCCTCAATCCCAAGGGAATCTCCGAGAATTAACAGCGGAACAGAATAGTGGCATTTTTAAGCATCTCTAAACCGCGTCGCACTGACTTTGTTACTTCCTTTATCAGCTGTCACTCACTCGTCCGTGCCGTGCTTCACGCTACACAGAATGAGAGGGAAAGGAGGACCTGGCCACCCACATGGCTTTTTATCCAGAGCTTTCTGCTATCCAGAAATGAGAAAACAAGTGATTTTTAAAGCTATATTTATTGATTCGTTTATTTCTAGAATTGTTTTCCCAAATACAATAGCAGATTACATCTTCACAAAGCTCACAGCTGGAAACAAGACACATCTGTGATCTTGGTCTGGATGTGACGATTCAACAGGGGTCTCAAGGGTTAATGCAAATGTCGGCAGAACTGCCTTCTTTACCAAAGTCTCCAGGGATTTGGTCCCCTCCTTTCCAATTTTTAGCAGCCTCTTACATTCCTTAATCTATGCCCCCTTCCCTCCATCTTCAAAGACAGCAATGGCAGGTTGAATCTTCACATACCCATCCAGTCCTCCCAGCCTTCAGAAATTCGTGAGTACCAAAAGCCTGCCTAGGACAGACTCCCATCTCTATGTGGGTTAGCACTCTTGATCCCTCCGTAACCGAATTTTCCTTTGACAGTTAGGTAACAAATCATAAGAATGAGGACATATTTTGGTCAGGGTCAAACCACAAAAACAGTTTAATCTGCCTGACCCTAAGCATTTAAAACTTAAGCCTGTTTGGCCATGGCCTCTAGTGGTGAAATTGATTTGCAGTCACGGGAGGGAAGTCTATCATGGCACACCCATTAATGTAGCTGCCGTGCCAGAAATAGTCCTGATGACCTTCAGAACGAGTGAGAGCAGCCATCAGAAGAGAGGGAGGAAGAGAAGACAGTTTTACAAACAGTGGGCAAATGAAACTTGTGTGCATATGTTAATCAGGAGCAAAACTCCCGTGCTGTGTGGGTCGTCATGACATAGGAGATACTACCAAATATGGGAGAGCCTGCCTGACTGGAAATCTTAGCATTTTAGGCACCAAAAAACTGTGTTCTATATTCTTTTGCTTTGTTCTTAGTTTTGAAATATGCTGTAGGGTACTTTTTTTTTTTTTTGCTTTTGTTTTGTTTTACACCTTCTGGAAAAGACGGAAAGCACTGACTTTCAGCAGTTCTGAAACTGTAACTTCATCCCTGAAGAAGAGCCAATCGCAGAGGGATCTCGAACGAGTTTACCGGAAGGAATCCACGCATAATAAAAAAGCACAATTTGTCTTTGTCTTGGTTCCTGGCTCAGAGCCCCCAAACCTCTTGGAACTTCCCGAGTGACGGGAGTGTCATTTTACACACAAAGCAGTCCTTCCACTATACCTGGGCTCACGCTACTGCTCTGACTACTGCGAGGCCCCTAGGCAGGTCAGGAAGTGGCCAGAGAAGACAACCACATGTCTGGAGAACAGAAGCCTTCAGCGCTCTTCTTCCCACCCAGAGTGGGAGCTGATGACTAAATTCACTCACCAATGGCCAACGATTTAATCCATTCTGTCTATGTAACAAAATCTCCATTAACAACTCATGGGCTTTTGAGCTTGATCAGTTGGTGAAGCGCTTGCTGAGCAAGTGCGAAGACCTGAGTTTGAATCTCTGGGGCCCACATAAAGCTAGTTGTGGCCCGTGAAATCCCGGCGCTAATGTTGCAGAATAAGCAGAGACAGAGAATCCCTAAATGTTTGCAGGCCAGCATACAGTAAGAGACCCTGTCATGAGAAAGGTAGAAGGCAGGGACTCACATATGAAGCTGTCCTGTGTCCTCTATATGTAACCCCGCCCACATTCACATGTCCCCCTCCAATCATACACATATAGTTTAAACAATAAACCAAAACCAAATCCCTCCTCAACAGTAGCATCCAGGGAGGGAAGTGCTTTCGCAGAGGGCATGGGCCATCTACAGAACTCTGCCTTCTACAGTGTTCAGCTTCATGGCTCCTAAATGCCTCTTTCACATTTGAAACCTATGGGGACAAGTGCACATTCAGATACTGAAAATGTATATCACAATACTTTATGTACCTATGTTTGGGATTGATTTTGTGTTGAATTTATGCTTGTCAAGTAGAATTACACTATGGTTATACTTCCAGGTCTTTCCCAGGCTGCATTTGATGCACTATAGGCATTTGGAAAATGAAGGCACTGTTCCCATTCCCATGTCCGAGTCATGGTCATCTGCCATAGTATTGCTAATACATGTGCCATAGGAATTTAAGTTATGTCAGGGAATGGCCTGAACACTAGGGCTGTTTGGCTCAATATATGTCACTTGGTAATAATTTTGAGACATTCCGAAATTCAGTTTGCTAAAGCATTTCTAAAAACCGAAAGGTGTCAATACGGTTGAGCTTTGTGATACACATATTTGTAAAGATAAAGGACAAGCTTACAAAAGAGTTAGCTCCTCTCAGAAACAGTGCTACACATTTTTCTGAAGAAAGATTTTAGAAATGTCGGTGCCATTTAGGGAAAGTAAAGATCTTACTCTGTGATTTTAGGCTAAATAAAAATAAATAAAATTATAAGGCAAAGTAAAGGAACTTCATGGGATTGAGAAGTAAGGGGAAGTGAGAATTATTTTGTCAAAGAAAAGCATTAGAGTTCACTAAATTATTCTGTTATGACCTACAGGCTAAGTACACGTTGGATCGTAGGTATTTCTGAATGAGGCCATAAATTGGTAGCTAACTATATGCTTAGTCTGCACAAAAGACTCTGTGTACAAAGAGCACATGCACGCACGCGCGCACACACCCACACACACACACACATTCACACTATTTTTAAGATAACCGTAAATGGGTAAAATATTGGGTAATTACATTGCTAAACACACTGAATGTCAGTTATGTAAAATAGGAATTAGAACAATTCTCCCTGAGGCTGGAAACTTCTTGAAGGTGTGCTCTTACCTCCCTGGGTAGACATGTCCCAACAGTAGCCTGTGCTGTGCCCTTCCCATGTCCCGGAGTCAGCATTGGGAACTCACGAGGGCTAGCTTAAACTCCACAGCCATTTCAGGGCTTGGCGCGATTTCACTGGCACCCTTGTTTGCTTGGACAAGGGATTAATGGATTTGTCCAGAATGTATGATGAGAAATAGAAGAGTAGGGCTCATCTCTGCTTGGAGCACAAAAAAAATGAAAACCTTTGTCATAGTCTGTGGCCAGCTATTTCCTAAAACGAAGGAGACGTTTTCCTTTGGGCTAGATTTCCTTTGCAGCATTCACTGCTCAGGAGCCGAGGTTTTGAAATAGTCTGGCTTATTTTTATCAGTCCTACGGGGGGAAAATGGTGAATGCTGTATCTTAGTTATTTTAGCTAGTAGGTGGTAGTTTAGCTGAAGTCAGCTATTTTTAACTCATACAGTCATGTTTGCATCTAGTTATCTTTTAAAAATGCTTTTCTCTCTGGGAAAATAGTAATTAATTTTTTTAATACAGACCTTCAAAAGTCAAAAGAGAAGGAAGCTAAAATGTCAGCTTTGTTGAGATAAAAGAAACAAGTAAGGCATTTACACAGAGAAAGAATTGTCTACATGGACAGAATTAAACATGAAAAATATTTACGTTGCTTATTGATTTTCTCATATGGAAGGGGTATGAACCATGATGCAGCAGGAGGAGGCATAAGGCAGGTTTAACTGAACTTGTCTTACATTGTTCAGCACCTCCTACCAATGGGCCATTGTAGGAATTTAATTGAGTTTTTAAAAAATAATATCACTTAAAAATAGTATGAATTCTGAAGTTAATCATAAAACAATTTATTTAGTAAACAAAGAGAAGACTTGGAGCCACTCCAACGTTGCTGTGTTTTGTGGGGAGAGTAACAGTGAATCCCAATGGTGTCTCCTACACATTAGAGATGAGTCCTCTATAAAAGGTGCTCCCAGACTTGTGGTGGAAGAAGACACACTTCTGATGTGGCACATAGCTCTGAAAATGATTTTTGAACCATGTTGACTAGCATAGCGCACGCTTATTTAAGCTCCATACTTACTAAATTTAGATTCAAAGTTGGATATTCAACAATAAACGGAAGAAGGCTGCGAGATCCTTCAAGGCAGAGCTCTCATCCACGGAACGAATTCACGTGTCAGGATATTAGGTTGCGTAACAGAATGAAATGAACACGACTTGGTTATGATTGGGTAGGATTAATTTTGCCTTCTTTCATTCCCTCAGGGTTTCTCCTTAGGACCATTCTCAAAAGTACTAGCCGTTAATAAAAAACCTGTTAGGTAGAGCCTGGTGTGTTGGCTGACGCCTTTAGTTCTAGGACTCTGGAGGCAGACGCAGGTGGAGGGATCTTTGGCCAACATCGTGAATTCAGGGCAGTCAGAGTATATAGTAAGACCCTGTGTATTCACAATACTGGGCAAATCTTGTTTGTAAAAAAATCCTTTGAGATAAAGGAGAAAATTTAGAAAACATGCTAACTTCTTCAGACTTCCTTATATACTTCCATATATATATATATGTATGTATGTATGTATGTATACACACACACGTGATTCCATATATTTGCCATTTGTGTATGTATACACTTGTTTATGTATTAATTTATTTAAGGCAGAGCTTCGCTATTAACCCAGAGGGGCTTGTAACTGGCTATGCAGTTCACACTGTCCCCATACCCGTGACTCTGCAGCCTTGGATTTCCAAGGCTGTGTGAGGGAACAAGCCTGGGTTCAAGTTCATTTTATTTCATGGGTGAAGTGTTGTTCCCTTGTCTTAACACTTGAAGCTGGTTTTTGTTTGTTTGTTGTTTTGAATGACTTCGTCTATAATAAAGACAAACTTTTAATGAACTCATAAGCATCAGGGATGTACTTTCATAAGGATGAAGTGAAAGTCAGTTTTTTTGAATGATTTGGAATATTAGATTTTTATAGTGAGAATGAGTGAAATAAACAGAATGGCAGGATGTGATCACCGCTAGGATCTCTGAGACAGGAAGTCTGGCTATTGGGTTTTCAACATTAGACACAGGACTATAAAGTATATTTCTTTCATAGTTTCATGTGATTTATATCTGTGCAGTTGGAAAATATTTTTTTTCCTGCCAGAAAAGAAGAGATTTAAGGCTTTTTCAATGAGGGCAAAAAGAAAAATCACAATATAAAAGATAAGTGCTCCGCTCTAGCAAAGGGTATAAGATGGCTCTTAATGAATCTGCCTCTTCGGTTTTATAAAGCCTGCTTTTTATGATGTGCGGCTGATCCAGTGGTTGTGTCGCCAGAAGCCTTATCTGCCATCTACACACACGATGTCGACCTGAGGCTGGCGCACCTGGCTGTCCTAGTCCTGCCTCCGTGCTCTTTGCCATTGCGCATTTCCTCCTGCGACTCTAAACAAGAGCTCCAACGGACTTCCATGAGAACAAAAATTGAGCAATTAAATGAGATTATTGCTTTAAAAGGGAGCCTTGAAGAAAACAACCCCAGCAGTTTAGACCACCAAGGAACACTAATAAATTTAAGGAACTATGAGGTTCCCTTCAAGTGACCTCTCTTGAAAAGTTATATAACAGATTGCTGGAACTTCAAGGCCACATAAAAATTATGGCACTTTAAAAATTATTTTCTGAGTTAGAGTTTGAACAAATATGATTTATGTGTCAATTAAACTTGCAATTTATCCAAGTAGCAAAATCAAATTGCTTGCTCTTTGATATTATCATGAAGCACCAGTTTTATAAAACAATCAAAATGCAGGGTTCTAGCGACAACAACAGAAGGACCAAAGAAGAAATATTTATTTTTATACAGCTCCATATCTGCATGTTGACTGGTTTACTACTATATATATATACACACACACACACACACACACACACACACACACACACACACATACACACACACACATATATGGTGTGCCTCTTATATCTAAATTGAGCAAAGGTGGTTGATATTTTATGTCTTATGTATTTACAATAATTCTTCTTTTTTATGGCCTTTTTTTTTGTGACAGTGTAGCCCAGGCTAAACCCCTCCTGCTTCAGCTGTACACACCATCAACCCTGGATTAGTATTTATGTATTTATACTAATTCTGGATGAAAGAAATAATGAATATTTATGAATAAATGCATCTTTAATATGTGTGGAAATGATATGTATATTAATTTGGATAAAGTCTAGATGAAAGAATATAAAATCATGGTTGGACAGTGGTGGTGCACTCCTTTAATCCCAGCACTTGGGAAGCAGAGGCAGGCGGATCTCTGTGAGTTCGAGGCCAACCTGGTCTACAGAGTGAGTTCCAGGATAGGCTCCAAAGCTACTCCAAAAAGGCTCAAAAAGAAAAAAGACTATAGAATTAGAATAGAATTCATGAAGAAAGTCTAAAGGGAGGGCTTAGATGCTTTCTTATTTCTTCTTATCACTATTAGTGTGTGGGTGGTGTGTGTATGTATGTGTGTGTGTCTGTGTATGTATGTATGTGTGTGTCTGTGTATGTCTGTGTGTTTATGTATGCTTGTGTATGTATGTGTGTGTATGTGTGGTGGGAAGAGAGAGAGGTGGTATGGCGGAGCGTGTGAAGGCCAGAGGACCACTGTGTAGAACTGGTTCTGTCCTCTCTCATCTTTGCATGACTTCCAGGGATTGAACTCAGGTCATCCGGCTTCTGCAGACAGCTCTTTGACTCCCTGAGCTACTTGCCAACCCCTAGATTTCCTAAGTTTTTAAAAGAACCAACGGGAGGAGCACAGAGCGTTTACTTGAAATAGAAGTTTGCTGTCCACTGTCTCCATGGAGTTCTGCCAGTTCTCAGTAGAACTAAGTACTGTTTCCTGTCATTTCTCAACAGAAACTTTACTTTGGATTGCTGGGGACAATGTGAATGTGGGACCACAGGACCGGTTTGCAGGAGTTTCTGACGTTTCAATCACACGACACTGCTCTCAGTTTACCAAGGGAAGAATTAGTGAAAGACAAGCAAGTATTTCTAGTATGTTCCTCATTTCACACAGGAGGCAATCTGGACAAAACTGAAGAAAATGGATGCTGGGCATTCTAATTCCCAGCATCCCATGAGGAGGAAGAAGAGTTTATGCTACCACATCACAGTGCAAATATGGTGTTCATTTTCCTAACAGGCACCATCTCCTCTTTTCAATACCTCTTTTCTCTTAGGTTTCAGAGCTTGCCCTGGGAGTCCAGCCTTTCCCTCGGTCATCCGTGTGATAAGGTAAACCAGTTGCTTCTACATCCTGGACAACAAATTCCTAGTCATGCATATTGCCACACTGAAGGGCATGAACTCGGGGTTCAGACACCAAAGTTTACAGTCAGCTTCCCACTTACGAGCCTTTGATTTGGGGGAGCTCTTAGAACCCCTGTGTTTTCAACATACCACAAACAAGGGCATTGGGCATTTCCTACCTTGTGAATCACTGTGAGGGGGTTCACGGAAAGATCAACGGATGGCTTTGACACATTCTGGGGCTTAGTACAATTTCAAGTTATTCTCTTTTGCCATGGCCTGGTCTAGTATGTTCTAGCTGGGAAGTCAGATTTTAAGGAAAGATGGTTACAAATAAGTGCGCAATTCACTTTTCGAAAGAATTCTAAAGGAGTAGACTGTTATGGGAAGGCGCACTAGGATTGGGGATCAGTTTAGTCTAAGGGCTCAGGAAAGGTCTGCCTGGATTGTGCATTCAAGCTGAAGCTTGACAGGGAAGAAGCTACAGCCCCTCGCAGAGAGGCACCTCATGGAACTGGGGTAAGACAACAGTCGTGTGTCTGTCTGTGAGCCCTCGCCCTTCTTTGGACAAAGAGAAGGCATAAAAGAGTGTGTGTTCTCCACTCTCGCTCTTGGGTCGCGGTGAATCTCAGGGCTGTGAGCATGTGTGAACACAGTGGAAAGAATGCGAGTTCTAGCAGAACTTTATTGCCTTACCCCTTGCCTCATGGCTTGCAGATTGTTTAACTTTGGAACAATAACCCATTGCTAAGCTTTGGTTCTTTTCCCTAGTGCCTATCCTTTGTAAGCTCCTCTCACAAGGCACCCACCACCGTACAGCAAAGGACATAGAAAGGAAAGTTGCAGCTTCTAGCACTTGGAACCCTTGCTGCCATCATTAGTCAATCGGCTCTGCTCCTCTCAGAAGTGTGGGACGGGTTTGTCTGTATCTTAAGGGTCAGCTCCCACTTCCCTGATAAGTCTAGACTCAAGGATTCTGCGTGTCTTTCTCTTTCCTTTCTAGTACTTTCCACACAATCCTAGGACAGCACTCAACTCTCATCATGTTGTGTTAGTTGTGTCTACCGTATCCCTTTACATAAAGAAAGAGTCTCGAAGGGAAGTCGCATTTTATTGTTCTGTGACTGTACCCAAGACTTAGCAACCGAGTGCTGCAATTCTGGGCATTCCGGTAGTAATAGCATGAATGAATAAAAGGCCATAAATTCTATAATTCTATTTTATATGTGTGTATATTTTATCCTGTTTTTACTTCTCTTTTAAAATATATCCTTGTCAAATAAATCATCTAAAAGGATGTATCAGTTAAAAAAATGTCAACAGCAGAGTTGTACTCAGCTGTAAACCCTGACAACTACAATAATGTCCGGCATGGCAAGACATGCCAATAGTAGAGGCATGGGTGTCATGAGGGTTAACCAATTGCTTTCCAGTTGAACATAAGGTCCTCTGCCCTACAGGAAGAAACACATGCCTGGGGCTGGAAATGTGGCCAGGAACGCACAGGGAGCTCATGGCCTCAGGGTGGCGGTGGTGAACCCGATGCTACTGTTCTACTAAGCAGGCATACTATTAAACTGCCTTCTACATTCTTTCTCTCTCTGCCCAAGGTGCAGCTCTCAGACCGTGGCTAATGGGTAACTCCGCAGCTGGTCAACATCAGAGAATAAGTTTCAGCCATAAATGGGGCATCTCAGATCTTCCCTAAGGCTGAGGAACTATCCAGAGGAGAGAGGGTAGTGAGATCGGAAGAAGAGTCCCAGAGGACTGGAGCTCTGTGCTTGTGACCTCAGAGAGCACCTGGGGTTGCTGTGTAAGGCCAAGCTGGATGGCATTCCCAGATGGGATAGGAAGAGGTTCCCGAGTCCCCACCCACTGAAGAACTATGTATCGCCACTTGACTGTGGCTTACCAGGATGAGTCTAACAAGCGTCCGTTATGAATAATTTGCATTGGTATGGATTTTAAGGTCAATTTTGTTATATGTGTATGTATTTCTGATATTGATTAAGGTGTTGTGATTGTGTAGTTCATTTTAAAAATGTAATGTATAATTAGGAAATATAGGTTGTTAATGGATAATCATCAATAATAATGAAGCTTGTCATGTTAGATTTTCTAGATAATATAGATATATTTTAGTTAGATAAGCATTTTTCATATCTTTCAAAGACTACAGAATATGGCATTTTAAATGTTTTAATAACTTAGGGCTGTTCATGACAACGAAACACGTCTGCTCCTGGCAGTACCAGCGACTTCAAAAGGAAGATGGGCATCAAAGAGGCTCCTTATGGACTTTGATAGCCATTTGGGCAAGAAACTGCTCTTTCCTGGACTGTTGTATAAACTGGACACAAAGAACCCGCAGAGGGAGGACTGCTGAACTTGCCTAAAAGTAAGATGATCTTTCGGGGTTCCTGATTCATGAAAGAGTCTGTGAGACATTCTGCAGGACACAGCAGATAGTGACTGAACTGCCTTTGAAATCTCCTGCTTCATGGAAATGTCTGCTGGATACTATGGGCCTGTAGGCCAAAGATGGATGCCCCAACGGTACAGAGGAACTTTGGGTGACTGTCCAGGCAGCGAGATGTCTCTGTCATTTCTAGAGTTTTGGAAGTTGCTTACTCCTTGTTTATGTAGGTAATATTATATCCTTCTGGAGTCTTTGATGGAGTTGAAGAATGGCTAGTTATAGTTTTCCTTAGTTATGATAAAAATAAAATAGATATAAATATTGTAACTGTAATTCTTGCTTTATAACTGTTTTGTTATATGTAATTTTACTATGTTAAAGTTAAAGCCTTTTTTTGTTTAAACAGAAAAAGGGGAAATGATGTAGGAGGGTCATCTGTCTATGTGTTACTTTCATTGGTTAATAAAGAGACCACCTTGGCCTTTTAATAGGGCAGAAAATTAGGTGGGCGGAGTAGACAGAATAGAATGCTGGGAAGAAGGCAATGAGGCAAACTCCATGCCTCTCCTCTCTGAGACAACGCCCACCCGTTAGACTCACCCGTTAGACTCATCCCGGTAAGCCACAGTCAAGTGGCGATACAGATTATTAGAAATGGGTTGAATCAATATATAAGAGCTAGCCAATAAGAGGTTAAAACTAATGGGCCAGGCAGTGTTTAAATGAATACAATTTGTATGTTGTTATTTCGGGTATTAAGCTAGCCTTACGGAAACGGGGTGGGATGAAAAGCAGGCCTGCCTGCAGCTCCTTCTACAGAACTATGGATGACTTCCAAGGGAGGGACACTCAGCTTTCTTTCAGGGTGGGGCTCCTGGGAGGCCGACTTGCTCTATGGATGCCCCACATCCAGGGGCACATGGGCAGCAAAAACTGGGGTTGATGAGTTACTGAAGAAAAGAAGATACAAAACTGGGGGCAGGTAGATAGGTGGTGTTGGATCTGGGAGGAGTTAGGGGAAGACGTTAGAGTAAATACGATTAAAACACAATGTGTGAAATTCTCAAAGAATCCATAAAGCGATCTAACAAAAGAAGAAGCACAGAAGCAAGGAGTTAGTAAAAATAAAGTGTCAGCGCAATCCCAGCTGGCTTCTAGTGGAAGCAGTGTGTTTAACCGGTGCGAAATGCCTTTCCCTGACAATGGAGAGTGCTGAGGAAACAGCGTGAAGCTGGAGGAAATGTCAGCGAGAACTGGCGTCTAGAGAAATGTGAGGGGTTCAGACAAAAACCAACGGTTCTCGTTTCGCATTCTGAAATTTATGAAATTTTGCTTTGCTTCCTTGTTGTGTCTTATGAAAACAATAAAGAGAACTACCGTAGTCGAGCGATCCCAGAAAAACGCTCTCTGGGACTGTCGTCTCCAGAAGACATCGTGTGAAGTATCATCCCAGAAACGCTCCCTGGCATTAATGTCTCCAGTAGACCTCATGCAGAGTATTAAGGGATAACACCAGACAATTTGTTTTTCTTTATAACGCCTGGTCTAGAGCTTTAGAGCAAAACACCAATAAAAGTCAGCCATCATTATGATGTCATCGGCACAATTTCCTTAGAAATAAACCAGCAAGTACAAAAAATATTTATAATGCAAGACATCATCCATACGCCTTTCCATTGCTCAGAGCTTGGATTAAATTCAGTGGAGTTTTCTGTTTGTTGTAAGGAGCAGTTTGGTGTGAAAGCAAACACATTACTAACAGCCCTGGGAAATCAAATTGTCTCTGCAAATTGCACGTGCACAGGTGCGGTTTTTTTCACAGTGGACAGAGTTAATTATATGACTCAATCCAGAAATTTATGAAAGTTTTTCTCCCCTCCAACTTTTGCACCTCAAATTCTTCAGAAGGTGTTTATCCATCACTGAAATGAATTGTGTATATAAAAATTGAGCCTTAAGTGCCCACTGATGAGGCATGGATCACGGGTGGCACATCATGATCTTTGGAGAAATGAGCACTCCAGTGATGTGTTTTGGATGCGCCCCCTTTACACCCACAGATTCACTGTCTCAGTAACAGTAATGTAAGCAGAATGGTAGATGCAGGGGAGCTGAGTTTTGTGCGAATGTTCTAGCGTGCTACTTCTCGGGAGACCCTGTCCTGATGTTTCCCAGTTTCTTACTGTTTCACCTGACAGGGTTCATTAGCACCTACCAGTTTCCACAGTTTCTTGGACATTTAATGATCTCTTTGTGATTAGTCTTTTGAAACACTGAAACCAACAAGGCCATTTCTTCTAGTCCCTTTCGAAGGCACAATAACCTGACTGCCCCTCCCAAACGGCAGAAAGGCCAAACTCTGTGTTCATTTAGGATGGGAAAAGTCTTATCTGGGCACAGGTGAGACTTCTCCCCAGACCTGAGTGAATTCGACTGTGGGCTGTTTGGGAATTAAAAAAAAAAAAAAAGAAACAAAATAAAACAAACCAATTAATTCTGCAGAAGGTCACCCTGTCAAACAAGCACAAGGCTGGGGTCCTTTCTAGCAGACTACACTTCCCGAACAATTCCCCTTGCCGACCAAAGCCAGATCAAGGGCAGCTGGTTTTCTGCCGCAGCAATGCGCTGTTTGTTCTGGGATCAATCCACTCCTCTGAGAGGGCAGAGGCCGCCCGCAGCAAGGACGCCATGCTTTGTGCCTGTATTCACTGACACGGTGTTCCTAGAAGATGACACACTGGAAGTCAGTGCTCATTCTGGACTAAAATTTCTTCCCATGTGTTCAGAGGCTGGGTGTGGCCTGAGTATTGACTTGATTGTATTTGGTGATTGATGTCAGACTGACAAGAGTTTAATCTTGGTTCCTATACGCACTGTTGGGAAGATCTCAGCTTCTCTGAACATGAGTTTCCTTGTCTATTAGTCGGGCTGGGTTGGTACAACCTAGATAATAGAACAGTGGCAAGGCTGGAATGAAGGACCTAGTAGACCTGTGGAATACAGTGGTATGCCACAAGAAGCAGTCTTAGTTTCTATCAAGAAAGAACAAAAGAGTATGCTCTCACAGCTTATAGTCACAGACTGGATATTCGGGGTTTAACATGTGGCCCAAGGCAATTCCTCATCTGATGTGGGTTAGAGAAGCAGAAAGGTTTAACATTCTGGTTTAGTGCATCAATACACACACGCACGCGCACATACATGCATACACGCCATACATACTCACACGTGCATACACATATTACATGTTCACACACATGGTTGCACGTATGCATAGACTCAAGCATGCACTGACATACATGTACACATACAAATATGTGCATACACATGCACACACAAGTGCACATATACAAGCACAGTGTAAAGCAGCATCACATTGGCCTCTGATAATGCTGGGATGGCTCTTTACCACAGACATTATTAGGCTCTTTACCACAGGTCAAATGAACATTCGAGTTGCTTGTGTGAGAAGACCCAGGGCATCTGCTTCATCTAGGGCAGTGGTTCTCAACCTTACTATACTAACTGTGAGCCTTTAATACAGTTCTTCATGCTGTGGTGACCCCCAACCGTACAATTATCTCGTTGCTACTTCATAACTGTAATTTTGCTGCTTTGATAATAATAATGTAAATATTTTTGGAGATCAGCGTTTGCCAAAGGGCTTGAGACCCAGAGGTTAAGAACCTCTGGTCTAGAGCAAATTCACTTGGAACCAGAGACTTGGGAGCTATTGTATCCCTGTCCTCAGAGGCTCAGTGAAGTACAGTAGACGTTTCTGGGTTCTCCTACAGAGGGCTGGATGTCCTCTGGGAGGTTGGTGGGGTGGAACAAATAGCAGCATCGGGAAGGGGGCTCTAAGCTAGGCCAGGTGTGTGACCTTCCCATGTCTCTAGGCCACACTGCAGGCCCACATGTTAAACCCAGGAGTGTCTACCCTGTGGCCTACAGGTTGCAAGAGCATATGTAGCTTATGTTGGGTGATATATAACATGAGCTATCCTGGGCCATATACCGTGGAGGAATGGCTGCATCAGGATAGATTTGTCAAGGGCTGTAATTTAGACTTTGAAGTTTTTAAAAATTTTATTTCTTTATTTCTTTCATAAATGAGGATCAAATTCAGGTTGAGAAGCTTGGTGGCAAGTACCTTTTACCCAGCGAGTCGTCTTGCTGGACCTATATACGATCTTTTAAGGTACTGGACCAGAACCACCCACGGGGTCCTACCCTGCATAGAAAGTGGTCATCCTTCTCTCCCCAGGGTCTTCTCCTCACTGGGAAGTGATGTTCATTGTAATGTAGCTTCTGGCCTGGACACAGGCTACTTTGGAAGCTGTCCCACCCATGCCTGTAATATCTGAAAGCTAGAAAGCAAACATAAGTACTAATGTGTGCATCATGAGATTGTAGCTGGTGAGACACAGGCTAATTCAAAGTCACGGCACATGGAGTGACGATACTGTTGCACATTACCACAAACATAAATTACCCTGGACCTGAAGATGAAGTCACTTTCAGAAAATCTGTCACGGAGCCCTTAAGAGCTGAGAGCAGGACCTTGAACAACAACCATCCGGGACAAAGTACAAGCAAAGCATCCTTCCGTTAGCACGCATGCACTCATGCATGTTCTTCAAGCCTCCGTGTCCCTGAGTGTAAAGCTCAGACTAGGCCATTCCAGAAGGCTGACAGGCATGCGCGTGGTTTGGCTGTGATGGTTCTGACTGGTTGGGGCTGGCAAAAGACTCTCGCATTTCCTCCCTCCACCCTCACTGCACAATCTCTTAGTCCTGAGACACATTTTAGTAGTTTCTATGTCTGCAACTTGATAGTCTCAGTTGTAACTGTAACTGCCCAGTGCCATCCTTATCACCTGAGAGCAAATGCCCACTCAATCATTTCTTTTTTTTTTTTTTTTTTTGGTTCTTCGAGACAGGGTTTCCCTGTAGTTTCTAGAGCCTGTCCTGGAACTAGCTCTTGTAGACCAGGCTGGCCTCGAACTCAGAGATCCGCCTGCCTCTGCCTCCAGTACTGGGATTAAAGGCGTGCGTCACCACGGCCCGGCCTCAATCATTTCTTTAGGACTGGTTTCACGTTCTCTTTATTTTCAAAATTTCTAACATATTTTAACCCTCCATCCCAATTCCAGTAGCATCATTAATTTCTGACCATCCCTTCACCCCACTTAGCTGATGTTTTTTTTTAAATTACTGACTAAAATGTACTCAGGACCACAGATAATAAACTTGTATCAGAATAGATTATATTTTTGAATAATTTTAGTGCGTTTTTACTGATTATTATTATTATTTTCTAATTTTGCAACATTTTCCTAAAGACTGTTTCTCGCGAATTTCCTCTTGGAAGTTCCTCTTTTTTAGGTTTGGTGTCATAATGATACTTTTTAAAGTCTTTAGGGAGGATACTGAACTTAGTTACATCATAGCCACTGTAATGTGGTGGGCCAGCTACACTCGCTTCTTCAACCAAGCCATACGTGACTCAGACCGAACCCAAGAGCAACCTCCACGCTTCAGCAGCAGGCTGCTCCAAGAAAGCAGTTGTTGATGGCATTGAGAAGCGACTCCTCCAAGCCACATCCCAGGGTAATGTTCGGTTGGCAAAAGAGGAAGTTTTATGTAGTTCAATGGGGGAAATCTGCCTCATTCGGCCACCCATGAGGGCAGCAAAAACAAGTCACCTAGTGAAGGTGGTCTTTATACAAAGGTCAAATCGGACTTACTGGAAACTTTGGGTGGATTGGAAAGTCTGGACTTAATATAGTGAACTGCCTAATTTAAGGCATCCTCAATTTTTACTGTATACTTAAAGCTTCTGGTAAGATCAGTGCCTGCCCCATGATGCTGAAAAACAAGATGATTAGAGGAGGAGAAATGAAAAGATGGCTTGTGCAGGACGGTACTTCCTAATTTTGATATAGCCCTTTCTTAGTTTTTCTTCCCCTCCTCACTTCTTTCTGCGCATGTGTGCATGCATGCGTGTGTGTGTGTGTGTGTGTGTGTGTGAGTGTGTGTGTGTTTGTGTGTGTGTGTGTGTGGTGTGAACAGATGCCATATGGGAATGCCAGAAGGGGGCATCAGATCCTACATCTGGAATTACAGGCAGTTGAAAGCTGAAAGACATGGACTCTGGGAATCAGAACTGAGGCCCTCTGGGAGAGCAGAAAGTGCTCTTAACTACTGAGCTTTCTCTCCAGCCCTACTTCTGATTTTCCTGATGACAAAATAGAACAGAAGAAGGAGGTGGGAGAGCAAAACATGTCTTAGCCATGGCATTGCTTTATGAAGCCTAAGATGCTAAATTCAAGTCATCTAAAAATCTCCCAATTTAAAAATGACTTTGATCTTAGTCATTTCATAGGCACCCCAAGAGCATTTTAACGGTGTCATGTGTCGCAGGCGAGGTTTTAAACCTATAAAAAGTAGAGTCACAAATGTGCTGTTTGGGGTAGCTTCGGTTCTGGTTTCTAAACAGTTAAACTGTTCAGACTCTCCTACGTCCCTCAGAGTTCTACAGTTAAAGATAAACTAAGCAGAACCCTTTCACTTTCTGCTTCAGCCGTTGAGCTTAGACAGAGGAGGAAATTCCCAAACTGTACTTTTAGATAAAAATGTCAGTTTTGTGAAAGAAGACTGCTAAAGGACGGTGTGCAGGTAACAGTGTGGGTCCGGTCCTGCTCCTTAGGTGACACGGGAATGCCGCCGATGTGAAGAGAGATGCTTGCACAATCTCCTGTAGTGCTGTAAGCTATAGTCTATAGGAGTCAAGCTGACATTGTTGGCTTCATGGAGATACTGCTACTTTTTTCCACTAGCATAATGGTATATCCACGAAGCCAAGATAATTAATTGAAGATTGTATGTATATTACATGTTTATAATTCTATACATGTGTATACATATACACACATTTATGATATATATGTGCATATATACATATATATATATGTATATATATATATATGTACTAATATAAATCATATCCAGGTCCTTTAGAGTTGAGAGTCACAAAGCACGTTACAAGTACCCACATCACTTTCTCCTCACCAGCAGCCATTATAAGCAGTCATATAGGATGGCAGGATGACTCAACAGATAAAGGTACCTGCTGCCAAGCCTGACAACCTGAGTTTAATCCCCAGGACCCACATGTGCTCTGACCTCACACATGCACCGTGGCACGTGCTACCAAAATAAATAAATTCATTAATTTTTTTTTTTTTTTTGAGACAGAATCTTACTATGTAGCTCTGACTGTCCTGGAATTCGCCATGCAGACCAGGCTGGTCTTGAACTCACAGGGATCTGTCTGCCTCTGCCTCTCAAGTGCTGGGCTTAAAGGGGTACATCACTACAACTGCCTGCAAGTTAAAAAAAAATCCATGGTAATGATGTTCTAAAAATTTCCGAGTCCTAAGAATATAGTCCATAAAGAAATTTGGGTTCTTTCAGATCATACTAAAATGTGTAGAGAAATGCTAACATTTTTATAGTTTCCATAATTTTGTTCAAATATCCCTTAAAATGTTATTTTAGTGTCTTCAAAGACTTATGACAACATGACTTCAAAGAAGAGTATATTTATGACTACTTCCTTAAAGGGCCAGAGAGTGAATATTTAGGATTGAGGATTTCCTCAGAAGGTACTGAATCTCTACGGTAACTTCTCAGCTTTGTTGTTGAGAACAGAAGTTGCCATGGGTATTATGTAAGTGTCCTAATAAAACTTTATTTAGAAAAGCTAGCAATGAGTCAGATTCCATCTGTAATCTGTCCACTCCTAATTGAAGTCATTACCACACACTCCATCTTAAACATCCTTCACATTGGTCCACAGACTGTGCTGGCCACACATGTGGAAGTAGCTGGCATAATTTATGACGAATCTTATTTCATTGTTGGACTCTAGTCTTAATTTCCAAGAACCCAACCATTATAACCATGTTTCGTTAATCCTTGAATATCCCTAGAGCAAAGGAAATGCATAATTGACATCAGTGTTTTCAAGTCCAAAGTTTCAAGTTCAGAAATGCCTCAGAAGTAGCCAAAAGGAGGAGGTGTATCGCTGTGAGCGGGCTTTGAGATTTCACAAACCCACACTGTTCCCAGGTAGCTCTCTCTGCCTTATGACGGTTGTCGCAACTTCTGCTCCAGCACCATGTCTGCCTGCTGCTGCCACACTCCCAGTGATGGCTACAAGCTCACTCTCTGAAACTGGAAGCCCCCCAAAAGTTGCCTTGGTCAGGCATCTGTTCAATGAAAAGTAACTAAGACATGGTTTGGATATCTCTTGCTTCTGTCACAAAGCTGTGACATTTTTCATTATGCATCTTTCAATTTATCAGTTTTAATCAAACTGTTCAGTTAATGAGAAGTTCCCATTCTTAAAGGCAGATGGAAATTTGATGTATGTTACTATTTTCCAGGTTAATACAGGGAACAATGAGACAATCTTGCTGTCTTTAGGAAACAGGCAAAAGGGGAGACACTTGGATCTGTTCATAAAGCAATCCTGGGACACAACTTTAAATGACTCGATTGTCTTCCTCTTTTTCTCTTCCCAATATTCACATCTTTACCAAAATTCTCACACCTAACTCATCATATTGTATCACTAAATAAAGACACGTTTTCTGGGCTCTCCCCAGTTTTTCTGGCTCATTTATCAGATGCTCAGGAAGTCAGTTGTTCACCAAATCTACCAATGAACAAAACAATGAACCACTGAGTGACAACCCTGTACCAAGCTACTTTTTGCAGAGCTATGGAACACATGGACAGTATCTAATAAGTCCCTACACAGAAACCTCTAGAAAACATACTATCCAACTAAGGTGGACGCCATGGCTCTTGTTGAATGGCTTTCCAGCCACTGTCTGGTAACAGTCTGCTGTATCTCACTACAGCGTCCATGGATACGAAGAGAATTTTAAAGAAAGTAATCTTATCATTTGACATGACAAGTAGTCAGAGCAGTAAAAATAAAGTTGAAGGTCTAGTTTCTTCAGCTTTCCATGGGGAATAAATTAACCATCTCCCTTAGAAGGAACGGATGTGACAGATCACTTACATCATGTATTACGATAGAAATAGAGAAATGCTTTCAGAAAGTCATATTGACAATACAGGCTTGCTTTCAGGAAGAAAGATCCATAAAGAAAAAAAGATTTACTGCCTACATAAAAAACACTAGTCCTGCCGGGCGATGGTGGCGCTCGCCTTTAATCCCAGCACTCGGGAGGCAGAGGCAGGCGGATCTCTGTGAGTTCGAGACCAGCCTGGTCTACAAGAGCTTGTTCCAGGACAGGCTCCAAAGCCACAGAGAAACCCTGTCTTGAAAAACCAAAAAAAAAAAAAAAAAACACTAGTCCTATTTAGAACTCATCCACATAAGGGCTGGGAAGATGGCTCAGTGGATAAAGTGTGTGCTGTCCAAGTGTGAAGACCTGAATGCAGTTTTCCAGGACCCAAGCAAAATTCAGATGTAGTAACCTGTGCCTGTAGCCTCAGTCTTCCTCAGTGAGATAAAAAGGCAGGGACAGGGACATCCTGGACACCCACGGGCATAGCCTGTGTGCAGCAGTGAACAACAGAGACCCCGAGACAGGGACATCATGGACACCCATGGGCAGGGAAGTCTGTGAACAACAGAGACCCTGCCTCAGAAAGGTGCAAGGGGAGACCTGATACCGGATGCTGTTCTCTGACTTTTGCATGCACGCTAATGCATGCATATAACCACTCTCACACATAGGAATATGCATGCACACACATACACACTTAACTACACAAGAATAAGCACACATCCATACATACATATACATAAACACTAAGCAAAAAAATAGATTTTTGGTTCTGAATGTTTTTGTAAGTAGATCTAATTAATCTAATTAATTTCAAGAACATGCTTGAATGTGACAAAGGCTATTACTCAAAAGACAAATGAATAATTGAAATATTTTTCCTAATGGTTAGAGAGTAAATGAAAACACACATCTCCTGGGTAGAGAGTCAAGATTCGTGCTTTTCAAACTTTCTCTTGTTTTCACTTAACCGAGTAAATAAGAACAGATTTTACTAAGAACATTAGCTGTCTCGCAAAGGCATGCTAACTGACTCTGGGGATCAGAACCACCCATCATATTTCAAAATGTAAAGAAATAACGAGCACATTACACTCAGGGTAGCTCGCAGTGCATTAATCATCCCATTACAACTAAAGACAAATTAAAACGTGTCAAACTGGTTTGCCAAAGTTAATTAAATTGCACATGATGGAACCCAGTATCATTAGTTAGAAAACAGGAACCTCCAAACCACAAGGGTACAAAAAAATACCAAAACTATGTTACAATACTACATTTTTTTTTCTGAATGGTTCTTGTTCTCTATGAAAAGCCTTTTGGGGACAGCTCTTTACATTCTCCCATTTTTCCTGGAGGTTTGACTGCAAACACCATAATGACTCACTAATAAACATGGTTAATAGACAGAAGGAAACTAGATATGTCACAAAGGCCTTTCAAAGTGAGAAGACTTTGGGCGGTATAGATATGCTTTATCAAAACTCTAGTCCCCTTAATTCTGGCGGCGGCCCATTTTCCGCAGCTGAGAAGCTTTTGACTGCATGGCAACTTGGAGGTTCAGCGATGCTTTCTTGTGCATCTTATACTGTGCATCAGATGTGGACGTCTGGACTACATGATGTTAAACATAAGGCAGATTAAAGACCGGTTAAGAATGAGTACTGGATACACACCGAGAAAACATGGAGTCAGCATCCTGCACCAACTGAATGCTTTAGTGGGTCGCGTTGCAACCTTGGGTTTGCTAAGCTAAGCCTTAGAAGAAAGCCTGGGAGGAGATCAGCGGTGAGGCGCCTAGGAAGAAGGTCAGGACCATTATCAGGAATCTCGGGTCCTGATTAGGAGGTGTCTATCTTAGATTCCAGCCGCTTAAACTTTCAAGGTCCCGATCCAGACTAGACCGGAACTGAATTTGAGGCTCTTGACAAATCTTAGCAACAACCCAAGATTTCTGAATGCACAATGATCCGAAATTCAGAACCAAAGAGGGCCGGCTCCAACAGGCCCCTCAGCCTTCGAGGGCGACAGCACACACAGGTGCGTAGACACTCACAGACACACGGAAATAAATCTTAGAAAACAAGGTCCAACTCAGAATGAATGCGAGGTGCTTCTGGTAACGCTCGCCTGTTTTGCACTCCGCGACTTAGCTGTAGTGTTGGTTGTGAACACACAGCACGTGTACTTTGCACAGCGCATGCCCACACACTCCCAGGTGCTAACCAACACCGTAGCATCTGAGAGTTTTCTCTCTCCCAGGAGTTACAGAAAACAGAAACCCCGGACATTTCCTACTGTCATTCCTCAGCGTGAAACTATCAAGTTAGTTTATCATTTGGTGGAATTGTATTTGAGTATTTCATTTAAAAAACTGCGTTTTGAGATGCCAAATTGAATTTCATGGACAATCATCCAATGAAGTTTGGGTTGAGATTGGGACAGCCCGCCAGTAGTTTCTGAAATGGCTGACATATTTCTAATAGTTTGTATTATGTATTTATGTGAAGTTGTGTTCTCAGTATTGATAATTATAAAATCAAAATCTGAAACAGGTCAAAGGCACTCATCACCCTATAGTATCAAATATTCAGACAAGATTTTTTTTTGATGTAAAAATAAACAAGTATGCTCATTGTATTAGTACACAACTTTGCTTTTGTCTTTAATAAGTGGCAGAATTCCATAAAAATTATCTTAAGATAAATTTTATTTCTGGTTGATTTGTATAATTTTGTAATATACCAGCAGTTGTGTAATAATGTCCTGAATGAATAGAAGTTGAAAGTGGATGAAGTTTAAATAAGCCACGGTTTAGGCTGCCCAGCATCCTACCCTCTTCTCTCCTAATAACACGCATGTCTGAGCTTGAGCGTGCCTTCTTTGACCCTTGCTTAGAGGCTCTACCACTGGCTCCAGGAAAGGACCATTGACTCAGCACAACACCTATGGTTTGAATGAGAATGCCTCCTCCGTCATTTGAGTAATTGGTCCCTGGTTGGTGGAAATGTTTGGGAATGATTAGGTGTAGCCTTGTTGGAGGATGTGTGTCCCTGGGGTCGGATGTATACGCCATTCTCAATTCTGCCCCCCCCCCACTCTCTGCCTTCCACTTACAGATCAAAATGTAAGCTCTTAGCTATTCCTACCCACATGTTTTTGTTCTAGTATCCACGGGACTCTAACTCTCTTAAAATGTAATCTCAAATATTTTATTAGAAGTTGTCTTATTCATAGTGTTTGGTCACAGCAATAGAGAAATAAGTAAGACACATACAAAGTGGAACAAGAAAGGTATGGTTTACGAGTGTGTGTGTGTGTGTGTGTGTGTGTATGTGTGTGTGTGCAGTGGGGTCCATTCCTTACTGGACTTGTCTTGGTTCTTTGGAGGAAAAGCCAGGATTTGATACACTTAGAAGAGTCTGAGATTCTTATAATCTGTACTAGGAAAGGTGAAGTTGAGGGGTGTTGGGCCTCATGAGGCCCAGGTGTGAGGCCCAGTGTAATTTCCTGAGCCTAACTTGAGTTGGCATGAGGCCTAGTGTAACTTTGTGAGCCTAACTCAAGTTTAGAGACCTGTCTCTGGCTACCTGACCTAGGCTCGCCTCTGCCCAGCCCCTGCTAACGTGGCAGAATATTATTGGCCCTTGTTCCTTGCTCCACCTTGGCCCATCCCAGGCTTCTCCACCCCCATCACAACCCTATAACAGTCCCTGCTAGACACCATTAAATGAGCTCCTGCTTTGACAGACTCCCCACTCAGTGGGTGTGTTTCTCTCTGGTGCTTAGGGGGAGGGCTGAGTCACAACACTCACCGTCCAGTTCAGCCACACCCCCTTTCTGCCAGAGAACCCAGCAGTGGGGAAGTAAAATCTTAACTAAAATAATTAAGCGCATTTGCATTGAATTTCAGTTTCTCCTTGGATTCTCTCGGCATTCAGTTTTTGATTCAGTTCTTAACCTACCTTGCTCCGAGACAAAGAAAAACTGTAAAATCACATTCATGGAGCAATAAGCACAGCCAAAGTGATGTTTGCTTCAAAAGCTAAGCGGGTACAGAGGCAGACACTGAACTGGGGGTGGCCATATTGTCCTTGCGGTCTACTGCAAACACTCAGAATCACAGCAGAGCATGAGATGTATCACACATTTCCTCTCTGGCCTCAGCTGTCCCATCCTGCCCCATCCTGCCCCATCCTGCCGCATGTCTCCTATGCCCAAGGCTCTTTCTTTATCTATGTCTGTTGAGGTGTCTCTTACTAAGGAAGACAGTCATCCTCAGACAGATGGAATCACCTTCTCTTTCCTCTGACATCTCCCAGATTTCACTTTGATGTTAGAAGAACCAATCATTTTTAGAGTTCTGATTCTGTTTCTTTTTTCTCTTTAGATCTGAGTTTCCCATCCACCCGCCCCCCCCCCCCGTGTGTGTGTGTGTGTGTGTGTGTGTGTGTGTGTGTGTTTCTGTATATACAATCTGGGACGTTGCCTCCCAAATTCGAAGTCCTAGTTTGGGGAATGGTTTCAGAGATGGGCCGTTTTGTTGGGCATCTCCCAATATTAATACAATCTCTGCTCCAGGTTTTATGGTAACTGAACAGCAAATCTCCAAGAAATGATAGCATGGAGCACTTTGCAATGAATACAATCATCTGGGTATTTTCAACAAAACAAGCACACAAAATATCTGTCAAAATATCTGTCTAAGCTTGGGCATCAGCAACTTGAAGAGACATCTATTTTAACTATTTCCAAATTTGCTTTCAGATTTTGATCTTGTTACCATTTTTCTCAAGTAAAATCTACCTAGTGTTGTCAGAGAGTGATGTCTATTGTCTCTCTCGAATGTGAAGACAAATATTGGGGAGGAGCATCCTATGTTCCAAAGCACATGACTATACTTACAATGTTAAGGTCATCAATTTAATTCTTTCCCATCATTTAAAGACGGTGCCCAGTTTAATAACTATTTGGGGCTGCTAACTTTGCAGTTATTCTGGGTGGTGGCATGTAAATAAAGTTTAAAGCTTCATTTTGTTTGCATCTGCTCCTGAGCCAGAAACTTCCATTCCAGAAAGGTATTGGCTAATCTATTTCCTTCCCCACTGCAGCGCTAGTCAACTCACTTCTTTGCTGCTCTGACTGGGGGCTGTAGTTCTGCCTGAAAAGGTTGACATGAGCTGCAAGCCCTGTGCTTTATCACACACACACACACACACACACACACCATTCGATGATATGACACACTTATAGAAAACAAAGCTAAGTTATAAGGGACTGCATGAAAGAATTTGAGATATTGGTCCCTCCCGTGCCACAAGAGGAAAATTAGATATTCATGAAGCTGAGACAGATATCTAAGTCTACAGAAGTTATGCCCTAACCATTAACGGGAAAAGAATAACATTTTGTGTTCTATAGCATATAAAAATATTATTTTGCAATACTTTTAGTCTGATTTTTAAAAATTCTAAACAATATGAAGTCCTGTGTTTGCTATCCCACCAAGGCACCATAACATCTTATGACCAAAAAAAAAAAAAATAGTAAAAGTATCAAGATTTGTCTCCAATAGCTTAATAGTTTGTGGGATTAAAAAGCCAGAACACAATCCTGACATGTTATCTTTATACATGTCTTCTGTTTCCTATAAATGATCGACCATCACAAAAACTTCAAATTAAGAAAATTGAGAGGGATAGACTTCAATGCAGCTGTCTCCTATTGCCACCCAAGGCAGTCACAATTCACCCCAGTCTGTTCCAAGCTCAATTCTAATTTCAGATCATTCGATGTTCAGTATTCAGATTTAATCACAGAATCAGATGCTCACTATCAAGTTCCATCTGGAGGTTAAGTAAGAAGCGCACAGTGAACACGTCTCTTGGTATATAAGTCTCTTCTTCTATGATACCCAACAAAGCAGTGAACAGCCAGCCAGCAATGTGGGAAGGTCAGATAGTGTAAAAGGCCAAACCCCCTCCAGGCAAGAAGACCCCACCCCCCAAGTCCTGGCAGACCTGCTTCCCTAGGGCACATCATAAAAGTAATTTACTGACAACTCACCTTACCAGGGGTCACTGGGAGCTTCAAGTTTTCTGGAATTTACTTTTAAGAGGTATGATTAAGTGGGGACAACCATTGGCCCCAAAGTATTTATGCTGAGAACGAATGTCTGTCAGAATTAAATTCTTTGTGTGTGGTGGTTCCAGACTTAAAAAGATGTGTGCCCCGATGAAAAGCACATATATTCTATTCACTAAATTAAATCTTAGAATGAATACTGGTTAATTGATTTATTGGGGTTTAAAAAAACACTGCAGAAATCCCAACAGACAACACTGCCAAATAAAAAGAATGCATTGGCTAAGTTTATTAAAGCCTTTTTGAACTTTCCTGTTCCAGTCTCTTCCTCTCTCACTCCAGGGAAAAATACATTCACATGATTTCAAAGGAGAAGGGAGATGCCATTTAAGGCAATCCAAGTAAACCAACTTAAAAGAATATTTGCAAGAAAAGCTGTTTCGTGACTGAAACAAGTCCCCTGCCTTCAGTTTTTTTAAAATAATTTAAATATGAAAAATTTGGTTTAATATTAGGCAAAGAAGGATTTTGCACATTAAAAAAACTGTTTAAAGTTAAGCTATATGTGCATGGGATGAAGTTAAAACAGATTATTTGCTCTGCATGTGGGATATAGTGCTAATCTAGCCAGGGAGTGGAAGTGAAGGGAGCAGCCGGTGGCACAGTCCTCCCCTCTGGAATAACAGGGCCGCAGCGCACAATTTCAAGGAACACCCACAATGAAAATTATTCTTTCCAAACAAAGGATTGTTTTGGAATAAGTTAGGTCAATTGGCTCCAAGGGAATCCTCTCAAAGCAACGCTGAGCGCAGAAACCCTTAAGTGTGTAAGCAAAATCAGCAAGCACCACCCTCCGCCCCATTCAGCTTTCACATCTTATTCAATCTGTCCACAGCCCAATTAACTTCTGTAGACGCCAAGCAGGTAGGAGAAGAAACTGCTCCTGGTAGGTTAACAGACAACCTAGAAAGCTGATTTGTTAAGCTGAGATTATTTGTTCAGATGCCAGTGAGGAGGGGGTCTGCTGAGAATATTTGGAAATACTCTACTTTTGAGAGTGAATTATAGGTATTTCAGAAACAATTGCATTACTGGGCAATTTAAAAAGTCAGAAACGGCTTACAACAGCTCATTTGCATCTTCCTTATGAGAAATGTATACTTTTGGATTTGATTATCACTTAATCTTTGGTGTATCTGGGCTTGGGACCCTCTTCTGTCTAATTGTACCTTCCTTCCTTCAGAGGAACGGGTATCTCAACCAGCTGTGGGTACCAGTCAGTGGTTTTATGAGTTAGCATTTACAAGAGGTAAACACATTGGACACCTTTCTTTACGACAACTGATATTTCCCTGTGATCTAAAACCTCTCCCTGGATCCCATCAAACATTTTAGGGTGCTAAAACGCTCAGTTTAAAAATTGCACCTTAAGAGTCTTAGGAAGGAAATAGAAATTCGGGAAATGCAATGCATCAAATGCTTAATAGGAAAAGTATCTGAATATTTCTCTATGTGCTAACCCTATAACTGGAGAAACTGACAAGAACCATAGTTATTAATGACTCCATTTCCCAGGTTAATAATTGAGGCTGGCAGGGGCAAGCTGGTGATCCCATGGGCACAAAGCACTTTGAACAGAGCTGGAAGTAGATAGGAGCTGGCATTTGACCCCAAGGCCTGTTTTCACTCTGGCCCTTCTCTGTCTACTCCCAACATGATTGTTCGTGATCTTGTCTTTAAAGAAAGATCAATTCAGATCATGCCATTCTTCTGTCTAAAGCCCGAAGCAATTCCCCTTTTCACTGTTAGCAAAAAGCCCAAGACTTTCACAATAAGACCCAGTGTGATCTTCCGGTGTGTTTCCTACCCTGCCAGCCGCTAGCTGCTCGGCTCTACAAACTCTGTCGCTCTACTCACTGTCCCTTCCCCCAGCACACTAAACCCTGCCCATGGAAAGGTCATTGAGTGTCTTCACCTTCAAATCCAGGTTTGGACAATCATTGTGTTGCTATCCTGAACACTTAAGACATGACCCTGTTGTTAGCTGAAACTTGAAGCCTCAGGTCTGGCTGAGGTACGCGACTTTAGAAGCACCCTGAGCAACAATGACCACACAGAAAGGTGGTATGTGTCATCTGACAACATGTAAGGTGCCCAGTGAGCTCTGCCTGAGGGAGTGTTGCCTTAGGTTTCTTTTCTGGATCATTAAATCAGAAGAAAGCAGAAACCACCTTCCCTGAGGCCAGGCCAACATGGATCACATAGGTCACTCCTCTCGGCCATAATTCTCTTATAACTTGTATGGCTTTCTTCCTTACAGGATTTTAGAGCCAAGAAGCATCTGTGGTGTCACATCGCTGGCTAGCCTGGCAGGCCAGTAAGCTTCGGGTGTCTACTTATCTCTGTCTCCCCAGCATTGAGAATGACAAGCTTGAGTCACCATACCATGCCTGGCTACAAGCTGGCTTTTTAAATGTGGATTCTGGGGATTGAACTCAGATCTTGTGCTCATTTAGCAAGCACTTTATCCACTGAGGCATCTATTTAGAAGACATTCTAATAATTGATCCCAAGGAAAGATGAACATCTCGTCATCACATTAAAGAGACTGTTTTTTTTTCATTTATCTATTATTTTGCCCAGAAGATACACACACACACACACACACACACACACACACACACACACACACACACACACTCAAAGCCAAGAAACTGAAGAAAAAAGTCTGAGAAAGAGGCCACCTTGTAGGTTGCAATTAAGGAACTATCCCAACTATGGTAAAGTCTTGGTGAATCTCACAGAAACCTGAGGTCAGCCCCGGGGTGATGGGTATAAATACGTTATTAGCATCCTGGGGTGATCTGACCTTTCAAGTTCCTGGAGACATAAAGAGAAGCTGTAATTGTGACCCAGGCCGGGGAGGAGAGAGTGGCTGAATTCAGCCCAGGACAGTTGTTGATGACTTGTGACAGATGTTTGGTGACCTGTGTGTGCCTGGGGGTTGGGGGATAAGTGGGCTCAAGTTCTGCCTCACTTTTCCTGAACAGGTGTGTTCACACTCGCACACAAAAGACCGTTGCTTCCTCCCTGCATCTTTCTCAGGAAGTCTAGAATTTAACGGGAATAAATGGGCTACCCTTTTAACCCTCTGAAGAGCAGCACTCCCTGATTTTGTCTTCAACCTTGAGCATCTTACCCTCTGCTGTGGATGCAGCCCCCGCCTGCTTTCAGATATCGTTCTCACAGCTTCCAACTGCTGGCTCCTGGGGCTGCTGTGCAGATGTGGGCTCTACCTAGAAATAGCCCGAGGACAGATGTCTCTGATTTAGGTTCCTGATCCTGCTTGGATCAAAGGTGCTTTAGGCTAAGAGGGTGGTTTAAAAACAGTTTATTAGAATTAAAAAGAAAAAGTAAATAATTTGGCTAGTCTTTAAGAGAAAGACAACATAGCCACAGTTGAATATTTGAACTGACTGTTCTTTTCTCGGGAATTCTGTAGCCATGGATGAAGCTGCATGGTTCTTTTCGACACAGCTTTATTTCTGTGTTAGCTCCAGCTTTTTAGATTCAGTTCTATAATCCAAGTAAACAATTTCAGTTGCTAGCAGTGAGTGCATTAGTGCCGGTCAACTCTTTCCTTGCTCAGCCGTGTAGCGGGGATAACAAACAGGATAATGAATACTACCTGAAATTATTTTTTCAGAGTTTTTCTGTGATTTGAAACCTCAGTCTGTACACTAATTAGGTGAGTAGATGAGGTTAATGATTAAACTGGATGCAGCATGCCCAAGCGGAGTGAAAAAGAGATTTGCTAGATGAGAGGACTGACGTTTTTACTCCTTTGTGGTGGTAACTTTGAGCACAGCTGTAACTAGGTGCGTTGTCTCTTGGTCACGAAGTCACATGTGTATAGAAAATGGCATGCTTCACAAATGGTTTTCTGAGACCTCCTACATGATTATCGCTATAAAAGAATCCTCATAAACAGGGACCTGAACTCTCAAAGCACATTTTGATTGAAAACGGTAAAGGTGATTTTTATTTCTAACCAATAATCAGGATTTTAAAAATACTTCAGATGCACCCCCACATCTGACGATTTCAATATTATGACAGTTTGGCAGAATCTCAGATTTTACAGTCTTAAAAAAACTAAACACTAATTGATAGAGATCACTAATAATTACATTAAGGCAACATTGCAATACTTTAAAATATTTTGTACATGTTTGGTGAAGATAGCAAATACATTGATAAAATGTGCATACATACATATATATGTGTGTATATATACACATATATGAGAGAGAACCTTGAAAAGCCACATGCCAGAGATGCAAACTCAGCAGATGCTCACAGGAGTGCAGAAACATCAAAGTGAGGGTTTGCTTATAGACTGGGGTGTCTTTTTAACACACTGAGCAAGAGTGATGGGAACAGCAGCTTCTACAGTCAAAGTCGGAGAGGGAGTAGCTAAGGCCGTTTTTTTTTTTTTTATTTTTTGTACATTCTTCTACTGGGCATCCAGCCCATTTCATTGCATTTACTGACATTTGTCCCTATTGCTTGGCTGTAAAACATTCTTTTAAAGGTTTTATTGACCTGCTTGAAAACCCCAACCAGTTGAGTAAAACAGTCATTGTAACATGACATTATACGTTAATTTTAAAGCAGCTAGAGCCAACGACCCCACCCCTTCTGACAGTCTAAACCTGTGCTCTGAGCAATAGTTACTCAAGGGCAAAAGTATGTGCTTCTTAGTTTTCAGTCTCAGTGTTTCCTTCGCAAATCCCACGACTTATTGGCTCTATGGAAGATCGACACAAAGCCCCCTCCAAAGTAAAGACAGAGAAGATACTACACTACTAGACTAACCTGGCTGAGAAAAACTACGGTGAAAGCAGCAGATTCCGATGACAGGTCAGGCTCCTGGGTCAGCTGCACAGTGCTTTGTCCCCGCCACACATGTGCTCTGAGGACTCCCAGGATGCAGGGTTTGCCTCTCCATCATCTAGAGTCCCCCAGGATGCAGGGTCTGCCTCTCCATCATCTAGAGTCCCCCAGGATGCAGGGTCTGCCTCTCCATCATCTAGAGTCCCCCAGGATGCAGGGTCTGCCTCTCCATCATCTAGAGTCCCCCAGGATGCAGGGTCTGCCTCTCCATCATCTAGAGTCCCCCAGGATGCAGGGTCTGCTTTTCTATCATCATCTAGAGTCCAAACGAGAGCCTACAGAAATGAGGGCATTGTTTTTCTCTAGTGTCATAGTTCTCTTCTGAATTTTAAAGATTATTTTTTAACTATGTATGAATCAGCGTGTCTGCATGTGGGTTTGAGCACATCAGTGCAGCTGCCTTGGAGTCCAAAAGAGCATGTGCCATATCATTGGAGCTGGAGTTAGACTGCTGGGAGCTGCCGGAAGTGGGTGCTGGGATCTGAACTCTGGTCCTCTGGAGGAGCAGCAGATGTGCTTAAGCACTGAGCTATTGATCCGGCTCCTGGAGTCACATTCAAAAGTCATTTTTTTCAAGAGGCACATCCCAGGCTTGTTATTTTTTTGGTAAGGAAAACTCCATATGTATCTGTGTAATTTTATTTTTGTAGAACCATCATTTAATTTTGACACAAATGATAGCACCACTGGAGACTTTCTATACATATCAATCGAACATCTTTTTAAGGGGGAGTTGTTTTAAAACCACAAAGCAGAGTTATCAGTGGTCACTAGAGCCCCAAGTCATGGCAGGGGCTGCCATCCTTTCCTTCGGAGCCTTCTTTTCATGTTCATATTGCAGATCGTGATACTAGCTCAGGCTTACAAAACACTTCATGTTTATATGAGTTGTGCATGCTGCTGTTCCCTGGTACTTTGTGAAGACACTGAACCAATGAGGAGCATGCTCAGCCCGTCCAGTGCAACAGCCAGAAGCCAAACCTATCTACCTGATTCTAGGTCCTAGGCCCTCAGCCCCGCAGCCGACCATCAGCGGACCTGCTCCAGCCCTTCTTCTGGAGCAAGATGGTTCATCAAAGCCAGGAAAGCAGCTCAGGGTCATGGTTGGAACTCAACAGTGCTCAATCTGCTGCTGAAATCTGGCGGTGGTGCCTGTAGCTGTGTTATCTCACATAGTTTACTTTTGGGGCCCAGTGTCTTTATCTGGGAGATGGCATATTAATAGCTCCCCACAGGGGTCCTGTAGGGACAGCAGAGGTAATCTATGTAATGACTAAGGAAAAAAGTGCTTAAAAGGAAAGAGCTGAGTATCTTTGCTGACATCAGGGCTTGCTGGAGGATTACAGTGTCAGGCTACACTGTGTACTTAATGTTTGCTCCAAGGGTAGATCTTAGGTCTCACACACACACCACATACAAATACACTGGATATCTATAAAAGGGAATGGCACGCTACCATCTACCATTTACAACGGCTCTGGTGTTGTGTCTTCTTCATGAGGTCATAGGCCGTGGGAGGCTGACACCCAACATCTATGAGCGGTCTGCTCTGCTCGTTCTAGTCAAAAGTCTAGAGCAGACAGCAGACGCATGCTCAGAACTGATACCTGTCAAAGGTGAAAGAGGCTGTGTTTAGAGTCCATATGTCTTAGAATTTCCTCATTTTACCCGATTACTCTAGGAGTTATCAGATTCGCGATTTACTCTTGAAATCTTGAGTAAATAGAAAGACGTTCACAAAGGAACTTTCCTCATCTAACGCATAGGAGAACGCATACCTTCTCTACTCAGTCACCAAGGAGACACTCTAGCTTAAGACAGGATGCATGAGGAGCCAGAATTTGCAATGAAACTGACTCAGGGTGGCATAAAGCACAGCACACATTCTACTAGCTACAAAGGTCCTCTCAACAGGACAGGTGGTTCATGCCTTGCCCCATTTTCCTGCTTTGCCTGCCAGGCTAGCCGTTCATGAGCTCACTGGGACTGCCACCTCTTCCTCCTTACAAAGGTTATCAGAGATGTCTCTGCTCTCTGTCCAGCTCTACACAGGACTTCCAGTATTTGAATTCAGGTTCCTATGCTTTCCCAGAGAGTGCTTATCCACTGAGCTATCTCCACAGCACCTCATAAAAGGTAATTTTACTGCAACATCTTAGCTCATTTTTTTCAGGAAAAAGTTTCAGAGTCAGAGACTTCCCAGTGTGTAAGAGCTCACAAAGTCTCCGATTCTGAACCATTTCAGATTTCAAATTTTTGGATCTGAGATGCTCAATTTGGAACAAGGGTCTTTGTGTTTTATGAAAAATACTAGGTACTAGATTTCAAATGAGATTAAATTAAACACTTAAAAAATTAAAACAGCATTGTTTTCATAGTGCTCAGAGCATTCTGATGCAAAGCACCAGCAATACCCAATAAGGTAAAGACATTGCCTTGATTAAAGAAACAAAAACAAAACAAAACCCACTGCGGTAAAGACTTTGTTTACATTTTAAACAAATTAAATCAGGTCTGGGACCAGATTTCTAAATAACCAAAAAAGAAGGTGCTTAAAAGTGAGTATTTGGGGAAAACAATGTCCACTACTTTTTATGGTTATTAAAAATATGTTTATTTCTGCCACCATAGCTGTTCTCTTTCTGGTGCAGTTTAATAACTTCTAGGTAGTAATTGATATGTCAAAAACTTTTAATATGAGGCCGGATGTGTTGGCTGATATCTGTAATCCCAACACCTTGGAAGACTGATGCAGGAGAGGTACAAGTCTGAGGCTAGCCTGGGCTACAGAGACCCTATCTTAAAAAACATATAAAAAATTGTAAACTCTTTAAATAACAGGCAGTATACAAGAACCTCCCAGAACGGTAATGCCCCCACTGTAATGTAATATATAATATAATTTGCTGCTCTCTTTCAGCGGGACGTATGCTCTCCCTTGAACTAAAGCACGGAGACTGATGCTTTCTACGCATGGCCCAGTCACTGCTGCGTGGACACATGCATGCACATGAACATATGTGTGTGTGCTATGTTCACAACGCTACTGGAGGAAGCTGTCTGTGCATGGCTCAGGCACTGCTACGTGGACACATGTATGCGAGGTGTGTTTACAATGCTGCTGGAAAAATCAGATCCTTTCTCTCTTCTGCTTTGAATCTTATCACACAAGCAGTGACACACCAACATTTCAGGGGCTGCCATAAGATTCCAACTCAATGACAGAAAACATGAAAATTCTGAAAAACTAGAACATTCTCCTAGTGTGCAGACAGCGAGCACTTGGATTTCAGCAAACTCCAAACGCTGGTGATTCTGAGCGTGAGTTACAAGGCAGGAGCTATGCAGGCAGGGCTGGCCCCCCCAAACACTCTCTGTCATCCTCCACATGTTCCTGGGACTGCCGGGCACTAGGACTGGGTATCTCAAGAGCCCTACCTCAATGGGTTCAGTCACCCGGACAATCAGCAACTATCAGCCTTATGTCCTCCCTCCCCCATCAAAGGATCACTTCAACAAACATCTTTTGAAGGGAGGATCCAAGTAGACAGAGAGGGACAGGGGTCCAATGACACTTGCTCCAGTGACAGACAAGTCTTTCAGCTCCGATGCATGCTGCAAGCTGTGGGCTGAGGATGTGGCCCTCTCTGTCCACTGACCGCTCATGACAGCCACATGGTGAGTGATGCCTGCCAGGTCCCTGCAGGGGTCAGGTGCAGACTGCTCCTTCCTTCTGCATATTTGCAAGGCCATGGCTGACTTCTGGGTCCCCAGAACAGTAAGCTACTCTGGTGAGATTATGTTAGAATACTTTCCAGGGTCCAGATCCTTTGCAAGTAGGGTTTACAGAGACAACAGCAAACTACATGAACACCAATGATAACAATTTGGCAACTAGTCAAACACCAGATTCCAACATGGAGAAAATAAATAAAAATAAGAACATAGTGGATCTTTTTTAAATGGCACTTTTTAAAAAGTACTCTTTTCAAAGCTTGATGTCAGCCCATGAGATGGTTCAGCGAATCAGGGGCGCTTGCTGCTGAGCTTGATGACCTGAGCTCTATCTTCAGGACCCACATGACAAAAGGAAAGAACTAACTTTCTCAAGTTGTCCTTTGACCTCCACATATATGTGCATGTGTACATGCACACACATGAACACAAACACACACACACAAATTAAAAAAATATACCATTTTTCAAAACTCCATGTCAAGTGTTTTACATGACCATAGTTAACACATCCCCCTCTCTTAAACAGGATGAGCCACACCCACAGCATGAGTAACAAAAGACACAGCAGAAAGACAACTGGTGCTCTGCTGTTTGCTCTCGGCGACCCTGGCACACGCAGAACCTGGGTGTAGACCAGGCAGAGAAAATGAGTCTCACCCTTTGTGAAACTGACCAACCATTAAAACGATGTGAGAAAGCGTTCCGCCCGAGCCCGACCCTACCCATTCTGACTTGGGGTCAGAAATTTGAAAGCTCTTGGGTCAGCATGACAAGGGAGTGTTTATTCTTGAGACCTGCCAGTCTGTCATCTCTAAGTTCAGATAGGGGAAGCTGCTTTTTGAGCTTCAGAAGCTCTGGTTCAAGTTAGAGAGAAGCAGCTTAAACACTCCACAGGCCGGCAGGCCATCTGAAGGTCTTTTTGGAGACAGAGTGTACTTGTCCATGGGACCAACAGTAACGGTGTGTGCACAAGGTCAGACAATGCAGAGTTCGGTGTCTGCCCCCCAGCTCTCTCGTGTTAGGACGAGTGACGGGCTTCGACACTGCATTTCAGACCAGTTCTTTCACTGTCACTTCCAGGATTATTTCCCACAGAAAACTTTCTTCCTTAGCTTGGGCTTTGTGTATTCACAGATACTGCTGTCCTGTGAACCGGACGTGGTCAGCCCCCCACGGGGGCTTTGATCTCACTCTCGCTGTCTGCAAAGCTTCTACATACAAGCCCAGTGGCACACATCTGGACCCTTAGAGCTGTGTGAGCAGAGACAGGTGGATCCCTAGAACTCATTGGCCAGCAAGTGTAGCCAGTCAGTGATCACTGTGCTAGGTGAGAGCTCTCGTCTCCAAAACCAATGTGGAAAGTGGTCAAAGACGATCCCCAATGCCCTCCAGCCTCTGGACATGCACACGTGTGCATGTGCACCTGTGTGGCACAAGTGTACACCCCCCCCCCACACACACACCAGGACCCAAGTGGAGAAGGGTTGTCCCTTGCACCTCAGTTATTGACTAATTGTAGATGGCATTGGATACAAACAGTTACAAGGGCTGGTGGACTTTAAGATCAGCTGGGTTCAGCTCGCCTTTATTATGGGCCAGAAATCACTATCCATTTTAAATTGATAATTAGAAGAGAGAACATTCCAGAGTTCTTGTAGCCAGCACTAACTCTCAGAAAGTCTTGTAATCAGGAATTCTTCTTTATGTCTAATTTGATTTATTCCCACAGGTCATTAATTGATGTCATGTGGCTTAGCTCTCCACTGAAGTTTTTATAATTTTCATTTAATTGGGCTTGTGGAGGCTGGGTTAGAATGTATTATTCATTCTGAGATCTGAGTGTTGTAGTTAAATGACTTTATGCCACCACTCAGGATTTAACTGAAAGAACAGAAAAGAAATAGCATGTCAAGTGACTTGTGAAAAGTCTCATTGTAGCATTTATGCAGAATAATTGTAGTCAAACACAAAATTCACACATAAGTTTGCTAAATATCCCTGTTATCAAAGAAGTCTGAGAAATATCTGTGAAATATCTTTGTTTCCTAAGTCTCTGAGAGACAAACAATAACAAGTAGTGGTATAATTCATGATCCATTCATGAATGTGGTAGCAGCCTCCTTATAACACGTGCAGTCCAAGGGTTCCCCAGAGAGAGAGATAGAGACGCATGCAGCATGAATTGCTTTATCAGAGTATGGTCTCATTCCTCACTAAACACACTCAAATCTCTCAGGGACCGATTGCTATCTCTGTGGTATCATTAGTAACAAACCCTAACAGAATTTAAGATGCTACCCTTTAAGTAATGTCCTATCCTTTCGCTGGGATAATGGACTCCGAAGTTGATGTTAAAATTCCAGAAGTTCTGGGGCTCCTCAGGAAAGTCAGATGCCAAAGTCAACAGGATTTCTTTATGCTCCGCAAAATTCCTGGAGACTTCCAGTACAAACACACTGCAGACCCCTGGACTATGATGTCCTGCCTTGGGCAAGTTGACTGCAATATGAAATGTTTCCCTGCCAGAGCAGAAGAGCCCGCTGGATCTTTCCTTCTCTATCCCAATGAACACGTGTCATTTGAAATAGAAAGACTTCAAAGTAATTGTGACTTTAAAGGGAGCCATCTGTTCTTTGGGCTGTTAAATTGAAGTGGAAATAAGATGACCACTTTTACTACTTTGTGCATCAGTGTTTCTGGGGTTCCGCGCCCCTTTGTACAGCTACTTTTGATCATACGTATCTTTTAAGCTCAACGTTTTTCTGAAATAGTGTTAGAAAGCAATGTAGTATAACTTTAAATATTTGAAAGTATGTTTTAAAGCAAAACTGAGAATGTGTATTTATGGTGTGTATTATACTCAGAAACATTTTTATGAATGAATATTAAGAGAATAATTATCGACCAGAGTGATACATGACTTTGCTTACAGTGCCGAAAACTAGAATGGTGGAGCCACCCTAACAGATGAATTAGAAGGAAACAGAACATTGAAAAGGAAGTTTTTAATGAAATTTGCAAAGTGCGTGTATGTGTGTATGTGTGCACTCGCGTCCTGGTGACCAAGAAGGCTAGAACTGGACGTCAGATCCTCTGAAGCTGGACTTACAGGTGGCTTTGAGATAACTGACCTGATGGGATCAAAACTCATGTTCTCTGGAAGAGTAACAAGTGCTCTTAACCACTGAGCTGCCACTCCAGCCCCCAAAGGCAAGGTTTTGAGAAAAGTTCCCAAATCTTAGGAAAGTCCTAAAATATAGTAGAGGAAAATATGTGTGTGCGATTTGGTTTTAATGTTATTTAAAAGTTGCTTAGGATAAAAGCTAAAAATTGTTTCTAAGAGAAAGATCACTTAGTTTTAATAATAATAAAAAACAGAAGGAGGTGTGTACTAACCTAAACTGTGGTTGTCTCTAATCAGCAGAAGGAGGAAGGATGGTTCTAGCATGTTTGCTCCATGTCTCCTGAGCAAGTGTGCATTTCACTCATGAAAGGAAAGCCACCACTGTGAGTAACAAGCAAACTAGTCACTCTTTGTCTCTGCTCTGCAGTGACACCTCAGAGAGCTACCAAGACCATTTCAGAGAATATTGATTGACCACAAGATATTAACCCATTAATGCTTGCTTTAGATGATCTGCTCTAAAATCTAGGGATGTTTCCTTTGGGGGGAAGTTGAAACTATCAAAGTCCAAACAATAGTTCATTCAAACAATCTGCCCTGGTGTCCAAGCCATTTCCTGTCAAAAGCCTCCACCTTTCCCCTCCCCTTCGTCACGCGTGTGTGCACACAGACACACGCACGCACGCACACACGAACGCACGCACGCACACACACATGCACGCACACACTCGCACAAACACACACACATGCATGCACAAACACACACACATGCACAAACACACACACATGCACAAACACACACACAAACACATGCGCACGTGCGCAAAAGGTGATAGGAGCGGCAGCTGGAGAGATGGCTCAGCAGTTAAGAGCAATGGTCACTTTGTCAAAAGATCCAGGTTGATTCCCAGCACTCACGTGGGGGCTCACAACCATCCTTAACTCCAGACCCACTCCTGGCTACACAGATACCAGGCATGCGTACACATGTGGTACACAGACATACACGCAGGCAAATCACCCATACATACAGAATAATAAGAAACTTAAAAAAATAACAAAAATTGAGAAAAATTAATACAAATGACAAACAAGAACAACCACGGGATTTCACTGTCTAATGCAGACCAGCCTTGAATTTATGATTTTCCTGTCTTGGCCACCCAAACGCTGCGATCACAGGACTGCATGAAAGGAAAGTTTTAATCTCCCTCCCCGGTACTGAGGATTGAACTAGTGACCTCATACATTCTAAGTTAGCCGTCTATACAGAGCGATAGCCCCAGGCTCAAGGGAGATACATATATATCATATTAGATACATCATTTACTATTCATCTGTGGGTGTGGATGTGCACTGGTACAGACAGGGAGGCAAAGGACAATGTCCAGGAGTTTGTTCTTCCCACTCTGGGGTTCCGGGCTTGTATGGCATTGCCTGAGGAGGCATTTTGCTGGTCAGGTGATTTGTTTGTTTTCTTTTGCTTCATTTTTATAGTATTGGAGATTGAACCCAGGACTTCACACATGCTAAGCAAGTGTGCGCCTACTGACCTACATGCCAGCTTAAGGGTTACATATTCCACCAAGTATCTCTCAAATGATCAGCACATCACAGGTCCACATGGTTCCAACATGTACAGCATCACCGTGTTCTCACTGACCCCAGCATCACCGTGACCCCAGCATCACCGTGACCCCAGCATCACCGTGTCCTCACTGACCCCAGCATCACCGTGACCCCAGCATCACCGTGTCCTCACTGACCCCAGCATCACCGTGACCTCAGCATCACTGTGACCCCAGCATCACCGTGACCCCAGCATCACCGTGTCCTCACTGACCCCAGCATCACCGTGACCTCAGCATCACTGTGACCCCAGCATCACTGTGACCCCAGCATCACTGTGACCCCAGCATCACCGTGACCCCAGCATCACTGTGACCCCAGCATCACCGTGACCTCAGCATCACCATGACCCCAGCATCACCATGACCCCAGCATCACCATGTCATCACTGACCCTACCATTACCGGGTCCTCATTGACTCATTTTGTTTCTTAACCCCGTATTTACTGAGCAGAAATTGGGAGTATATTTTTCTTTTATTGTTCCTTCTGATTTTGGTGGTCTCCCCACTGTAAATGAGACACAAATCAAGGAATCCACATCTCTGAGTCTCAGAACGTAAACCTCGAGTTCTATTTCCAGGTGAGTAGTGAAAAGCACAAGCAGTTCTTTCCGGAGCTCAGGACTTTGTGTCACCGAAAGCCCCGAGCTAATGCATGTGTCTCAGTCTAGGCAGCTCCAGCTGCTGCACTGCCTCCACCCGCCAACAGCGTCTGCTACTCAGGTCATGTGGGCTTCAGGACAGTTTCTTTAAATACCTAGGGGATTTGACTGGAGAATTCAAACTAGGAGCGGGAAAGAAAGTGATGGGCATGCTTATTGAGTAAAAATGTCTGACTTACCTGTAAAAAAAAAAAGTCAGTACAAGAAACATTTTTTTTCATGGCCCAAACAAATAAAAGGCATGATAAAAGAATCAACTACAATCTCCAAAATTACATTGTTGTTGTACTCAGAAATGTGGATATGTAATATGCAATTTTATGCCCAATAATTAAGACCTAAAAGCAAAAATTATTTTAAATATGAACACTATATTGGGACAAAATACCATCTGATTGTATTTCTCAATAGTCAGTAAATCAAACAAAGATGTCATTGTCCCTGAGTTGTAATTGTTGATCTCTTAGGGTATCTCCTTATTTTCTCTTTCAGATATTCTTTATTTTATTACAAATATAAACCTCCCGTGAAGAAGAAAGCATTTAAGATAACCCCTCCACAACCAGAACAGAATAGAGAAATAGAAAAAGCCAACCTTTATTCCACTTTGAACGAGTTTGTGAATGTCCAAGTAAGGCTCCTGGAAAACCTCTCCTTCTGGGGTCAGGATCTTCACATAGCCTTCCTTCTCTAGAATAAAGAGGCGATGGGAGCCATCTCCACTGTGTACGGCGCCCACAGGCTGCCGTAGCCCACTCACGACCTCCTGCACGCAGAAGCAGTTGTGTTTGTGTTTTCTAAAAAAATAAGAGAAGACCAGTCAGCTCTCCTGATGAAGGGGCAAACAGATGTGCACAGTCTACTTCCCCAAATGTACTCACTTCCTCAAACAGATGTGCACAGTCTATTTCCCCAAATGTACTCACTTCCTCAAACAGATGTGCACAGTCTACTTCCCCAAATGTATTCATTTCCTCAAACAGATGTGCACAGTCTATTCCCCCAAATGTATTCATTTCCTCAAACAGATGTGCACAGTCTACTTCCCCAAATGTACTCACTTCCTCAAACAGATGTGCACAGTCTATTTCCCCAAATGTACTCACTTCCTCAAACAGATGTGCACAGTCTATTTCCCCAAATGTACTCACTTCCTCAAACAGATGTGCACAGTCTATTCCCCCAAATGTACTCACTTCCTCAGATGTGCACAGTCTACTTCCCCAAATGTATTCACTTCCTCAAACAGATGTGCACAGTCTACTTCCCCAAATGTATTCATTTCCTCAAACAGATGTGCACAGTCTATTCCCCCAAATGTATTCATTTCCTCAAACAGATGTGCACAGTCTATTCCCCCAAATGTACTCACTTCCTCAAACAGATGTGCACAGTCTACTTCCCCAAATGTATTCATTTCCTCAAACAGATGTGCACAGTCTATTTCCCCAAATGTATTCATTTCCTCAAACAGATGTGCACAGTGTATTCCCCCAAATGTACTCATTTTTGAAAATCAGGAAGGACTGCTAAGACAGGTATTCTATAATAAGATTATTTTGGTTAATTCGTATTATCTTTTCAATGGAAAATAGCAAGATATCCTTTTCTCAGAAAGTAAAAGTGAAAACCCCAATGGATTATTCTGAAATGTCATTAGCTCATTATCTCATCTTTCAGTGACTGTAATTAAAATTTGCTTTTCCTCACAATAATGAGTTTTTATGAGAAGGCATTTAAGGAGAAAGCGATAAGATCCATTTATATAAAGAAAAACTGATTTGCTAATAATAAACGTGCTGAATATTTCCACGGTGCCATAAAGCTAACAACAATCATAAAATCCAAGTTGAACACTGTGCCCATAAAATTCCCATGAGTCATGGAGAAGCCAAGCTCATAATGTAAGATTAGGAGTCTGAGTATTAAGTGCATTTAAGCTGCGATGCTAGGGGAACAAAGCACTAAGAGAGAGGGAGGGAGAAGTTAATGCATGTGCAGTCTGTGGATCCTGAGCATAAGTATCAAAATCACCCATTTGTTCATTTTTTTCTCTAGGAGTAAAAAGAAGAGAGAGAGAGAGAGAGAGAGAGAGAGAGAGAGAGAGAGAGAGAGAGAGGGAGGGAGGGAGGGAGGGAGGGAGGGAGGGAGGGAGGGAGGGAGGGAGGGAGGGAGGGAGAGAAAAGACCATTGAAATGTATGGACCTGCTGAGCTCCTCCACCTTCTCGTATTCCTCCATCTGGTCCAGGTAGTTAGATGCTGGCCCTCTGACTTGCTTTCTTGGGAAATCCGGAAAGCACAACCCGCCATCTTTTCTCGAATAGTAAAAGCAAAACTCATCAGCAGTTGTTTGAAGAAGCCCTTTAAACAGACACGGAGAAAGACTCATTAGAACCATGAAGTATTCTAGCAAAACCAGCTCATTTGTGCATCTGGCCCTAAGAGGGCTTTTAGAAAGTATGTGAATAATCACAGGAGAAAACCAGGCGTGACACTATGGAAAGGCATGGGGGAGTGGCTGGGGTTCCCCTTTCTCCTTTAAACACATTTAAGAACTCCAGTGAAGTGTAATCTCCTTACACAAGGTACGTTAAGAAGATGTACTTATCCATTCGTATGATGCGTATGTGTGTTCCCTCAGGAGCTTACATGTGCCATGTGTGTGCAGGAGCCTGAGGCAGCCAGGATTTCAGATCCCCTGGAAATGGAGTTTATAGACAGGTGTGAGCTGCCAATGTAGGTGCTGGGAACTGAACCTAGAACCTCTGAAAGATCTTTACAATGAGGGATCTTAACCACTGAGCCGTCTCTCCAGCCCCTGGGCTAACCACTTGAAAGGCTAATGAAAGGCATGTTATAAAAGCCATGGTCATTCTCGCGGCGCTTACTCTTCTCAAGCTGCCTCACTGATCACAGGAAATATTTATGAGCTCACCCCATCACTAATTAGTCTAATTTTCCTACCGTACTAAATACTTTCCTAAAGAGAACGCATGACAACTAGAAAAGCGATAGTCTGCTTTTTGCCAGTCGTCTTAATACAATGCATTGATGGATGTCACAAATACCTCCACATGAAATGAATGACTCACTGTGCAGTCCTTAAGCAAGGAATTGTTGCTAAGAGAAAGGCTCCTATTTCAAATACTTTGAGCCTTTTTTTTTTTTACTGTGCTCTTTTCTCTAAGGGACAATGATAAAATATATTTGGATGATTTTCTATCTCTTTAAGAAGAAAAACTGACATGCCCCTGGACCAAAACAAAATCACATGGTGTACTGAACAGGTGGTAAAATAAAGATAATTCTTCTCTTTTGTGTTAAAATTCTTGGTGTGTCTGTATGCTTGTGTGTGTGTGTGTGCATGTGTGTATGTGTGAACATGTGGATGTGTGTGTGTTCATGTGCCTGTGTATGTGAACACAGATGTAAGTGTAGGGGTCAGAAGTCAACGTCTGGTATTTTCGTCCTCCTTAGATTTTGAGACACAGTCTCTCATCGAATGTGAAGCTCACTGGTTCCATGGTACTGGCTGGCCAGGGAGGTCCAAGGAGCCTCCTCTTTCAGTCTCCGCACCGAGAGGGTCATAGGCCCACTCCTCCGTGCTCAGCTGTTTACACAGGTTTTGGGGATTGAACTTAGGTTGTTATGGTGGTACAGCAGGCACTTCACTGATGGAGCCATTCCCCAAGCCCACAAAGATGTTTTTGAAAGTACAGCTCTCTTTGAATGTAAAATTAAAAGCTTTAGACCTGAGGAAAACTATAGAAGAAATTGAAAACCGTAGTTTGAGGTAATAAGATACTGGCTTTATTGTGCTTGTCAATAAGGTCACCTCTGTATTCTGGAGACTTCTGCTCTCTGAGTATGTTTCTATCACAATCTGGGCAGGGGAAATAACTGCTGGAGTACCTGTCCAGCAACTCAAAGTCCAGGCTTGATCTTAACACTGCAAACAAACAAGAAACAAGCAGCACAAACCCCTACTTGATCTGTGCTTACCAGAGTCAAATCAGATGCGAGCCTTTGTTTGCCTGGAGGAAGGATGCCTCTCACCTCCTATCTGCACCATAGTGAAGTTTCAGTTTTTACATAACAAATTGGAGTTTTTCATTATGCCTACTAGTCTTGGGATAAAAGTATCAGGTAACTTAGTCAGAGTTTGAAAACTATTTAACAAATTCAGGTTTTGCAAGAATTTCTAAGAACAAGATTTGGAGCTCAGCCAAGCAAGGCTTATCGATGGAGTTTGCAAGACACTCAAAACTCATTTCCAGTGAGCTTGACCTGGGTCAGCCCAAACCTCAAAACAAACCAACCTTAGGGTATAAGAGTCCCACACGATAAGGCTTGGGATACATTTTGATCTCACTTTTGGGTAAAATGTATGACCCTTAAATTGCCAACAGAGACTTCAAGAGCAATTTCTGTCTAGTGTGTTGGGAAATATCTTAAGTTGGGGAAGAAGGCCAGAAAAAGTGAGTGCCCTCAGGAGTGTATGCTCTCAGAAATGTGTGCACACACGGGTCCAGTGTGTACTGTGTGTGCCCTCAGGGGGGTGTGCACAGAGAGGTACAGGGTACTGTGTGTGCCCTCAGGGGATGTGCACACAAGGGTACAATGTGTACTTTGTGTGCCCTCAGGGGGTATGCACATAGGTATGCAGGGTACTGTATGTGACCTCAGGGTGTGTGCAGTGTGCACTGGGTGTGCCCTGGGGAGCATGTGCACACAGGGAAACGCTGTACTGTATTGGCCCCAGAGGGCTGTGCACACAGGGGTGTATGAAACTGTGTGTGCCTTCAGGGGTTGTGTACAGAGGTACAGGATATGGAAAGGAGACACGGCAGTTCAAGGATCCTCCTAAGGAGAGGCAATGGGGAGGTTTCCTTCCTTTGAAGATCCACCGGCATCAGACATGGAAAGGAACATAGAGTTCCACTCCTTGTTGGGAATTCACTTCAAAAGATAACCTCTCTCTCCTCATTCTTCAATGGCAAAGCACCCAGCTGAAAGCTAAAGTGCTAAAAACAAGTCTATTTGAGCAAAATTAACAAAAGGAAAATTCAAGTTTGCTTTAAAAGTGATTGGCATATCTGCAAACTGGGACCATCTTGGAAGGGAATTAATGGAACCATGGCTGGTTTCACTTCTAAGAGCATTGTAAGTTGCAGATAAATAGCGGGAAATGAGAACTCATTTTTGAATCGACTATATTGATTTTAAACTAGATTGCATCTTCGTAAACTTTGTGTACCCAGATGCACTGACTCTTGACCAAACACACACCTTTAGTTTCTAAGAAGTCACTGGAGAGACTCTTGCTGAAGGTGTGTGTTTAGCCCAGCGGGTCTACAAATGCAGAGTATTCTTGCAACTGCTGTATTTGTTAAACCCTTGGTTAAATAACACTTAAATAATTAAGTGTTCAGGTCTGTAGCCATTTTCCAGGATGGTGAATCCAGCGCAGCTGTCCCACAGAGAACCATGTAAAAATACTGACTCGGAAAATAAACACTGTCCAGAGTGTGTTGTATGCTCCAGCTTCATTTCTCATGATGTATTCAAGAGAAGCTATAGTTTCCCTAGGTTCATCCATCATGGTACTGAAGAGGGGAAGAACCCGAGTCTCTGGAAGGAAGGCTTTCAATATACCCATCTCATCCCTCTAGCTTTTTCTCCCTGGGACTAATAAGACACACGTGTTAGGTATCTGATGGAATCAGGGCTGGAGAAACTCAATGGACTCAAACCCTTGACCTTGGCCTCATTAGCCACAGGATTAAACCAATTGAACTAATTGGGTGCAGACCTTTCACAACAACTGGAACCTACTGCTGGGACAGGACTGTCTCCAAGTGATAAAAATCATTCTGCTAACAGGTACAAAGAATAAAGCTAGGCCGGTGGGTGTCTCTGTGTGCCTTTCTCAGAGTGTATTACACCAGCTTTCATGAATGAAAAGGATCTACTCTGCTCATTCAGATTAAGGAAAAGGCCCATAAGGGTATGCAACTTGGCACTGGAGAAATTTTAGGCGATTATCTTTCTCAGAAAGTCCACAGGTGGAGAACATGTTGATTAATAGTTTAGAGTATACTCAATTCGACTACTGTTGAATCTCTTTCTAATAAGTAGAACTTGACTGTTTCTGAATTTAAATTTCTAGAAATGAACTCTCTATCAGTTTCCAGAAATGCTCTAACATGTTCATGCTTTCTTAAGGCCAAGGTGATGAAGTACTTTTTTTGTGGTTTGAGCAGTGTAGGAGAAGGAAAGGAATCTCTGAAACTGCTTTCTTATGATCCCATTCAGAATTCTCCTTCTTTTTACAAAGTGAATTCCTTGGGCTCCTCCTCTCTGGGGTTTTGGTCTGTGGAGAAAAGAGAGCACTGGTAGGAACAGCTGAGCGGCCTTGACCACACTTCCTCTGAAATGGAATCTCCGAGTAGCTGTTTCCCATAGGTTTGCATTTCTGGGAAGGGTAAAGCATAAAACAGACTTAAGGTGACATGATTACCCAGTTGTTCTTGCGACCATTTCTAAAGCCCCAGTGCTCTAGAAGAACAGACACGCTGCTGGGCTTCCGGGGAGGTTGATGGGTGGGCTCCGGCTTTGCTCGTCACAGTTTAAGAAAAGGTGGCCTCCCTCACAGAGCTCTAGCTCCCTACTAAATCAATGAGCATAAATGCTACAAAAAGTGGGCTATTACAGCTCACTTCTGACACAAATATTTAAAATGATTATCAGCATGTGACCTAGGAAGGGCAGTCCCTTCAGTGTGTTGCTAAAGCATCTCCGGGTCTTTAGGCAGCATCCTGACTGCCCTTTCTACCTCAGGAGAGGAGCTTTCATGTGGTTATCTTTCCGGGCAGCCTGGGTGGCCACGAAGAGCACTTGACATCTTGATGCACTTCAGCAGTTTTACACATACACAAACTTTGTAGAAAAATAAATTTGTCATTCGTCACCACATATGCTGATCTGGGAAGGGATGCACTTGCAGCTCGGGCTCTGAGTGGCTTGCTGGCCTCATTCGGTTGATCTTGAAGACCTGTTTTGTTCTTTTGGATGCTAAAATAACTTTACATATATAAAGGCCACGGTGGAAGAGTCTGTGAGCGCAGCATGGTGTATTTGCTGTGAAGTGATAAAGGAAAGGACGAAGCCAAGTGCTGGGATCACTCGTAACTAAGGTTGTGAAGGCAGAGGTCTACGCTAGCCCCCACCCTGAGCTCTCCAATTTGTTATTGGTCTCTGTGGGCTGCTGAGGCTGCTGGGAGCTGCTCCACTTTGCATTGAGGAATGTGATAAAGGGGGAAAAACAGCTCGTTTAAGAAAAGTCAGATACGGCTAGAGTTTATAAAAACAATAATATTTTCACATCCATTTGGTTTAGGTACATGTCATGTTATATGCAGAGGAATCAAGCAAACCTAAAGTGTGTTTATTATTTATAAGGAAGTTTTATTATTTTTGTCTAGATTTTTGTGGGTCAAAAAATTTTAAGATGTATACAGCACTTTCACTGTACTTAAAGCTTACTTCTTTCTTAAATACTATTTAGTTTAATAAATGGTTCCCTGCAGTGATTGGTGTGTGAACTTGGACTAGCTAAAAATAATCTGTCTTGTTAAATTATGTTCTTCCTCCATGATTATTCTTCTAATTAAAATGACAACTACACAATTTATAAATGTGTGTCTGTCTGTCTGTGTGTAGGGTACATGTGTGTGTATCTGTTCATGTGTAGGGTGTGTGTGTGTTTGTTGGTATGTTGGGTATGTGTGTGTTTGTGTGTAGGGTATGTGTGTATGTCTGTTGGAGTGTAGGGTGCATTTTTGTGTGTTCGTGTGTAGGGTATTTGTATGTGTGTCTGTGTCTGTGGGTAGGGTGTCTGTATGTTTTGTTGGTATGTAGGATATGTGAATGTTTGTTCGTATGTAGGGTATATGTGTGTCCGTTGGTGTGTAGGGTATGTGTGTGTGTCTGCTTGTATGTGTGGTATGTGCATGTGTGTGTCTGTTGGTATGTAGTGTATGTGTGTGTGTCTGTTGGTGTGTGTGGTATGTTTGTTGGTGTGCGTGGTATGTGTGTGTCTTTTGGTGTGTAGGGTGTGTGTGTCTGTTGGTATGTATGGTATGTGTGTGTCTATTGGTGTGTATGGTGTGTGTGTGTCTGTTGGTATGTAGGGTATGTGTGTTTTTGTTCATGTGTATGGGTGTGTGTGTCTGCTGGTGTGTAGGGTATGTGTATGGGTGTGTGTGTCTGCTGGTGTGTAGGGTATATGTATGGGTGTGTGTGTCTGCTGGTGTGTAGGGTATGTGTGTGTGTGTATGTGTGCACTCATAAATGTAACGGCCAGAGATTGACACAGGTTGTCTTCCTCAGTCACTCTCAGCTGCACTGAATCATATAAATACTGACTCTGAAGCAAACTCCTGGGATTAGCCTGTCTCTCCGATCCCTGCCCTGGGTTAAATGTGGTTTTGTCTATGTCGGTCTTTTTTTCCCCCTCACATGGGTGTTGAGGATTTAAACTCAGGTCTTTATGATTGTGTGGCAGGTAGTTTATGACTGAGCTTCCCTTCCCCAGGTTACAAACTCCTGATGATGCCCATGTTGGGCTCTATCTCTTTATTAGAGTCTGAAATGTGATGGTGACCAGGTATCTTTCTGTCACCTCATGCAGAAGAGTTTCTGTGGTCATTCTGCCATCTTCTATTTATACAGCTTGGCTAAAGCAGGAGAGTTCTTCCGGGGCTCAGTTTTTCTCCTCTGTCCACAAAACACCATTTCATGGTGTTTCTAAGGTGTCAATTATTCATTGGATGTGAAAATATTTGGTTAGATGTTATTTTCAGCATTCTTAGTCACACTTTATCTAAAGATATATCTTGAAGCCAGTGGGCACCCTCTTGTCTCATACCTGCTGTGTATTGGAAGCAGTGGCCTCGATAGCTAAAAAAGGTTCCAACAAGAAATATCTGTTGGTGCTGGAGTATAATTCAGAGCGAGAAAAAGAAAAGGAGGTTTTACTGATAATAACTCAGCATGTATAAAGTTATACTGATAATTCAATGTGCAAAAAACTTACCATTTATATTAGTATTTAACAAGATATTAACTTAGAACGAAGTTAGTGTACTGTTTGTCATCTGAAATTTAAAACTCTCTTTCACAGCAATAAAACGTAAGACTTTGGAAAAGTCAACCATTAAGTAAAATACGAATGTGAAGCACAATTTACAATTCCTGTAAACAAGGCTTAAAGAACAGTTATCTTATAAGGATGCCTAGCAATGTTTGAACTTATGTATTTTCCCCTTTTACCTGGAATATGGCCCCGACAAGTATAAAAGAATTCTTTGCAATAGTCTTTGCAGAGGAGCGGAAGTGCTAGCTCTCCATCCAGGACGTCTCTCTCGGGTGAGGAGAACAGGCTTTGAGAGTGTGGGGAGCAAGGAGCGCATTTGATCTCCTCCAGTAATTTGCCACATTCTGTGTTGTTGGTGGCAGAAAAGATCTGAAAGCCACAAATCAGAAACACATCTTGTTAGTCATGAGAAAAATGAGCTTTGTTGGGTTTTCTTACACCCACCACTTTGATCATGTGAGTAGAAAAGTCTAATTCAGGAAAAAAAAAAAAAAAAGAATGACTACGTCACAATATAGAGTCTTTCGAAAGAACACACGTTATCTTTGAGGCCAGGGTGGAAAGACAAAGGTCAGAAGGGAACACACGGAAGCACTTCTTGCCTTTGCAGATCCAAGTGTGTGATTCTGTTCTTGTGCTGTTAAAATTGAGATGTTTATGGACTGTTGAATGTTTGATTCATTTATTCTGCCCCAGAGCACATATTGAATCATATTTACCTTGAAAATTCTACACCGTTATCCAACTGTGTTCAAAGTGTAATTTAAAGACACGGCTTATTTTGTGTCATGGGTAAAAAAATCCATTTAATTCTTAAAGCCTCTAACATACTTTCAAAACTGTACTTAAACAGCATTTTGGTAAATTTCTGCTTGTTCCCAAACTGCAATCGGTACCATGCAAGTTCCTACACTTGCGTGTTCTATAAAAATATTCCAAACTGAACCAAATGGGCTTAAGACCCATTTTTAATATTCATTATATCTTAGCCAGGAAAAACTTTCTAGCTAGTTCCTTAGACATTTTATATGCATGAATAAACACAAGGTTTAATGAAAGTGCTTTTGTATAGTAGGTAGTGAATTTTCGTGAAAAAGAAGACTTTTATTACTATTCTTACAATGATATGTCCTTTATTTCAGTAAGATTAATTCTGGAGGATTGATGATTCCTTAAGTTAATAACTTGTAGGTAGACTAGATCTTAGCATCAGTATTCACTTAGAAACCTGACTTGAGGAACCCTTCAATAAGTATAGAGGACAATATCAGCCTAATATCTGGGAAATAAAATTAATGCTATCTAAATCAATCACTGATCCCCCTCCCAACCACACTACAAAATGTCATAACATGTATGAATTTTACACTGTTTTCAGCTAGGCATCTGCTTAAATATTTCTCTGGAACAATGTATAAAAATTAAAAGTTTAAAATTTTAGAAAATTGTTTAGTTCTCTAAAATAAGTATTTCTTTTATAAGTTGAGCTAATTTGAGTAAAGAATCTAGCCTCTGTTTTTCTGGATTATGATATCACAGGGTCAAAAAAGCCCTAGATTAAAAGGACAAGGTAACCTAAAAAACAAATTGCATGGGGTATTCAACAGTCTAAAGAGACTTCTCAAGTTCAGAAAAAAGATGTGTATTATAACCACGTAGAGTATTCAAAAGTTATTAATCATGGTTACATTTACATTTTAATTTTTATCAGTGTGTTTAAGTGACAATTGCTTAAATGGTCCAAGTTTTGTAAAAGAAAACATACACCAGATACTTAGGATTTGCATTCCAAGAATGTTTTCAGTGTCTTTTATTGTCCAGCCTGGAAACCTCACCAGATCTATTCAATATGAATAGAGCTCTGCTTGGCTCTGTTTATTTCGCATACAGCAATCCTCCAAGACCTAAACAACTGCTGGGACCCAAAGCCAACTCCTGCTGCCGGAAAGGCTGCAATTACCTTTGCTTTTATGGAGACTATTCGTGCTTCTAGTTTTTTGTTTTTTGTTCTTTTTTTTTGTTTTTTTAATAGCTGACACAGAATGGTCCCATGTTCTCTCCCAGCTGTTCCTCAGGAAGAGCTTGCTTTTAGTGCCTAAAGAATTCTGTCTTTTACAATTTTTGGAATGTGTCCTGCCCACAAGATTCCTCATCAAAAGTTTCACAAATAGGATTCAATAAATTATCTGAAATCAAGTAGAATAGTATTCTTGTTAAGGTTTGTGCTGTTCCGGCCCAGCAGGATGGTAACATTTTACTCTGTGTGAGGTCCGCAATATAAACACCTATTTGAAGATAGATAGAGCCATCATTCTGGCTTTGGTTTCAATGAACCAATAGTCTTACTGAAGTCAATTAAACTGACTCAGCCCAAGCAACAGCATTGGTTTAGGCAGATGAGTTCTGGTGTGTGTGTTGGGAGGGGGTAGTGATACCCCCGTCTTTTCTTTCTTTCTCCCCTCCCACACGTGTATGCCAAGCACACAGGTTCTTAACTTCATGCCTCACATTGCCATGAATCTTAAGAAGAAATTTAAGTTAATTTCCTGTTTCAATTTTTAAAAGCCAAATACAAAGTCATCAAGTTCTAGTGGTTTAGCTAAATATACTTTGGAAATCGTGTAAAACTTGCAAACATGATTACAGCCAGCCCAGGAAGGACCGAAGCTGTGGCTGACTAGTCTGTAACGTTTGGCAGCTTGTCCTCTAATCTGCAGCCACGAGAAAGTGAAATCTGTAGCAGAAAGGTAAATGCTGGGACAGAAGAAAGCCCACGGCTACAGCACACCAACAGAGAAATCGGCATAAACAAAGAGGGTAAAGAGGGACCCACATGGGTTTCATAAAGGGATAAAAGTAGAAAATACATGGTAGTATATTAAGATGCTGCCTTAAGATCACTTGGTCCACAGAAAAGCTATCTCTAAAATATCCTATGCCTACAAGACTGTTCAGCTGTAGGGCAGAACACACGCGCCTCTGGACTATAGTGCTGGATTATGTCATTAAAGAGTTCAGTTTCAATTTTAGGCTAATATGTAAATAGATCATTGTACTAAGGCAGCTGTTAAAGGGACCCCAGGATGAGTTATTTGTTTAGTTGGATGTGTTCAACAATAGCCTTTGTCCCGGCAAGAGCCAGAGCAAACAAATGATTGTAAAAGGCACACTTGAAAACAATTACTTTTCACCCATTCCTTGACAGCTTTGGCTGTGAAACCACCAAGGCAGAGAGAGAGAGAGAGAGAGAGAGAGAGAGAGAGAGAGAGAGAGAGAGAGAGAGAGAGAGAGAGAGAGAAAGAGAGAGAGAGAAAGTTAAGTTTTAGAAATGGGGTATTTCGGTGGGCTGTAGGTTCAGCTTGGCTAATGAGAAATAGATACTTTTAGCATGCTATATTTAGAATCTGCAGCCAAATTTCTAAGACAACATAACCTACTAAATTTTGGCATCACATATGTCTCATTATAGTTAATAATCTCATTATATTTCTTAACATTATTAAAACCTACAGGAAACTCAAACATAAGAACATAGTATGGAGTCTAAGGAATTGAACTTAATTTTAGCTCACTAAAGAAAGTCTGTTAGCCTACCAACTGGATTTAACTGCTTAGCTGAGCATGCTCAGTCTTCTGACCTTTTTCTTTCTATTTGTCTTTGAAATTTCTTCTCTGATGAAAAGCTACTGTAGTACTTTTCTTAAAAAGTTGCAGAAATGCAAAAATCTTTTCTGGATATTTTTTTTGTAAACAACAACAACAAATGACTCAGATGGTGTGTGCCATCCTCTCTCTTGCACACACATTTATGAAATTATACCCTAACACATGTTATAATCTAGGAAGACTCATGGGGGAAAGGGAAACACTTGTATTTAAACTGTGAAAGCTTGAGAGCACAGGTCAAGAACCCATGGGCATGACTGTAGCGAGTCTCTTGCCTTGGGTACCTGGGGTACTGTTTGCTTGTGAGTTACTAGCAATAGAGGGGCAGAGCCTGCAGAATCCAACCTGATACATTTTCCAAAGGAATTGGAATTTGCAGGGCACTGGAAAAGCTTAGACAAGAATATGCACAGCTAACGTGGCAGACCTTTCCTAAAGAATCGTTTTCCTTTTTTTAAATTGTAGCTTCTCTTAAGGACTACTAACTCCCCTGTCTGCTCCCTTTGTCCCTTCTCTCCACTACAGCAAGAGCAAAGTTTGCATTCCACGTTTCTGGAAGAGGTCAGTATTGCAGGAATCTCCGGATCCTCGTTATAATCACAGCATACACTACACACTGGGACACTTCATGGTGAGTAAATATTTCTACACCTTTCTCCGAGCTTCCCCTTGGGGGTGGGGGTGGGGACTCCTGGTGAAGTCTTTAAGATGCTCTGACTGAGCTGTTTCTGTAGCTTCATTCAATTAGGAGTCTGGGGCTTAATGACATTGTTGCGGAGAAAATGCTGGCGTATCTGTTCTCCCCCCCCCCCCCCCCCCCCGCATCTCAGGCTACTGCTGCATATGGTAAGAATAAAGAGCGGGCTGCAGCTGAAACCTGCAGCAAGACATCTCTCACTCATCTGGGAATAGAGCGAGTTAGACAAACGCTCCCTCAAAAGGCATGAACATTTGGACAGAGCTGAGGACTGAAAGAGAATGATGTTCTCTAGTTTCACCCATTAGTGAACCAACTAACAAATACAATGGTGGTGTTGTTAGTCTTTGGCCATAAGCAACAGGACGCTGTGTGTGGGCAGCAGTTTAGTGGGGAGGAGGATAAGTCGACCCCTTTTTGTCCTATTGATTTTTTTCCTATTTGCATGACTTGAGCAAATTAAATGATGCAATATGGCTTTTTGTTACAAAACAAAGTGAGAGGTACCACCCAGACACATATGTTGATTCGCAGGAGCTGTTTACATGATAATAGGGTGAAATCTACCGTGAACTGAGCATAAAAATTAGATTCAGCCTGGGCATTTTTTTTTTTTTAATGCCTGGGCCAGCAGGAGTGAAGCACAAGTTTTCCGAGTCGCTCAGACCTTGACAACTGCAGGGTTGTAACAGAGGAATTCTTAATTAAAGTTAAAATGGGCAAAGACAGGGGGAGCAGAGACACCTGATTGTCTATCCCCCCGTGAAGTGATTGCTAATGACAGAATCCCACAGACGGCACACAGCCATTCCCTGTTAAAAAATCTCATGCGAATCAAGACCAACGACGTCTCGCACTGGGCAGACACTTCTTGGCTAAACTAATCAACACATGGGAAGTGCATATGTCATCACTCACAAAAACGAGTTTCTCGACAAGATCCTTCTAGACAACGCTGTACCGGCGAAAACCTGGATTTCTAATGTTACAAGACGGAGAAACCACTGAGCAGGAGGCTCCAGCAAAATCTCCGTGTTCTTAACGCACCAGGAGTTCCCTTCCGCCGGTTTAACCATTGTCATTCAAGCTAGACTCTTCAGCAGCCTGGGCTTGGGATCATAAACCAACAGTGCCTCCATAACCTTTAGAATCCAAGCCGCTCACTAGTTAGAGCACGTGGAGAAAACGGAACAAATCTTTTCTACCCCAGAAAAATAAACCGGAAACCACAGCTACCCTAATTTACAGTTCCACCTCACCAAGAGCTCGATTTGATCCAAAATATACTGTTAATCCCGATTTTTTAAAAAATATTTATCCAGCCCAAGACGCGGGTACCACAGAAACGTCTCTCTTGAGATAGGCAAGTTTGACCAACATCCTCACAACGGACTCCAGGGGAGGGAGAGCTATCTGCACACCTCCCAGGAACACACACCGAGAACACCTAACCATCGTAGGGAAGTTATAGGAGCTATCGAAATGAGTTTGGCCTCTCTTGCAGCTACCAGCATCTCAGCGAGCCACCTCTGCGAGCGCCTACCTTGTTCTCCAGACGCCCCAATGCAGTACTGTCACTCTGCAGGCAGCAGGATACTCGGGGGTAGAAGCCACCACACAGGATCTCGCCTCCACTCAGCAGCTCCAGCTGGGTCATCATCCGCCTGTCTCTCCTTTTCAGGCGCTTCGGGGGGTTCCCATTCAGGCACCTTCTCCTCCTCGCTCCGCTCCCTTCGCTCCTTTCCCCAAACTTGGCATCTCCTTCAAAAAAACCCAGAGCCACGGCCAGCAGTAGCAGCTTAAACGAGAGCATCTTCAGCATCGTCTACCCGGAGCAGCAGTGGCAGGACGCGGGAGGATGGGGGAACGAGGGGGGAAGGCCACTGCCCAGCAAGGGCACTAGGGCGCAGCTCCAGGGGAGTGCTGCAGGGCGGCGGGACGCTCCAGAGGCAGAGGGAGGTGGCGGGGGAGAAAGATGCAGAGCGCTGCAACTTTGCCTTAGGGCAGCCGGAGCCGCGAGATAAAGTGCAGATGACACTGTCCGCAGCCTTGCCAGCGTCAGTTGGGTTAGGGGCTTTCCGCAGCGGCTGGGAAGTGGGAGGAGAAGGAGTTGGAAGAGGAGGAAGGAGAGAAGAAGACAGTCATGGAACTTTGCTTGTCCGCTCAATGGGAGTTGTTTAGGTGAGACAGTAGCAGGAACCGAAAGGGCGGCGGCGGCGGCGGGCCGGGCAGAGGCAGGGCCAGCGCTGGGCTCCCGAGGATGCTGAGGTCTCCTCTGTCGGCGGCTGCTGCTTCTCACACAGCCTCTCATGTTTCGCTCCCTCTTTTCTTCTTCTTTTTAACTAGCGCGCGGGGAGGTGCTGCCACCGCGCGCCCCTTGACGTCACCGCCGCTCGCGCGCCCCCGCGCGGGGTGGGGGAGAGAGGAGGGGGCAGCCGGCCCGGGAGCTAGCGCTTGCTGGGACCCAGGGTGGCCTCGGGCTGCGACGGGGCGGGGACCGAGGGGGGAACAGGAGGCAGGACAGGGGACGGGCGAGGGGGGCGGGGAGCCCTCGGAGCCAGCCTCCGGGCCTCGGAACCCAGAGCGCCACCGTGCCGGGGTGGGGGTGGCCCAGCCGCGCTGCCCAGCCTAAGCAGAAAGTGCCTGGGGGCGTCGCTGCCGCTCAGGGCAACCGGGCTGAGGCTCCCGGACCCTGGGAGTAAGAAGGGACCACGCGAGGTGAGAAGGGAGGGATCTTTCCCTGGCTTCGCCCACACTGGTCTGGGTTTGGTTACCTAGCCCGGGAAGAGTTGGACTCCGTGGACTGGAGACCGCAGCTAGGAGCTTGTCCGCGCCTTTCCTTCTCCTGCAGGCATGACAGTCGCAGCTGGTCCCCAGTGATCCCCGAGATTTAGAGACAAGAGAAGAACCCAGATGTTGTAGGTTTTTGTGTAGGTTGCGGGGCCACCCACGGGTCCTTACTGAAGTTCCTGGAGCTACTGTACAAGTAGGGTTCGGTATCCCAGAGCAGATTACAACTGAGTCCTTCTCCAAACGGACTTAGGTAGGACAACCTTGAGGGGCCACCTGTAACCCCAGACTAAGTCGCCTGGGAGGCACCTGTAGCTTTGTGTGCATTTATAAAGTACATGCGTGCATGTACACACACACACACACACACACACACGCACACACGCACACGCACAAACTTTTTGGTGTGTAAATACAGAGGAGAAAGAGTTTAGTCTCCGAAGCAACGTGCAGAAGCACAGTCCTATGTAGCTCCAAGTGTACAATAAAATTACCTTTCCCCTAAGAAGACAAGCTCTGCCTAGATCGATGTTGACATTATCAAGAGCTGTGATTTCATGTTTACTGGAGGCTCGCAAGTTGTCACTGGGATAAGCATCCCAGGAGCCACACACAAAATGTGCTTTTTGTCTATTTGGATACTAAACAGGGAAGCTGATTTCCTGGTGGATGACTTTTGATGAGGAGATAAGGCTGTTTTCCCATTTTGGCAAGAGGGGAATGTTCACCATATTTGGACACATATTTCGCCAGCTCCCATGAAAGTTGGTGGTGGTTGAGGCTGGTAACTGACTCCTTTAGAAAGTGGTATCAGTGGCTAGGTGAGCCTTGCTCCTTTCAACCCCTGAATTCGTAATTACAGTTTATATGTGAAGTTAGTTTCTAAGCAACAGAAATGACCTGTTAGAATAAACCTAAAGTCCACTGAGACATTTGGCCTACCCCTCAGCTAAAGCAAACGCCCTGGAGCCAAACTTAACCCTTTTTCCAGACACCGTCATGCACTACTGTGTACATGGGCACTGTCATGCTCTACTGTGTACATGGGCACTGTCATGCACCACTGTGTACATGGACGCTGTCATGCACCACTGTGTACAAGGACGCTGTCATGCACCACTGTGTACAAGGACGCTGTCATGCACCACTGTGTACATGGACGCTGTCATACACCACTGTCTACATGAGCACTGTCATGCACCACTGTGTACATGGGAACTGTCATGCTCTACTGTGTACATGGACACCATTGTCATGCACTACTGTGTACATGGGTACTGTCATGCACTATGGTGTACATGGACACCATTGTCATGCACTATGGTGTACATGGACACCATTGTCATGCACTATGGTGTACATGGACACCATTGTCATGCACTATGGTGTACATGGACACCATTGTCATGCACTACTGTGTACATGGGCACTATCATGCACTATGGTGTACATGGACACCATTGTCATGCACTACTGTGTACATGGACACCATTGTCATGCACTATGGTGTACATATTATTTTAGTGAACATACCCTAAGTTCCCACATGGTTTATCTAACATTCTTCCTGCTTAGAAATCATTGATGATAAACTAAATCCCACTAAGGGTTTATAACTCTCCCTTTAGTAGTTCCTGAGATGAGTTCTGTCACGATCAAGCCACTGGTATAATTCCATATGATTCGGATCCTAAAACTTCATCTAGAATGTAGTTAGGGATTTATTCCTAAATTTTAGTTTAATGTCTTTCCCTAAAATGAAGATCCTTCTAAAATCATATCTCAGTGATTGGCATGCCCACTCTGAAATGATAAACTGATTTAGGTAGTGTCAGGCAGGCCTTCCTGTGCAGTGCACTCCCAGGGTAAAGCCACCTAAAATAAATTAATATTGAGTTTTACAAAATGATGCTTCTGTTATAGGCTATCATCCTAAATGTCAAAATGCTGATCACTTATAAATGATCAAAAGGAGACAAGCAGTTTTCCTTCTTTTCCTTTTGGGACAAAATCTCATGTATCTCAGGATGGTTGTATACTTTAAGGATAACAGCGAACTATTGATCCTTCTGCATCCACTTCCTTAATGTTGGGATTACAAATGAAGACCATCATGCCTGCCTGAGGTAGTGCTCAGAGTACAATCTCAGGGCTTACAGAGACTTAGAATAGAACTGAACACAGAAGTGAGTGAACACGACTGGCCAAAATAAAAACAAAAACAACAAAGCAACATGCAACAGAATGATTGATTTCTAACGAAGTTCTGCTATTTTCATAGACTGAGGCCTCAGCTGTCGCCAGACAAGCCATCTTTAACATATGATGGAGCAGATACCGAGACTAACACCAAACTGTAGGCAGAGATCTCCATTGGCTCCCCGCTTCTGGAGTTCAGGAAACCTTGCAGAAGAGGGGGAGGAGGAGTTGTAGGAGCCAGAGGGGAGAGCAAGGCCTTTGGAATCAACTGAACAGTGCTCATGCGGACTCGCAGACACTGAGGCAGCAATTGCAGGGCCCGCATGGGTCTGCACTAGGTCCTCTATGGTTGTCGGCTTGGTGTTTTGGGGAACTGACAGTGGGAGTGGGGGTGTCTCTGACTCCTTTGCCTGCTATTGGGACCCTTTTCCTCCTAATGGATTGCCTTGCCCAGCCTTGATATGAGGGTTTGTGCCTGGTCTTGTTGTAGCTTGCTGTGCCATCTTGAGTCAATGTCCCTGGGAGACCTGCTCTTTTCTGGAAGGAGATGGGCCATGGGAGTGAATCTGGGGCAGATGAGGGGGGAACTGGAAGGAGTAGAGGGAGGGAAAGCTGTGGTCAGGATGTATTGTATGAGAGAAAAACATTTTTAAAAATTGCAGGGCTTAATATATGCAAACACTCTACACCCGAGCTACATTCCTTCCCTTGTTCCGTGTTGACACATGGAATTGCATGAGCAATTCATCACAAAAGGCAAGTAATCAGGTTCCTTATAGGAGGACACTGAGCTTATTCCTTGTGTCACTGATACAATTTCTTTCTTTTTTGGTGGTGGGGTGGGGATGTTTGTTTTGTTGTTGTTTTTGAGACAGGATTTCTCTGTATAACAGCCCTGGCTGTCCTGGAACTCACTTTGTAGACCACACTGGTCATGAACTCACAGAAATCTGCCTACTTCTGTCTCCTGAGTGCTGGGATTAAAGGCATGTACCGCCACTGCCTGGCATGATACAATTTCTAAACAGTACCTGACTGTTGTTTCGTGGGTGGACTAACTTCCGATATTTTCCCCTTAGAAGACAAATTAAAAAACTTTGCTCCCAGCAGATCAACCATCTAATGTGTTTGGTTGTTTTTACTCTTTGTTCTTTTGGGGACCTGCTACCCAGCTTCCAAATAAGTTGCAAGGAGGCTTTATTCTTTCTTATACAATAGTTTGTTTCTATCCAACTTTTCTTAACTTAAATTATCCCGACTACCTTTTGCCTCTGGGCTTTTATCTTTCTATATTTTTGTATACCTTTCTTTACTTCTTACTGTGTAGGCTTGCCGTATAGCTGAGTGGCTGGCCCCTGAAGTCCTCCTCTCTTCCTTTTCTCACTCCTCCATCCCTCCCCTCCCCAGATTTCTCATTCTATTTATTCTGTCTGTCAGTCCTGCCTTTCTTTTCTCCTGCCTTGTTATTAGCCATTCAGCCCTTTATTAGACCAAGTAGGTGTTTCAGACAGGCAAAATAACACAGCTTCACAAAGTTAAACAAATGCAACATAAAAGAATGCAACACATTTTTGCATCATTAAACAAATGTTTCATAGCATGAACGAATGTAACACATCTTAAAATAATATTCTACAACAATCTAATTTCTTAGGAGTCAAGGATCAACACTGGGGTGTTTCCTAAGACTAAAGCCTCGTTGGAGGTTGCGGCAGGGGAGCAGAGCCCTTTGCACACTTAGACAAGTCAGAAGGATCACTTTCAGCCATTATGCCTTGTTTAAGAAGTGTGAACATGCTGCATTGACTTTTTATCCATGCATTGTTGATAGCCATCAGATACTTTATCGTGTGTGAACAAGCAGTAAAAGCCAGATCCAATAATTAGACGCTTCTCTTTTTGATCACCGCGGCTGAGTCTAATTTGGTCTTCTGTACGTTACTGTGACCACTCTCAATAAATGCTACACACTGGCCATCTCACTTGACTTGACACTTTTTAAAGGTCTCAAACGAATTAAAAGATCTTTTCAAATTAAATAACAGACTACAGTGTGACTCTGCAGAGAAAGACCACATATCATTTAACAATTATAGATTAGTGTTAGTTCAGCTACAGGGCCTGGCACAAAGGCAGGGTAGCCAGCTGGATTTATTCAATCTGTCTTGTTACAGTTAGTACCTGGGCCAGTAAAATGACTTAGCAGATAAAGACCCTTGTCCCCACATCTGATAATTTGAGTTTGATCTCTGAGACCTGAATGACAGAAAAGAACCAACTCCCACAAGTTGTCCTGTGATAGTCACACACGTACTACAGTGTTCATTGATCGTGCACGCGCGCACACACATACACACACACACACACACACACACACACTGTTTAAATCAGTACCGGTGTGTCAAACTCTGCTCTGGAACTTTCTCTAATGGGGAAGCAGGTAACAACAAGATACAGATTGTACCAGGTATCCATGAGTGCTGGAGAGAGAAGAGATTTTGAGAAGGAAGGCACAGGCCTCGAGAGGAACGACCATTTAGAAGATTAGAGCAGTGAGCCGTGTGGTTGCAGGGCCTTAGGAGCAGGAAAGCCAACTGAATGAAGTAGGCAAGCTTGGTGTGCCCGAAGTTTAACAGAGGCTTAGCTCTCAAGAGTAGACACTAGTGAGTGACAGAGAATGACAAGAATGGGCAACAGCATGAAGTAGCCAGGTCTCAGACTGTCTAAGATCTCTGAAGTTTCTCCTCTTAATCAGATGCCTCTGCTATGGTAGGCAAGCTCTCCATCACTAAACAATATGCCTGCTCCGGCCAGCTGTCTTTTCAGTAATAAACTGCTGGGTGTTTTCACAGACTGAATTAAAATATGCAATTGAGTAAATGAATATCAGAGAACTAGAAAGTATAAAGGGGACTCGGATGCAAAAGGGTCGTAACTCAAAAAGGGACACAGAAGAAAAAGAAGCCATGTCCCTAAAGGGTACATGGAAGTAGAAGGAGCCATGTCCTGAGTGCACTGCATCATCAGAGATGAGGAAGCAGGGAGAGCCACGAGCTGTGGAGACAGACTGTCCATTAGCCAGTGCTCACCCCTCCAAGGTGGTGAAAAGGATTATGGGAATGCTGGCAGAAGGCTGGAGACTAGCCATTTAACCCTGTCCAGAAGAATGCCTTCCTTAATGTTTCCATAACCAACACCACAAACTAAGATGTTAAAACAACAGAAATTTACTGTCTCTGAGTTCTGGGGCTAGAAATCCATTATTAATCTGATATCCAGGACCCGTTCCTTTTAACTGCTTGGGCTTTTCTCTAGCTTCTGGTAACTTCCATCTCCCCTTCCCCCCTGTTTGCAGGTAGTGAGCTCTCTGTGTCTTGCTTGTGGGTGGGCTTATTTATATGCAAATTTCTTCATCTTGCGTGAACATTAGTTATGGTAGTGTCTACCCTAATAATACTCATATGTTAATCTTCTGTGAAGATGCTATTTCCACGTAGTGAATTACACCGATACTGACAAGGCTTCAGAATCTTTTGGGAGTTGGTCTTCCTTTCTTCCTTTGTTTCCGGACCTTGTCATGCCAGGACTAAATTATTCCGGAAGAAGGTCCGGACACTAGCGATGGAGAGACTTATGCTCTCCTAAGATCGCGAGACATCTCGTATCTTCTTCTCTCTCTCCCTTCATTCCTCTTTCTTTTTCTTTCTCATTCTGTCTATCTTTTTCCTTTCCTTCCTTCCTCTTGCACATCTTCCTTCCTTCCCTTCCTTCCTTCCTTCTTTCCTTCCTTTCTTTCCTTTCTCTTCCTTTTCCTTCCCCTTCCTTCCCTTTTGCATATTCTAGCTACTAACTATAATATGTATAGCTGATAAACCAGTTGATGAAGGGACAATGAAAATGTTTTATATTTACAAAGTGGAAATATTATTGAACAGATGAGAAAAAGGAAATCATGAAATTTGCAGGTGAATGGATGGATCTGGAAATTATTGAGTGAGGTAGGCAGCACAGACCTGAGGAAAAAAAATGCTGAGCATTTTCTTTTGTCTGGAGACATTAGTTTTTATCTTCAGATTTCATTTGAAATTTTACCGGGGTCAGGAAATTATTAAAGGGTCATTGTGGGAACTATCAAGGTAGGAAAATCTCACTGTTATAAAGGGTTAAGGGGAATAACGGAATAAGAAGGGTTCAAGTGGGGTTGGGGATGGGGGCAGGATTAGATGGGAATACTGAAAGGAACAGACAACACTAGTCATATAGAAACCTATTATGGAAGAAGCTCCTTAAAATATATGCATACACAGCAGTAAAAAGGGTCAAAATGAAGTTAACCTTTATTGCAGTAGCAATGCCCCTACCGTATACCATAGGCTAACAAACAAAAAGCCCAATGTCAGGAATGGGTTACATTTTTATAGCCATTGGCCAGTGAAATCTCATAGACCCTACCCCCAGCATTAAAATGTATTGATGATGTTTTTGGTTACTCTCAAAAATGTTGCCGTAAGACCTATTGCTGAAGACACTATATATTTATATCCTAGAACACGGAGAAGTCAAGCTGGTGCTCACTCAGAAGCTTCAATCCCTACTGGCTAGCCTGTCTAGGTGGGAATTGCTATTCACACTACCAGAGGAGAAAAACCAAGCATCGTGCACTCAGCTGTGAACCCTGAGAACTAAATACTGATCGCGCTGGCAAGGCATGCACACTGGTACAATATTGACACAAACATCTGTGGAGTAACCAACTACCTTCTGATTGGGCTTAAGTCCCAATACACAAGCTAAAACCCACACCTGGCACCATGATCGGGGTACGAATCTGCGGCGAGACAGGTTATACAGGCCCAGGAGGAGAGCCTGCTGTCATAGTTCTGCTAAAGAGACATAGTGGGAAACTGGCTCCCAAGAACTGAGTGTTGTTGTCCTTGTTTAATGCATCTCTTAGTCCTCACCAGAGACGCTTCTGTTTGCACTGTAAGGAGGATAATGGAGACTCTCAACTGGTAGAGGAGGAAGAATAAGGAGCTATGGAATGTTCATCCTCACTGGGGCGTCCATTTCACACCTCCACCTTCCACGGCTCAGGGATCATTGCAGAAATATGGGGAGGAAAGATTGTAAGAGAGAGGTGGTGGAAGAGGACAAGGAAGTGTTTCCCGGACACACAAGTGTGCACACGTGACCTCACAGCAGTTGTGACAGCCCATATGAGACCCAATAATCCCAGCATGGAGAGGGGAGGTGGAGAGGGACTCCCATCACTAGCTAAGGCGCTATTGGCAAGTTAGAGCTGCTGAGAGAGAGAGAGAGAGAGAGAGAGAGAGAGAGAGAGAGAGAGAGAGAGAGAGAGAGAGAGAGAGACTCTGAGTGACTTAGTTTTCTTTAAAGTTGACCATCCTACAATGGAAGATCATACAACCAAGGCTATATAAACAACATACATCGGACTTAATGAATTAAAAAAATAAAGGGGCAGCAGGTTAGGTGAGTAGGAAATGAGGGTGAATGTGGGAGGAGTCGGAGGAGAGGATGGATGTGAGCAAACACATTGTATGAACTCTGAAAGTAAGAAAAGCCTTTGGAAGAAGCAATTCTTTGCATGACACAAGATACAGTCCCAGCGCACAATGGAGACAGTATCAGTGCTCTCAGGAGAGAGGGCTCAGCTTGTTCCTCTTCCTTTGGCCTCTGGCTTCTAGAGAATTTTATTATATAATATAATTTTAGACATTATTACTGCTTTGGCCACATCCACTGATTTTGAAATAATAAAATTTCTTTTCCATTTCATTCAAAATATGTTCTAACTTCCCCTCCCTGCCCCAGCCACTGCCCAAACTCTTTGAAACAAAAATTATTAAAAACTGTCTGATTTAATTTTCAAATACTTAAGAGTTTTTTTTTTCCCTAAAGACATTTTGTTGTTGGTTCTAACTCGATCTCATTGTAGTCAGAGTATATTCAAGACAGATTGAACTTGCAAATGTTTGAGTCTTTTCCGTGGGCAGGAGAATGTCTATCTTGGTAAACATTCTGTATACAACAGAAGAGAATACGTGTTCTCCTGTGGAGAGGTATGAGGGCTAAAGGCCAGTCAGGCCAGTTTGGTAGATGGTGTTTAAGTCTTCTCTTTCTTATCGAGCGCACCGTCTCAGCAGTTCTTATTGGAGACATACTGATATCTAGAATGAAGAACTTCCTGCTCCCTGTTGCAGATCCTACCAAGTTTGTTTTGTATTGCTTGAAGCTCTTTGCTTATCTGCGTAAATGCATATGATTTACCTCATGAATAGACACTTTGGCTATTATGAAAATGGTTGGAGTTTCTTTATCAAAGGTCAAAATTGCTTTTGTTTGCCATTAACATGAGATATCTTCTTTCACCCTTTTTCTTTTAACCTATTTTGTTTACTTACTAAAAACTTTCTGCAAGCTGCATAGGGTTGGGTTTTGAATATATATATATATATATATATATATATATATATATATATATCCCATGTAGCCACCTACAACTCCTAGTGGAGATGGCTGGAGTCTTTATATTTGAAGTGACCACTGATACAATGGATTCAGAAACTCTCTTCTCTAATATCTGGTTTCTGTTTGTCTTATCTATTTATTTCTCTTTTACTCTTTTTAATACTTTGGATTATTAAATATTTTTATCATGGTAATGTTTCCCGGTTACAAGCTTAATTTTTCCTTTCCTTTCCTTGGTGGCTATTTTAAGGTTTAACTTATGACATTGTGTCTTCAGTTGCCATGACGCCACTTTATTAAGAAAATCTTAAAATGAGAAACTTGTATCCTTTGTGTCTATGAAGGGTGGGTTCTAGAACACTTGCAGATACCAGAACTGTGCATGTCTAAACCCACTTTATAAAATGGTGCATCATTTGCATATGGCCTGTGCACATTGTTCTGTGGGCTCCCAGCCACCCTTAGATTGCTTGCATAGCACTAGCAGTGTAAAGGTTGTAAGGGTGGGTGTCATACTGTGTTACTTAGGGAATAAGGACACATTCAGTATAGACACGAGTACTTGCAATGTCATGGATCTGCAGTGGTTGAGTCTCCAGAAACAGAACGCACAAACATGGAGCCCATGGATTCCAAACAGCATTCACACAGCCACCAACCTCTGTGCATACACTTCATAATGATAAAAGACATGATTATGGTTTTCTTTGCACAGATATTTATCTTTTAGAACCATTTTAAATAGAATAAAGGTTTGGCTTTTTTTAAATAATTTGCCATTATACTTTATTAAGTGATGTTAATCCTTCACTAAGTTAATGTTGGTGCCTGGACTTGTGACTCACTGTTGCTGCCCAGCATAGCAAGTTAATGGTACCTGGATTCTCAGGGAGAGAAGAAAATCAACAACTGAACACTTTTTCTGAGTTTATATTTCTCAGCACCATAAAGTAAAGCAAAACAAAACAAACTTTAAGTCCAACTGACCTATGTCTAAACGGAAGGAAAGTGAAACAGACAGCAGTCAACCTAAAACTCTAGACCCAGTGGAAAGCATCTCAGAAGGAGAGGCAAAATCAAACACATTTTGCCACATAAAAGATGAAAATAAGATCATCATCTTCAGTCTTTACTACAAGAACTATGGCCACATTCCTTCAAACAGGAAGAAACCACATCAATCAGGAATCTAGATGTACCCTAAGGGCATATTAAAGCATTAATATTAACTTAAGGAAGGATTAATACAGCTTAATCAAGTACAGTAGCAAATTACAAAAAAAATCTGCTTATTAAGGGAGAACCAGAGGGCTTTCTTACTGTTTTTTCTTCCTAAGGGGACCAGGAAATGGCAGCTGTCTGCATCCCAAAAAGGACTCTCCCCAGAATCTGACTGAGACCCCTACCTTGCACTTTCAATCCCTAGAACTATAAGAAACAAAATTTTGTTCTTCCAGCTATTTGGGTGGCTGAAATAATTTAGACAGATCCTAAAGGTGGCATTTATGATGTTGGGCTCTTGACATTGTATTGCCGTACATTTAATCATTGTCAATGTCATCTTTCAGCTATAAAGCGCAACTCATCAGTTGGGACTGTTTGGTTCTCTTAAGTGTGTTGCTAAGTTTTGCTGGTGAATGCAAAATCAACTTTAATGAAAGATTATTTTCTTTACTATTATGACAGTTTTAGATACATTGCTTGGGGTTTTTGACTTATGTCATTTAAACACTATCTATCTATCTATCTATCATCTATCTATCTATCTATCATCTATCTATCTATCCATCTATCTATCTATCTATCTATCTATCTATCTATCTATCTATCTATCTATAAAATATGATATGATGGGTCTCGTCACCAAGCCTGTGAGTAATTCATTTCAATTAAAAAAGGATTTATTGCTATGTGATGTATGTAGATGCTTTGCCTGGTCTATGTGTACCACATGTGTGTAGTGTCTGAGGGGCTGAAAGAGTGTTTCAGGTCCTTTAAAACTCAAGTTACAGCCTACTATTAGCTGTATGAGTGCTGGGAATTGAACCCTGGGTCCTCTGCAAGTGTAGCCAGTGCTCTTAACCACTGATCTGTCTCTTCAGCCCAATGTTTACTCCTGTTTATCAAAGAAGATGCAGCAGATTCTGAGAGGTTTTTGGCTTTTCCCATCCAGGTTTTCTGTGTGACCTGTCTTCTGAATGGTCACCTGCTTCTGAAACACTCTGTCCTCTCTATCACAGAGTTGTCCCTTGGAGACAGAACTTTTCTGAGACCTATGTGAGGCCCCCAAAGCTCCTTCCAAGCAGCTTTTTTTCTGTTTTTTTTAATGAATGTTTAGCTATATGCTTCCCATAGGGAGAGCCCACTTCCTACAGGCTTCGCAGCCTTCCAAACAGCACCACTAGCTGGGGACCAAGTGTTCAAACACATAAATCTGTGGGGAAACTTCCCGTTCTATCCACAACATTCTACCCCTGTTGTCTAGATGCTCATGGTCATCCCATAATGTAAAATGTGTTTAAAAGTCCCCAGAAACTTTAAGATCCCAACAATGCTTAAAAGTCCAAAAATTTCTTTCCAAAAACATGGCGAGTTTTTAACTGTGAATCCTTGTAAAATTATGAAGCAAATTATATACTTCCGGTATCTAAAATTCCCATTCCTGAGTGTAAGGATGCTGTAAGAATAAGGAGACCAAAACAAGATCCAAATCCAGCAGGGAAAACACTAGACCTTGAAGCTCCATGTCTGGAATCCGGGGCTCATAATAGGATGATCTGAGTTCTAGCAGACTCGGGCAGTCCCACCCCTCATGGCTTCTTTCTTGGATCACCTTCACTCTGTACCCGTGTGTGTTTCTTCTGCAGCTGTCAAATCGTTCTGCCATCTCCAATACCCTGCATCGCCATTGCAATACAGATTATGACAATGTCACAAAATCTCAGGCCCTCTTTGCAGGGAATCTGACCCTGCTATGCATGACCAGATCTAAATGGCGTTCTCCCACCTTAGCACAAGCCATCAGGAGCCCCTGTAAAATTAGTTCTGTGAAGTCTCAGCTGCATGGGGAACTCTGTGCTGTGTGCTGACCTGAGGGAACACTCCTGTTGCTATTGGGCAGGGATCCTCCCCAGAGGCATTCTCAGTTTAGGCTCTCTCCTTTCAAAGGCACTTGCATTTTTTTTAAAGTTGACAACTCTGACGAGTGGGTGGAGTCTTGCTTTGAGAGCTTTCCTATTCTCTCTGTATGGGGCACCAGATTTCCCTTTAAGAATCAGTTATTTCCATACCTTCCTTATACAGCTTGGAACTCATTCACGTTCCTTTCCTCACCCAAGTGCCCATTTTCCATCTTTCTGCTTCACCTGCTGCACCCGTTGATCTCTCTGTAGACCACGGTGAGAGCGGTGAGCAGGGATGACTCAGCTAGATTGGGATCCTGTTTCGAAACTTTTCTTCTACCAATCAACTAGCCCATTACTTATTAATTCAACCGTATCCAAGTTCTCAGAATACATGTAGAAAACAGCCAGCTTTTTTGACGGAAACATCCTCTAACCTAATTCAAGATTCAAGAAGGGAAACAGTTCCTGTTGGCAAGAGCATGAGGTGGTTGTTCATATTGTACCCACGCTTCGGAAGCTGAGTGAACAGGAGCTGGGGACCTGATGCCAAACCCCAGCCCTGCCTCCAGCAACCTACTTCCCCCAGTGAAAAAAGTTTCACAACCTTTTAAGACAACATCTCTAGCTGGGGAAAAAATTTTAAACACATGAGCCCATGGGGAAATATGCCGTATCTGAACTACATCATCTAGCTTGTACCCTCACAAAGGGATGCTGATGCTGTGAATTCATCCCAGTCTTCTCTCTTTTGCCTTTCGTGATGAGTCGTGATCCTGACCTCACATCCCCATCTTATACCTTTTAGCCTTTTAGTTCTGTTCACCCAACAGACCAAGCTATTCCTTCTCCCCTGCTCTGCCTCAACCTTAGGAGTCAGTGTCTCTAACTTTTTATTTTTCCCTGCCTTTGACATCAAGGATCTTTTTTTTTTGATTGGGCTAGATGGTTTGTGGTTTATTTAGAATACAAAATAAAGAAGTCTTTCTGTGTAAAAAGGTATTTTTATGCCTCCCTGCTGTATATTCTATCTGTATGGAGGGAAAACTCTGCAGCAAATGGCCCAAAATAAATATCTGCCCCTTCACTCTCCTGTCATGTGCTGCCCCTTATACTGGCACCATGGAGTCAATGGCTCTACCCCAGGCCTGGGGGGCAGGAGTCTCCCTCCTTGTCTGTAGTTCTCACCATCATTTATTCCGGAGTGTCTTCAGTACTCTGCCTCAAACTCCTCTTGCTTTCGGCTTTCTAGCATGATGCATGCAGCTCAGCGCTGGCTAAACTCTGTCCTCCTTGTTTCTTTGTGCTGGCTGACCTCTCGCTCTGTACACTGCATTTCTTATTTGAATAGGCTCCGAGGAACAAGAGGAGAGGAGCCCATGGGCTCACTTTGTGGTACTGATCTTGTGCCAAACAATAGTGGATAAACTCCAATATTATCTCCTTCTCCACATAAAGAATTTCTTTTTCAGTGCTGCAAATTTACCAAGAGCATTAAATCTGTTAGGCAAGATGCTCTTCCGCTGGAGTATTCATCCATAGATACATAGATTATGTATATATAATATCTATATAAAATATACTGTAATATTACTCTTTCCTCTCACTCTTTCATTGGTACTCTTGACCAGTTCTTTTAAAATTGTGTCTTTCTTTCTGTAGCTCGGGTCTCGTATTGACCTAGGGCCTCCTCTTACCCATTTACTCTCTGTCCAGTCTGATGTGCTGTTACACCTCCGCTTTCTACCCTTGGCTGTCTTCTCATTTAAGGATGCTGAGTGGATGTTTCCACTCGGATAGCCAGCCAGTCTTTCAAGCTCAGCATAGCCCAAACCAAACTTACTATGCTCCCTTCTAACCCTGCTCCTCCACAGACAATGCCAGCTTCCATGAATGGAAATTCTATACTTCTACCCATCAGTTAGGATGCTGTCTTTATTTTCTTTTCAAAAGTGTTTGTGTGTATGTATTGTATGTGTGTGTTAGTGTATGGCGGGAGGGAGGCAGGGAGGGAGGCGGGGAGGGAGGCGGGGAGGGAGGGAGGGAGGGATGGATGGATGGATGGAGGGAGGGAGGGAGAGAGGGAGGAAGGGAAAGAAGACTGTGTGTTTGCATGTGTGTAGTGATGCATGCATAGAGGTGAGAGGACAGCTTTTGGATGTCAGGCTCTCCTTCCATGATGTGGGTCCTGGTGATCAAACTAAGGCTGTCAGGCTTAGCAATAAATGCCATTATGGACTGAACCATCTCGATATGATTTTTACAGGAGCACTTCATGGTTGCTTCCTATTATATCAGGAAGCAAATCATATGAACGTTTAATTTTTCTTTTTTTTTTTTACAATGGTAAGATTTTTAGTCATTTTGCTGTTAATACTAATTTACTCACTGAAAAGAATTCCTCTGAGTGTTCATGTGGTGACTTGAACATCTGCCAACAATCACTGTCTAGGTACACAATTGGGGGAGCGCTTATACCTATTTATTGCATGTGTGTTCATGTGTGTGCTCGAGTGTACAAATGAACATGTGTTCAGATTTGCACGCGTGCCATTCCTCAGTACAGCTGTCTGCTTGGCTCTTTTGAAACAGGTTCCCCTCATTATGACCTAGGGCTTGCTAATTAGGCTGGACTGGCCGGCCGGGGAGCTCCATGGGTCTACTGTTCTCAACTCTCTGCTTCTTGCCTACAGGCTTCTACTACCACTGCGGGCATCTTATGTGGGATCTGCAGATTAAATTTACATCCCTATGCTTACTAAGCAGTCACTGTGGCCCGAGAATCCCCAACCTGGATAATCCTTTCTCGGGAGCTCTTAAACCTCTTCCATCGCTACGCTATTTTTCTCTCTCTCAAACCTACTCCATTGTGTCCATGGTAACTACATTATGTTCATGTCACTCCTTTCAGTTAAATCTTCCTTGCATTTATATTCCAAATAAATTCGCATTCTGTGATAAAGTATGAGTATTTATCATCTGCTCCCCACTGACATGCCTGTTCCTTGCTCCATATTTATAAGTGTTGGAAGTTTTCTGAAATAGATTTCTTACAGCAGAGAAGTTACAAACATTGTTTGTTTATTTGTGGCGGATGAAGAATGAGGACAGACAGGCACACTTATTTTTTTGTGAGCCAAAAAGCCTATGTATTCATCTTTTGCATTTGAAGTACTCTTCTATGGCATCCTTGGCATGCAATTCTTTGCCGTAGTCCTTAACAACTCCACAACTGCAACCAACCATTTTTGCAGCTTCCTTCTCAAACACTTGTTGAAGCCTACCACCGCCCTAGTTTCTCCTTGTCATCGAACTTAATGAGGTTGGTTAATGCTCAGCACAGAGCAGCTCAGCCAGCTTGACTTACATTGGATGCAGACACACGAAGATGGGCTAGATACCCATTGGAGACTTAGAGTCAGACATGAGCACACAAAGATGGGCTAGACACTTGTCGAAGGCTTACAGTTGCATACAAGGACACAAAGATGGGTTAGACAGCTATCCATATGTCATGTGCTATGACATCGTGGATGAGGCTGGTCTTCAGTACTTCTTAGAAAGCAGTGTTGCTGTCTACCACACCTCCAGCAGCAATGCCTTCTGCAGCTATAGTGATGAATTATACCTAGGGCCAAATCTTGGAGGCATCCGATCTCCAACTCTGTTACTCAGTGGCAGGGGAAAAGTCAGGCACATTTTTAAAAAAACCAGTGAAGAACTAGAGAACCTCGAGAAAACTTTGACTACATCAGCAGCAGAAATTTGCCATGCTTGGCTTTAAGGAAAAGCATACTGATTTCACCAAAAAAGGGAGGATCGAAGGATATGGCAGCAAGACTCATTTGTCACTGATAAATGGTGCGCTGATCAGCTGGCTTTGCAGTCCTCAAGTATCGTTCCCATGCCACTTCAACATGAGCGATTGCAATTTAATTCACATAAACTAATTTTAATTCTCAAATCGATCAGATTTTATTGTATTCCAATTATATTGGATTCAGCAGCAAAAAAAAAAAAATATTGTTGCATATGAAATCCCTGGAACAGCAGCACCTGCTAGCAGATGCCACTATGTGAACGCTCTCACGGAGAGCGGGCTTGCAGAGGTCCTCAGCTGTGCTCAGGCCTGGACCACGCCCCCGCTGCTGCATGTGCCATGACCTACCATTTTCACTGCCGCCACAACCTCCTTTGTCCCTCCAGCCTTACCCTCCAGTGCTCCGCTCACGCTCCAGCTGAACTGACTTGCTGTGCACATTGGCTGGGAACAGTATCAGGGAACATTTGACACCTTCTGTAAGACAGTGGGCTTCCTGGGGTGACTGTCTTGTCAGTTCATACTAACTGAAAGGAAGTGGCCTGATTTAGGGGTAGTGACTTAAATCACGGTTTTTATAGCACACGTGAGAAGTTTTTCTGTAGTAACGTCAATTTCCTATGGTACCTGAACTAGCCATGGTGCTGTAATTTGCAAGTACATTTTCCTTCACTTGATTCAGTTTGAGGGATGACTAAGAAGACTGGAGGGGGTGCAGGAGTAGCACTTAATTATAAAAAAAAAATGAAAACGGTCTACATCATGAAATCACCTCGTAACTAGAATGATTGTAACAGAGATGATTCAGTAATTAATGAGTGCATCAATTAAATGAACTCAATTTCTCTACCAACCCCCACATATACAATGTGGAAAAATATAATACCTTACCTACAGAGACAATTACTAAAATATGGAAGGCACGATAAGCTCCAAGAACAAAAACCCACCTAGCTATCGAGTTAATTTCTTTTTGTGTACACTAGGTGTTTTGGAAACTAAGCGTTCATTTTCTGACTGTGCCTCTTATCGAGACCACCCTGCAGCAAAATTTAATTCCTCAATGAATACCTTCGCATCATTTAGCTGAACATGTAGCTAACCTGCTGAGTCAAAATTTTTAAATGAACATTTAACCTTTGATTGATGAAAACATATTTTATTCCAGAATGGTTTTAATTAAATAGTAATATAAAAATATTAGGGTTTATTCAAAACAGGCTACATTAGTCAAGATACAGAGTTAATCATCTAGGATTCTAACTTACATATAATTTGGGTAATTAGACAATCTAACAAAAATTTCTTTGAAAATATAAAAAGATAAGTGTATTATAGACCTGATTGGATTCAAATCTAAATATATGATCAAAAACATTTAAATGTCAGAAATTCAATTTAAAACATCACTCAGATAATTGTCCTGAAGAAGACGTTGGATGCCACATATAGTTCATGTGGCTTATGTGTATGTCCAGTAGTGTTTGGCTATTGAGACTTGAGGAAGATAGAGACATTTCTGAAACGCTATTGTGAGAAACTAAAACAAAACATTTAAAATTTGTGTATCAAACAGATATTCATTAAACTCAAAGCAGCAAAATAATCAATGTAATAGCATGTGATAACACTAAACATTATTTGAGTGGTGTAGTTCAGGACCACAAATTCTGCTTTGTTTCGCAACTCATGAATTATACATATTTTATTTTCAAAGTGTATGGCTTACTTATAAAGAAATTCTTTAGTGTTTTTTATTTTTTTAAATGAGCATAAATTTTATGTTCTGCCCCAGGGCTTGAAATTCTGCAAACATTTTCATTTATTAATGGTTGCAAACACCTGGGAATTTTGTAGACATTACAGATGTTTTCATATGTGTAAACTTAGAGTAAATGTTGAATATAAGGGAAAGCTTTCTAAGTTTCAAATCCATGTGTTTCATGAGACCGGGAGTTCCATTAGAGTCAGCCTTCTGGTGCTTGAGTTTATTTCCATTCCATAAAAGATGACAAGGGGTAGTGGTTGGGGACACAGTTCAGTGCTCTAGCACTTGCCTAGAATGCACAAGGCCTTAGATTCTGTCCACAGCATGAAACAATTCTTTCCATTTAAAATATATAAAATATGTATATATTCTCAAATATCAGCTAATTCTTGAAATACATTTCTAGAGTTGTGAGTATAAATTATATAATATTAGGATTCCATATCCTTTAAAATGTAGTTTTTCTCATTATTAAAGAATTGGAAGCCAGGAGGTGGTAGTGCACACCTTTAATTCCAGCACTCAGAAGGCAGAGGCAGGTAGATCTCTGTGAGTTCGAGGCCAGCCTGGTCTACAAGAACTAGTTCCAGGACAGGCTCCAAAGTTACAGAGAAACCCTGTCTCAAAAAAAAAGAGATCTGAAGAATTTGTTTTTCTTTCATATGAGAGCATATCTAAAAATTTATCGAGCCAGACATTGTTTTCCTGTGGAAAAGAATTCTGCCTTAATCATGGCAGCTGCCATGTTGATTGCTTTAAAGAGACAGCTCAATAGGATTAAGTTCCTAAAGGAGAATAGGCGTATTCTCATGCTGTACATGAGGTTAGCCCCAAAGCCTGCAGCAACTCTGGAGATCCAGCAGGCCCACCCCCAACCCCCAGAGCCTTTGTTCAAGAGAGAGAACAAGTCTTGAGAGAAATGTGTGGATCGGGACTGGGGAAGTGGCTCAGTGGGTAGGAGCACTTGCCATGTAAATATGAGAGCCTAGGTTTTAATCCCCAGCACCCACATAAAGACCCAGGCATGGGCACATGTGCTTCTTAACCCAGAATCTGGGTAGAGGAAGAGATGGATGGACTCCAGAACCTTGCTGGATAGCTAGTCTAGTAGAAACAGTAAGTGTGGTTTCGTGAGAAAATAAGGCAGAATGTGACAGAGGAAGGTACCCAATGTCTTCCCTGGTCTCTCTGCATGTGTGTGCACGGACAAGGATGGACACATACACACACACAGACACAGAACATTATTAAAATAACCCGCTGCATCTGTAAGACCATCATAGAATAAACCTGGATTTCAAAATTAACAGAAGCAACAGGAAACCTACAAACTCATGGAAACTGAACAATTCTCCACTGAATGACTACTGGGTCAAAGCAGAAATAAGAAAGAAATAGAGTCTTCCTAGAGTCAATGAAAATGAATACACAACATACCCAAACTTATGGGGCAAAATGAAAGCAATGCTAAGTGGAATGTTTCTAGTATTAAGTGACTATATAAAAAACTACAGCTATCTCATACTAGCAACTTAAGAGCACAACTGAAAGCCCTAGAACAAAAAGAAACAAACATATCCAAGAGGAGTAGGTGCCAGGAAATACTCAAACTCTGAGCTAAAATCAATAAAATAGAAGCAAAGCGAACAATACAAAGAATAGATGAAAGGAAGAGATCTTTGAGGAAATCAACAAGATAGACAAAGCCTTATACAACTAACCAAAAGACACAGAGAAAATATCCAAATTACCAAAATCAGTAACAAAAAGGGGGATATAACAACAGACACCAAGGAAATCCAGAGCATCATAAGGACATATGTTTACCCCTAGTGAAATAGAAACAGTCGTTAAAAGTCTCCAAAAAAAGAGTCCAGGGCTAGATGGTTTTAGTGTAGAATTCTATCAGACTTTCAAAGAAAAGCTAATGCCAGTACTCCTCAAATTATTCCACAAATTAGAAAGAGAAAGAGCATTGCCAAATCCATTTTAGAAGGTCATAGTCATCCTGATACCCAAACCACACAAAGACTTAACAAAGAAATATAATTACAGACCAATTTCCCTCATGAACATAGGTGCAAAAATACTCAATAGAATACTTGCAAATTGAATCCAAGAATATGTAAAAAAAAAAAAAGATCATCCACCATGATCAAGTAGACTTCATCTCAGAGATATAGGGATAGTTCAACATATGAAAATCAGTCAATGTAATCCATCAAATAAACAGATTGAAAGAAAACGACATGATCATCTCATTAGATACTGAAGAAGTCTTTGACCGAAATCTAACACCCCTTCATGGTAAAATCTTAGAGAGATTAGGGATAAAAGTGACATATCTAAACATAGTAAAGGCAATTTACAGCAAGCCTAGAGCCAACATCAATTAAATGGAGAGAAAGACAAAGCAATTTCATTAAAACCAGGAACCAAACAAGGCTGTCCACTCTCTCCATATCTACTCAGTATTGTTGTACTTGAAGTTCTAGCTAGAGCAGTAAGACAATTTAAGGTGATCAAGGGGATACAGATTGGAAAGGAAGAAGTCAAAGTATCATTTCTTTGCAAACGATATGACAGTATCAATAAGCAACGTCAAAAATTCTACCAGGGAACACCTACAGTTGATAAACACCTTCAGTGCAGTGGTGGGATACAAAATTAACTTACAAATCAGTAGCTCTCCTATATACAAATGACAAACAGGCTGAGGAAAAAAATCAAGGAAGCAATACCCTTCACATAAGCCTTAAATAATACACCTTGGGGTGACTCTAACAAAGCAAGTGAAAGACTTGTATGACCAAAAATTTAAGTCTAAAGAGAAATTGAAGAAGCTATCAGAAGGGGGAAAGATCACCCATGCTAGCGAATCAGTAGGGCTATTGTAGTAAAAATGGCCATCCTACCAAAAGCAATCTACAGATTCAAGGCAATCCCCATCAAAATTTCAACATGATTTTCTATAGACCTTGAAATGAAAATTCTCAACTCTGTATGAAAAAACAAAACAAAACCCAGGATATCTAAGACAATCCTGACCAATAAATAAGAACCTCTGGAGGCACCACCAACCCTGATTTCAAGCTGTACTTAAAGCTTTAGTAATAAAAACTGCATGGTATTGGCATAAAATAGACCGGTTGATCACTGAAATGAAATCAAAGACCTAGACACAAATACACACACCTATGTACACCTGAGTTTTTGATAAAGAATCTAGAAATGCACCATGAGAAAAAAGAAAGAATCTTCACAAATGGTACTAGTCTAACTGGAAGTTGCCATGTGGAAGAATGCAAATAGATCCATATCTATCACCCTGTACAAGGAAGATCAAAGACCTCAACATAAACCCCTATACACTGAACCTGACAGAACAGAAAGTGGGAAATAGCTTTGAAGTCATTGGCACAGAAGACAATTTGCTGCACAGAACGCCAATAGTGCACCAAGATCAACAATTAGTAAATGGGACCTCCTGAAACTGAAAACCTTCTGTAAGGCAAAGAACATCATCAATAGGACAAAGGGAAAAGATTTTTTTACTATCTCCACATCTGACAAAGGGCTACTATGCAAAATATATAAAAAAAAAACTCAAGAAACTAGGCATCAACAAACCAAATAATCAAATTAAAAAAATGGAGTACAGATCTAAACAGAAAATCCTCAACAGAGAAATCTTAAATGGCTGAGAAGTACTTAAAGAAATGTTCAGCATCCTTAGTCATCTGGAAAATATAAATCACAATGACACTGCAGTTCTGTCTTAACCTGCTGGAAAGGATGTGGAGCAAGGGGAATGCTCCTCTGTTGCTGGTGGGAGTGCAAAATATGTACAGCCACTATGGAAATTCTCAGAAAACTGGGAATCGATCTGCCTCAAGACCCACCTATACCTCTCTTGAACATTTACCCAAAGGACCTTCCTTCCTATCACAAGGACATTTGCTCAATCACGTTGATAACAGCTTTATTCATAGTACTCAGAAAACATCAATTAAATGGAGAGAAACACAAAGCAATTCCACTAAAACCAGGGACAAAACAAGGCTGTCCCCCAACAGAAGAGTGGATAAAGACAGTGTGATACATTTACACAATGGAGTATTACTCAGCTGTTAAAAAAATGACATCATGAAATTTCCAGGCAAAATCATGGAAGTAGAAAAGATCATCCTGAGTGAGGTAACCCAGACCCAGAAAGCTGGACATGGGTATGGGCATGGTATGTACTCACTTATCAGTGGACATTAGCTGCTATGTAAAGAATACTCATGCTACTATCCACAGACCCGGAGAGGCTAAGTGATAAGGGAAGCTCGAGTAGGGACTCAGCGGTCTGTCCTGGAAGGGGAAATGGAATAGATTTTGTGGGTGGACTGGGCCCCAATCAGGGTGGGAACAGGAGGGATCAGGCATGGGCGAGGGAGGAAGGTAGAGGAGGGAGAGAGTACTGGGAGAGATGACTTGAATTGAGGGCATTTAGGGAGTGATGCGGAAACCTAGTACAGTGGAAACTCCCTGGAAGCTAAGACTCTAGGGAGATGCCTAGTAATTGGGAATACGGAGCCTGAACAGGCCACCTTCTGTAATCAGACAAGGTGCCAGTGTTGTGACTGAGACACCAACCAAAGCCACACAACCTTTGGCCTACAACCTGTCCTGCCTGCAAGATGTGTTGGGGTAAAGGTGGAGCAGAACTTGTGGGAGTGGCCAACCAGTGACTGGTCCAGCTCAAGGCCCACCCCTGAGAGGGAGCCTGGTTACTAGAAGGTGGATATCACAGAAACCTAGGATAGAACCAAACATGACTGGGGGTGGGGAGGGGAAGAGCCAATGAAATGATTTCTACTGGTATTCTGCTATATTCACAGATTGGTGCCTCGTCCAGCTGTCATCAGAGAGGCTTCGTCCAGCAGCTGATGGAAGCAGATGCTGAGACCCACAGCCAAACATTTTGCTGAGCTTAGGGAAGCCTGCAGAAGAGTGGGAGGAAGGGCTATAGGAGCCAGAAGGGTCAAGGACACTACGGGAACACTAAGCAGAGCTCACAGGGGCTCACAGAGACTGACAATTACGGAGCCTGTATGGGTCTGAACTAGGTCCTCTGCATACATACATATATATATATATATATATATATATATATATATATATATATATATGTTAAAGTCATGTAGCTTGGTGTTTTTGTGGGTCTTCTAATAGTGGGAGTGGAGAATGTCCCTGACTTTCAATTATTATTTTCCTCTTCTCCACCAGCCTTGAGATGAGGGTTGGTGCCTAGTCTCACTGTAAGTTGCTATGTTGTTCTCAGATAACATCCCTGGGAGGCCTGCTGTTTCTGATGGGAAAAGGAGGAGTGGACTCTGGGGAGATAGGACTTGGGGGGAGGGGCTGAGAGGAGTGGGGGAGAGGGGATACTGTGATCTTGTAAGAGAGAAAAACAAACAAAACAAACGAACAAATCCCACTTGTAGGGGCCCATTTGCACATTTCCCTATAGACTCCATTATTCTTGGTGACTATTTGGTTGAATGACATATCATTTGTAGTGGTTCTTGTCCATATTATTTTCTCTATTTCTTAGCAGAGAGCCTGGTCCACTGTATGTGGCTGGAGCATATTGATTATAGAATAATTGTGGCCTGAGATGAACATAGTGAAGCTGAGTTTTTTTAAAAAAAATATTATTATGCATATTGTTTCTGAAGTTTCGATGGACAGAATATAGCATTAAAATGTGAACTGAATATCGAGATTCAGTTGTTACAAGTAAGACATTATTAAAAATAAACATCAATTCTTATTAACTGTAATGAACAACAGTTCTTGGGCATGTGACTGCATGTGACCTCATGAGACAGAAGAGAATGGCTTTTCTGCTATAGCTAACAAACTAAGCAAGACAAAAAAAAATGTTAAACAACATTCGTTGGAATATGTGAAGTAGAAATAACTGTTAAATTGCAGAGGGGATCTGATCAACCCAATTTTTCTATTGTTGTGAACTAATCTCATAACAGATATTATTACTCAGGACAATAAAAAGCAGATGATTCTTTCTTTTTTATTTTTTAATAGAAGTCTTTGACTGTTCCCAGTGACATCCTAAATTATACTTATAATCCAGCATCTTGTTTTTGGAGCTGGGTGACTCAGGTGTTACTTATCAGCCTGCTGTATTGTTGCTTTCTAAGACACACTGAAGCCATCCAAAACATTTTTTTGATATCCTTATTTTTGATTGTTGTAGCTTGCTGTGTCAAAGGTGCTAAATTTGAAACAAGGTCAATATCATTTCCTTCAAGGATTAATTCATCCTTCTGGGCTTGACCACCAGATCCAGCTGTTTTCACTTGAATCCTGTGGATGCATTTTTTTACCCAAGAAATTTCAAATTTCAACCAAAGACCCCCTTCTCCCAAATAACGATGTTGACAGTGAAGCAAGCTCAAGCAGGTGTTATCTTGTGAGAGAAACCCTGCATAGCACCCTTGATTAGGTTCTGAACTGCTGCAGATGGTGCCGGTAGGGGCCAGCTTTTTGTTTCTCAACCATTTGTCAATCTGGGGCCTCTTCTTTATCTTAGCAAGGAGACTCAGGTCTACACTGATGTGTTTGAAGTCCCTCCAGAGGGTCCCCCTGGGGCCCTCCACTGTAACTTTGCTATGGACATCTTCTGGAATGTTGACAATCTGACGGCTAAGAATGGTCTTCATTCTGTCAGCAGATGGGGCAAAGAGAGAAAAGCAGAGTCTTAATATTTCAGACCTTAGCAGGATGTAATCAAGGCAGCCATTCATTTTCATACGTTTTGAATGTTTTTAGAGATATGCATTTCCCCAAAATCTATTCTTATTTGAAGTACAGAGAGGCACTGGGTCTATGTGTATTTCTCCTGCTTACCGCACTCATAAAACACCAATATAAAAGTATTAAACTGTTTTTTTAAATACATGGTTATAATTTCTTTCTTGCTTTGTCTTGGACTTCAAGATGATGGCTTAATCATATGTGTTTAGAAACATTCCCTTTAGCTATATATTTTTGGAAAAATTTAAGAAGTATTGGTAATAATTCTTGGTATGTTCGTTAGAGGGAAAGCCATGAAGCCATCTGGCCCTGGGCTTTGTTGGTGGTGAGGGAAGGTTTTAATTACTTGCTCAGCCTTTTCATTTGTTGTCTCCTCAAGTTTTCTGGTTCTTCAAATTCAACATTAGCGTTTTCTAGAAATGTGTCTGTTTCTTCTTGGTTTTCCAACTCACTGGCTATGATGGTTCACAATAGCCTCTCACGGTCCATTTTATTTCTGAGGCATCTGTTATAATGTTTCTCCCTTATTTCTGATCTTATTTATTTGGTTCTTTTCTGCTTCCCCTCTTAGTTTAGCTATGGGATTGTTGATTTATTTATTATTTTTAAGGAACTCACTTCATTAATATTTTCCCTGTGGGTTCTCTTGTTTTATTTATTTTTGTTATGATTATTTCCTCCTTCTAACTTTGTCTTTAGGCTTTTTGTTTCTTGTTTTCTTTTACTAGTCCCAGAAGTACAGTTCTAGGCTATTTATCTGAACTTTCCTTCTTCTTTTGGTTCTTTGGGGACAGGATCACTTGTCGCCCAGACTGGTCTGGCTTTGCTATATAGGTGAAGCTGGGTTTGAACTTGTAATCCTCCCACTCTATCGCCTGAGTGCTCTTAATATAACTGGGTGCCAGGCTCATTTCTATCTCTCTTTTAATGCAGATGTTCATGGCTAAAATGTTTCAGAATTTCCTTTGACTACATTCCATAGATTGTTTTGGGATATGTCATATCTCCACTGTCATTTATTTCAAAATGTCTTTAATTTCCTTTTAGATTTCTTCTTTGATCCATTGATTATTTGGTAACATTTGGTTTAGTTTCTATATATTAATTTCTTTGCTGCTAATTGGTACAAAAATCCTCAATAAAATATCCATCTGTATCCATACCATATAACAAAGAGCATGCATAATGGTCAAATCACTGGCATGAAAGGATGGTTTAACAAGTTGATGTGATGCAGCATGGTATCAGAATGAAAGAGAAAGCCATATAATCATCTCAATTTGATCAAGAGAAGACACTGAACCTGCATCCTCTGAGGGAAAGGCAAGAGCTCTTAACCACTGAGCCACTTCTCCATACCTTTAATATTCTTTCCTGATGAGATTCTTAACAGTTTGATTATAAAGGAAAATTCTTCAACTAAAAAAAAGAACATTTATTAGGAAAAAAGCCTACAGCTGTAATCATAACCAATGAGTAAAATTAGAAAACATTTCTGACGACAAAGAGCCAGTAAAAAAAAAAAAATGGAGACGCCTGCTCTCACCACCCCTGTTCAATAAAGATTTCAAGGTGGGAAGTCAGACAAAAAAGAAAGAAAGAAAGAAAGAAAGAAAGAAAGAAAGAAAGAAAGAAAGAAAGCAATACCAAGCACCAAAACTGGAAGAGCAGTAAATTGATCTCTATTTGCAGATGGATGGCCATGAGCTTGTATGTTAACAACACTAAAGATCCAACAAAACATTTAGAACCAATAGATAAATCCAGTAAAGCTTCAGAATATAAGAATTCTCATACAAAACAGTGGTATATTTGTGAATATGAACAATAAACTAATTGTTAATGAGATAAAGAAAATAATCCCATTTAGTGATAGCATAAAAAACTAGAAATTGAATCTAATTGAAGAAGTGAAAAATTTGTTCACCAAAAACTACAAACTATTGATAGAAGAAATTGAAGAAGACTCAAATAAATGGGAAGCTATCTGGATCAGAAGACTTGATAGTGTAAACATGTCCCTACTGCCAAAGGCAACATGCAAATTCTACACAGTTCCTATCAAAATCTCATTGTTATTCTTGACAAACATAGGACAAATATCATAAAATATATACTAATTTAAGAGACCCCAAATGCCTAAGGCAATTCTGAGAGGACAAACCATACTAGAATCACCAGACTTACTTAAAATCCCATGGCATTAAAAACAATATGGTAGTAGCATAAAAGCAGTGATATGAACCAATGGAATAGAATTGAAATTCTGCTGCACTTACATGTCAACTAATATTTAACTAGGTCACCCAGAAGACATAATGGGAAAAGCTAGATCTTCAGTAAATGGCTCTGAGAAGTAGGGATGGTGGTTCATGTCTGTAATCACAGCACTTGGAAAACAGATAGGAAGGTTGCCTTGAGTAGGTACCAAATGGGGCTACATAGAGAGCTTCAGGCCAGCCTATACCACAGCGTGAGACTCTGTCTCAAAAGACAATGAAGGAACAAGCAGAAAGCCCTCGAGACAAAGCCAACATGTAAAAAAAAAAGAGTAAAGAAATAGCGTGGAAGGCTGGGCGGTGGTGGCTCACGCCTTTAATTCCAGCACTCAGGAGGCATAGGCAAGGGATCTGAGTTGGAGGTCAGCCTGGTCTACAGAGGGAGTTCCAGGACAGCCAGGGAAACAGAGAAAAATTCTGCCCCCACTCCCCTCTCCCCTCAAAAGAAATGGTGTAGAGAAGAACTGGATTCCCACCTTGAACAGAATCAAGTGGGACTCTAGCACACCCGTGGAAAGGTCGACTTGAAGCTTACATATCCTACATGCGAGACCTTGCATAACAGCGATTCTAGAAGGGAACATAAGAGAAAAATCTCCTTGACATCGGTTTTGCAACGGCCTTTAACAATATCACACCAGAAGTAAAATCAAAGAGGACTGCATTAAATTAAAACTTCTTTACTGTGAACCAATTGAGACAATGTAAAGGCATCCCGAAGAGTGGAGAAAACATCTGCAACCCATGTATCTGGTGATATATTTATAAAGAGCTCTTACGACTTAATAACAGAAAACAATTCAGTTGAAAACTGCAGGGCGGTGAGATGACTCACTGTGGAACAGTTTGATGCAAAGACTAACAGCCTGAGTTGAGCCTCAGGGACTCTCTCAGTGGAAGGAGAGAGCCAGCCCTAGAAAGCTGTTCTCTGACCTCCGTGTGGTGTGCACTGTGGAACACACACACACACACACACACACACACACGCGCGCACACACACTTGTTGAAACATTTAGAAGGTAGGCTACACATTATGAGAAGGAACAAAAATGTCATGAAACGAACGATCATGTCTAAATAACATAAGGTAATAAAAATGGTCAAAGAGCCTGAACAGACATTTTTCCAAAGGAAACTCAAAAATAACCAACAGAAGAACAGATACCTGAAGACAAGCACTTATTTCAGGGAATGCAAAATAAACCCTATGAACTCCCACCTCTCTGCGAGCGCGGCTATCACACCCTACGAAAGGGAAACCAGTAAAATGATGTAGAGAAAAGGGAGTCATACTGCCCCTGGGAGAAGTGGAGGCTACTGATGCAGCTGCTGGGGACCAGCAATTTCTCTTCAGCAGCCATACAGAGCAGAATTGAAGTCACCATCACGCCCCGGGTGGTGGCACATGCCTTTAATCTCAGCACTCAGGAGTCAGAGGCGGATGGATCTCTGTCATTGGAGGCCAGCCTGGTCTACAGAGTGAGTTCCAGGACAGCAGGGCTACACAGAGAGACCCTGTCTCCAAAACCAGCAAAACGAACCAAGCAAACAAATAACAAAAAGGAAAGAAACCACTATCCTGTTGAAACATGCACTGTCCTGTTCGAAGCTGCTTCATAGACAGCAGACAAGGTAAGGGAATGATACTAATGTCTGCAAGCAAACTAAATGAATACCTTATATTTAAAGGTGATCTTTGCTGGTGTTTATGTCTATATTCTTAGCAGCCTTAGAAGGCTGATGTGCCTACAGTTCAGTCAGAGAAAACAGTCTCTACCACCACATTTCCTCATTACTCCACCAGAATCTTGGGCGTTGTAACTATGTCAAGGGAATGATTTCCAGGTATTTGTCTGTTTAAATATTAATAATTCCATAAGGAAATACCTCACAGTGGATATCGCTCATATTTTCTCAACTTTTGCACAGTGGTATTTATACTTTCACTATGTATGATTTAAATGCGAGTGTCTATTAATAACAGTCTGCACAGCGCGGCTACCTTGAAACGGGTGCCGTCTGTACAGTGACGGAAACTGGCTCCAGACACTTCCTTAGCCGACAGCGTCAGCACTTGCTGCTTAGCCGCCTGTGGATGTCCATATCCAGGAAAGGAAATGAGGGTGCACTGCTCCTAACACCTGCTGAAGAGAAGTTCAGCATGACATCAAATTGAGAACACACTGAACAATTAGATTTTTATTTCCAGTTCGATGTCACACCAATATTCAGATTTTTTTTAGAGGCAAAATATAGGCTCACAAATTCAGAGAAGCGGGGCTCAGTGACCCCTCAATTGGTCCTTGAGGAGTTGGAGGAAACTATGAAAACCAGAAGAATCTAATTTATTTTTATTTTTGCTCATTAATACAAGGCAGCTAATGTTGGGTTTCATATTGCTGCACGAACCAGTGTCACTGTGAATTAGAACAAAGAGGAAAACCTTCAGACAGCTGAGGAGTTGCTGCTTCTTGAAAATTATATTGCAAACATATGTGATTGTTTTTAATGGACAACTATTTAAAATGCATATTAAAAATAAGCAAAAAGGCTCAGGCATGCCCCGAGAGGGACAAATGGCATGGATTTTGAATGATAAATAGTTCTTAGAGTAAACTTCATTCTGTGTATTTCAGGTTTGCAGCATATTATGGGTTAAAGCCTGATTTGCTCAGGGAGTTGATGAATGATTCAGCTATGGCGCTGTCACTGTGTGACGAGAGCAGTGGAAATGGTGGCTTCACACTGGTCCTGCCTACACGTCTGCCAACAGCGGTGCTCGCGCTGTGCCTTTGATGCCCAACGCTCTTGAGCCCCGCTTCCCCCAGGTTTTTTGTCATCAACCAAACTGTGTACATTTAAACGCTTGGGTGTTTGAAAGGAAAACTGAATAAACAAATGGCTTTCTTGGCAAAGAAGCAGAACAAAGCGCAAAACCATTTCACACAAACAATGCCAGGAGCCCTGAAGGACGGTGCGGATCCCTGCTGCGCCAGGTCCTAGTCCCTTCCCTGGAGAGTTTGTCCTCCCACAGTCCTGGATCAGTGAGAGAAAATGAATGTGCCATCCCGAGGAGACAGCGTGGGAACGTGCTGAGTTAGTGGTTTGGATCCTAAAGTCACACAGAGAGAATTCCTTCAATAGGAAGCCAACTAGGGTTTGGTTATATACATATGTCATTAACCCTTACCTTTTTTCTTTCTAAGAGGTCATTTTGTTTTCCTTGCTCAGAAAGAATAATGGCAGTACTTTACAACCCAGACTTAATGTGGATAATCATACTTTACGAATAATTTTTATATTTTCCATGCCAAGTAGAAAAATGCCAAAGAGGCAAAAATCATAAGAGCTTCTATTCCATATCTTTTTGGCATACTGTATTCTTCAAAAAAATATATAGCGCTCTGAAGTCAATGAAGTGAATAATTGTTATTATTGGAAATATTAGAATACTTCTTATGTAAATGATATGGTGGATAGCTTTAGACAACCATGATTAATTTTAATTTTTTTATTTTTTTATTTTTTTTTGGTTTTTCGAGACAGGGTTTCCCTGTAGTTTCTAGAGCCTGTCCTGGAACTAGCTCTTGTAGACCAGGCTCGCCTCGAACTCAGAGATCCGCCTGCCTCTGCCTCCCAAGTGCTGGGATTAAAGGCGTGCGCCACCACCGCCCGGCCCCATGATTAATTTTAAATATTGATACCTCAGAACCTTCCAAAAGAAGCAGCTTTGAATACTTGAGAATCCTGAGAAATTAAACCCTTTTCGGATGATGCCTTTGTCCACAGCACCTTGGCCTCTGTTGAAGCTGCACTCAGAACCAGCTGATGGGCACAATCCTCTCTGAGTGGTGTGCCACATTGAGCGACAGGGCTAACTTGGATGAGGTTCCGTGAGTTTCTGCAGCAGGCTGTGAAGTAGGTGAGCTTCGGACAGCCGGGGAAACCAATGGGGTTCATATGTTACCTTTTGTAAAGGAGGTTGGGCTGGCAGTGTTGTTTTGGCTTTAGCTGTTCTGTTTATCCCATGCTCAGCTTTCAAGTTGGTGGAGGCTGCAGGTCTGTCAAGCATAGCTTCCATCCCCAGAGTTTTATCTCGAATTCGGCGGTTGACTGAAGTGGCTTGAAAACACAGCTGAAGATGACCGAAGGTCATGTCAGCTTTGCTTTGCTCTATTGTCATGGGGTTGTCCTTAGCTGGTCAAATAGTCTGCAGCTTCTTCCTTACAAACACGGCTTCTTTGGAGACCTTCAGTTCACACGAGGCAAAACCAAACCAAACGTGTATTTTTCTGACCTCAACGCTTCTTTATGAACTCTGTCTCCACTTCTGCCTTTCCTCTCTCACTCCTTCCTCCATGTTTGTTTGATTGTGCTGTTTTTCAGTTCCTCTTTAACCAATGAACCAAACCAGACCTACCTACAGGTCAGTTGAGAGAAACAAAGGCCTCTGGATAAATAATTATGGTTTCTATAAATACAGTTGAAGTAGGTTCAACTACAGCTATTCATACCTGTCTCCTGGTGTGATGGGTTACATACATATTTTGGAATTGCTATACTAGCCCTTGGTTCCGAGCTAGGTGGTGGTCAGCGCTTCTCCCATTGGCTGAACACCGACGTGAATTTCGGTTATTAACAATGGCACCATGTGCTTCTCTCCCCTCAGCTCTCGCTCTTGAAGGCTAGTCATTTCAAGTTCAGAAGTTCTAAGATTTGTGAAAAAAACTCAAGACTGCAGGGCAGGGCCTGGCATGAGCTCCACACAGCTGTGGCCGTGACTCAAAGGTCGTAACAGGCACTGGCAAGCTGTAGAAGGTCTCTACTCGCAGTGACACTGTGTACTAGTCACTAATGAGTGTGCTAGTTGGGTGTAGGAGTTGGGAACTCACATCTTGTCTGGTAATAATGTGGGACATGAGAATGAAAGATGCAGAGACTTAAGGGTATACAATCAAAGGAAGCCATGAGCAAATGCAGAATTCAACATTTTTTATCCTATTGCAATCCACCATCATCCATTCTCTGGTTATATCAGGTAGAGTTTATTCTATGGGACAAGAATCGTATGCTAATGTCCTTCAACATTAACTAAGTATCCTTTGTCTCTGCCTTAAGAAAATCCTGTCACCTCATGTTCCTCTTTTATATATTTGGGTGTGGCCATAAAAAGATAGAAATAACAATTTTAAAGGAGAGGAGACTGATGATCAAGACTTCGTAATTGCCAACTCATCGGAGGAGGGCAATACTGCTTTCCTTAATAGTAAAACTAACACACACACACACACACACACACACACACACACACACACACTGTGACTAACAGAGGTTTCCATTTGGGGACCATAGGGCAACCTAAACCTCACCTTCACCTAAGTTGTCACCACCAACGTCATCACCATGAAAGGAGACTCAGAGACGCAGGTGACAGCACACAACTCATCTTTTTCCTCTGTAATGTTTCTGAGCAATGCAAACAGTTGAGCTGTTGACTTTGGAGAGGGCAAAGGGGGAAGCGATAATACGGAGACCATCAGGATTAGAGATACGAAGGTTTGCAGAGCACTCTCTGGGACTAGTTGGCCCTGCGTCATCTGATTCATGACCATCTCTTTATGGTGATTATATTTTTTACCAATTATCAGAAGTCCACACCAGTATCAGTTGCTTGTCCTATTGCTTGGTTCAATAGGCTTACAAAGGCAAGTTTAGGAAGGAAAGAAGGGAGGGAAGAAGAGAGGGTTGTTTTATCTTGCAGTTCCTGGGGGATACATCTTGAAGGGGAAGGCATGGCAAGAGCAGGGGGCATCAGGTCACATCGTGACCAGAGTCAGGAAGGAGAGATCAATTTTTCTACTTTAAAATATCTTTTTCGGATGTAACCATTTTATTCTCTAAGAGTTTAATCTGCATCTGTGTGCACCACAGGCATGCTTGGTGCCTAAGAGAGTCAGAAGAGGGCCTCAGAACCCCTGGAATCAGGGCTATGTAAGACTATAAGCCACTATGTGGGTACTGGAAGTCAAATCTGGGCCTTCTGTGAGCACAATAAGTGCTCTTAACTAATGGACCATCTTGCAGCCCCACTTCCCACTTATTATCTTATTATTTGGTGTGGAACCTCAGTCTATGGCATGGTTCTGTTTACATATAAGTGGTTCTCCCAACCTCAGTTAACCTAATCTAGATTGGCCCTCACAGCCATGTTTGGAGATAGGTTTCCATGGTGATTCTACATCCCAACAAGTTGGTAGTCAAGATTAACCATCACAGCATCCTGAGGGAGGCAGAGAAGTGGCTGAGGGATTAGTGCACAAAAGCCCAAAAGCCAGAGTTTTGGGATCCTGCCTAGGGACCTGCTTGCTCTGCAGATGCCTGGCTCGGATGAAGGCCATGTCCACCAAGGGAGATTACACTGACCCATGACCTCCCCAGCCATCAAGCATCATAGCTCCACCTGAACAGCACAACAACCCACTAACCCTGCAAGAGCTAAAGTGTCAAGAAGGCTTCATTGTTGTGATTGTAGGAAAGTCACACTTTGCTGTAGTTTAAATATAATTACCCCCAGAAGGTAATAGAGAATGGCACTATTGGTAGATGTGGCTTTGTTGAAGTAGGGGTGGTCTTATTGGAGGAAGCGTGCCACTGTGGGGGTGAGCTTTGAGGTTTCCTTTGCTCAAGCTACACTCAGCTCACTTCCTGTTGCCTGCAGATCAAGATGTAGAATTCTCTTCTCCAGCACCATGTCTGCCTACACACTGCCGTGTCCTGCCATGATTATAATGGACTAAACCTCTGAACTGTAAGCGAACCCAATTAAATGTTGTCCTTTATAAGAATTGCCATGGTTATGGTGCCTCTTCACAGCAGTAGAAACCCTAATTAATACATACTTGAATGTTAGGATACCATGGACCCCAATGTTATTACCACAGCTGTGGTTATTAACTGTGATTTGCTGGTGCCTTCCCTGCATTCTGGATCTTTCAACAAGTCTTGGAACTTCTGAACTTGAAATGACTAACCTTCAGAGGAGAAAGGGCTGAGGGGTGAGAAATGCACACTACCATTGTTAGGTCAGTCAAGCAGAGAGAACAATACCAGTCCACTGACAGATTGTCAGGACCAGATGAGACTATGCCTGTGTCGGTTCTTAACTCAGTCCTAGAGTACTAACAGGGTCTGTCTGATACCCTCCATAAATTTTTCCTTATCATTCATTGATGGACACAGACAGAGGTAATGGTGATGGTGGTGTTCTTCGTTCCTCCTCCTCCTCCTCCTCCTCCTCCTCCTCCTCCTCCTCCTCCTCCTCCTCCTCCTCTTCTTCTTCTTCTTCTTCTTCTTCCTCTTCTTCTTCTTCTTCTTCTTCTTCTTCTTCTTCTTCTTCTTCTTCTTCTTCTTCTTCTTCTTCTTCTTCTTCTTCCTTTTCACACTTGTGACTTCTCTTTACATCCCTTTGGTCAATTACTTGAAGAAAGTTAGTTGTTGTGGTGGTTTGAATAGGAATGCTCCCCCCCCCCCATAGATTCATGTGTTTGAATACTTGGTCCATAAGGAGTGCCACTATTAGGAGATGTGGCCTTGTTGGAGTAGGTGTGACCTTGTTGAAGGAAGTGCAGGCTTTGAAAGAAGGGGTGGTCTTTGAGGTCTCAAGTGCTAAAGTCACACCTAGTGGCTCACAGTTCACTTCCCTTTTCCTGAAAATCAAGATAAAGAATTCTCCAATGCCATGTCTGCCTGCATGATGCCATGATAATGAACTAAACATCTGAAACTGTAAGCCAGCCCCAATTAAATGCTTTCCTTTATACGAGTTGGTCATGGTGTCTCTTCATGGCAATAGTAACCCTAACTGAGACAGTTGTGCACCGGGCACATCAGAAGCACTCAGTGCCAAGTGGTCCGCTGATTTTCTCTCCCCAGCTTTGCCATGGCTCTTAGCAAATGACTTGTCCATGCCTTTTTCCACCCCCACTTTGCTAACTGCTCCAGCACCTGGGGAAGCGATCATCGGCTCCAGCAGCATTTGGTCTCGCTTGACTGGGTTACTCAGTCTCCTGCTGTCATCAGTCCCATTAGTAGCCATTCCATATGACGCAAAGGGCAATATGGGCGTGCGCTTCTCCCGAGGTGGCACAGCAGCAAAGATAATGCAACAAATCCAATGTCCGAGGACACTGCGAAGGAGAAGCAGCGACTCCGAGAAGAAGGGACGCTCATGTCTTCAGCTTCCTCCAGCGGCGGCATGGCTATTTTACTCCTTGTAGAAGTGATATCCTCAGGAAAAGGGGAGAGGAGGTGGGGTGATCTTGATGAGCTACGGCTGTGGGGTGTGTTGGAGTTCTGTCACTCTTTTGTCTTCTGGAATGTCTCTCGGAAATTATGATACCATTGGTGAAGAATCTGCTAGCAATGCGAGAATACCATGTGTGGGGTAGGTCATCTTGTTTAAATTAGCAACACCCTGACAAAATGAAATTACTTTGGAGAGGAGATGGTTGCCAAGCATGAGTATTTCTGGTTAATTTACACTTAACTCATTCAAAAGATGGCTCATTAAATTTTGTTATTCATTGAGCCCAAAATCATCTTTCAATTTAAACTTGGAGAGAGTACTAACACTTACGGGCTTTCCAAGACTGTCTTAATTGTTTTTCTTTACCACAGGGTTCCTTAATATGCAAAGAGAAAATTCAATCTCCCAGTCATAGGTCATATTCTGAGAAAACATTTGATTCAATTACATTTCATTTTGCTGTCCTGAACTTCTTATATTTTATCCACACAATAACAACAGCTTCTGCTTCCCCTTTGATGCTTTCTGGATAATGTGCCACATTGCAATCTCGCCCTAAATTAGGATTCCGGCTTGTGCGCAGCCACGTTTTCTACCATGATTGTGGGCTTCACACTGTTTGGATGTTCCTTTCTTTCTGTGTCCTTCTTTCTAATGAAGAGAGATACTGTGACCACAAACTATTTTTTCAGAGTGTCAGTGGCTAGAAGAGTCTCTTCTTTGACAAGCTAGCTCAGCCTGTGGGTCATAAGCCCTTTGTGTCCCTTACACAGGGGTCACCTAAGACCATCAGAAAGCAGTTATTTATATTACAGTTCATAACAGTAGCAAAATTAGTTATGAAGTAGCAACAAGAGGATCACCACAACTCGAGGGACTGCATTGGGAAGGCTGGGAACCTCTTAGTTAGAGGGAAGAAAAATAATCCCAAACATCTTCAATGTCAAATGAAGGCAAGTGACCCAGGAGAAGATGGAGACTCTGCTAGAATTGGGGCATCCATAGTGAAGAACCTGGAAGAAGAAACTCTGGAAATCTTACCTAGACCTGAGAACTGTTGTGTTTCCATGCTGTTCCGAGGTGAGAGTCTACAAGAGTAGACTCCAAAAATGTCTTAAAGCTCTGCAAGCTTGGGGTGAGCCTGCAGAGTAGAAAGTCTTAGACTAATTATGGACTTGTAAAGTTTCTAATCTCTCATCATTAAATACCATCATACCGAACATCCCTCCTGGGTCAGCCCCACTAGACTGGGCCACAGCTGACGGGCTCAGAAGTCTGAAAGTTGGATTGAGAGGTATCATTGCCAGTCTCCTCGGGGGCCGGAAGCCTGAGTCTGCAGTGCAGAGCAGGCAGCTCTAAGGCACTCATCTTCAGCAGCCTGAGAGGTAGTCATGGCGCACGAGAGAAGCAGAGGGCTTCTGAACAGATGGGAGGTGAAAGGAAAGCTTCCTAGAATCCTGGAAACATTCCAGTTCCTGCTTCCGCCCTTTGTATTGACTCTCCAACTCTGGGTTTCTCAAAACTCATTTCACCGTCACTTGTTTCTATTGGGCGAGGTTATGTGAAATTGGAGACTGGCCGAAGAAAAGGAGGGTGCATGTAAGACCCCCTACACCCACCTCCTGGAGCTACATGTTGGAGTTTAATCTTTATTTTTTTAAAAGTAATTATATTTTTGTTGATTATTGTGTTAGTTGTTTTTCTTCTTGCTGTGGCAAAATTCCCTTCCAAAGCAACTCAAGGAAGGAAGGGTTGCTTTTGACTCAGAGTCTGAGGCACAGTCCACCGTAGTGGGTTCTGGTAAGGGTGAATCTAGCTGTGATTGGTATACATAGGAGGCAACTGGTCACATCATATCTGGAGTCAGGAAGCAAAGAGATGAAAAGTGATGCTAAACTCAGTTTCTCCTTTCTTCTTTTCATTCTGTCTGGTATGACTCATGGAGGTACCATAGCCCACATTCAACAGTGGGTCTTTCTGTTTCAGGGAAACTTCATCTGGAGCACTTTTTACAGACACACCCAGAGATGTGTGTCTCCTAGGTGACTCTAATTGTAGACAAGTTGATGATGATTAACCATTATAGCTCTTAGTTCCGAATCCATTTAGCATAGATGCCATTTTCCACTTATAGTTCCTGCTATATTCTATTACACTGGTATTTTGTAAAGCACCGAGTGTCTTGTACATGATTCTATGTGCATAATACATCTGCATTCCCTGTGGGTCAGTGATTGCCCCATGGCCAGCTGGTGTTCTGTTATCTATGAGGAACTCAGGTTTGTGAGACTCCTAAAGTGAGATTTTGCAGTCTTGTTCCAAAGCTGTCCAGTTTTCTTTGAAGGACCAGGTGTCAGCGACATGGCCTGCAAAGCCAGTCTGACCCCAAAGCTTGTCTGTGCGTTGAATGAGAAGAAACAACAGACACCATTTTCACTAAAGATCCATGAAAGAAAACAACCAGATGGTTGGAATTAGCAAGGCTTTTGCTACTTTTCCTGACTTGGAAGGAACGTGAAGGGAAGGATGTAATCTCCTAATCTGCATATGACAGGAAGTTCTTACAGATAAGAGGGATGAAATCAGCACGTGAAACCCATATCTATGAGGTGTCATCGGTGATGCATTTGGGGGAAAAAATCTCACTCAATTCTGAGACTCTGAAGTCTCAGAGCTCGGGCCACAGTGCTAGAAATATATCCTGAAAGAATTTGTCACTCCTGATGGAGTTCACAATTGTTTTTAATGCTGACAGTTGTCAATGATTTAGTTACATGTTCTCATTTAACTCCCTGAGGAGCCTTACTTACACTTAACCCAGCAGGGTTAATCAGCTCATTTGAATTCTCTGTGTGTATTAGAGGACACAAGAAAACCCAACTGAAGAGAACAATGTTCACTGGTTCATCATTCAGGGGAATTCAAATTCTTCCTATCCAAAATACATAGTCTGCATACTTGGAATTTATCAATGAACAACAACAATGAAATATCTCTGACCATATGTTTCTGACAATTTTGTTTTGGTTAAAGGATAAAGTAAACAATTGACAAATGTTAAAATTAAAAACTGGTATGAAATATTGGACACACACTATAGAAAATAAAAGAATGCATAGCTCTCCTCTAACAGTGTGTGCATGTGGAGGCATGTAGGAAACCTGAGAAGGGTTTACTTTTATAAAAATCTTTATTTTCATCTATGTATGGGTATATGCATGTGCACTCAAGTGCCCATGGAGGCCCTAGAACTGGAGTTGCATGTCATTGTTATCTGCCCAGTGTGGATGCTGGGGCTTGAGCTTGAGCCTTATGGAAGAACAGCGAACACACTTAAATTCTGAAAGTCTTCAATCTCAGGAATTATAATATAGGATGTTCAGTGTAGATCTCAAAAGCTATTAGCATCAGGACAAAGCTTTAGAGATGGAAGGCTTTCTGTAAGTAGTTATTCAAGAGAGACAGCTTGGCAGGCATCAGGAACAGCAGTGCTGGAACTCCAAGGCAGGACTTTTTTCAAGGAAAAAATCTAGCCCATGGAAATGGGCTTTAGTGAAGTCAACCTGGGGATGGACAGGCAGATCAACAGAGGTGAGCTCTGGCTATACTGTGGATGAATGAAATGTGAAATGGAGTTCCCCCCACACACTATGAGAACAAGCATGTTGCTTACATGTATTTGTTTTATTTTATATTTTTTATTAGTGTGTGTATACATCATGTGTGTGTGTGTGTGTGTGTGTGTGTGTATGTCATGTGAGTGCAGGTGGCTTTCAAAAAACAAAGGTGTTTGATCCCCTGGAGTAGGAGTTACAGGGGATTATGAGCTGCCCGGTTGAGATCTGAATCCTCTTCAGCTCCTGCTTACAACATGTCTTTAATTTCCAACTGTACATTTATTTGACTTGGAATTTTTTCACTTCCATCTGGTTTTGTGCTAATATTTAAATCTTAATAACTATGGTTCTATTACTTAAAGGAAAAACAGTCAAGTTACTTTGGAATGTATCTTGAAAACATGGGAGCACCGAAGAATTCAGCGGTGGACTGGAATTAGTGCTAAGTAACGAAGGCCAATTGTTACTCGAGTACTGGGCTTTAGGCACGCTCGTGCGCTGCTTTTAGGACCCCGTGAACACACTGCCCCTTCGTGCTAGTAAAGAGATGGTGCAGATCTGGCTGGTTTAAGTTCTTGAGGCGTAGAGTTCTCTTGGGTCAGTCAGGTGGCTGTCACCTAATCACAACTCTCGTGTGAAAGAAATATGATCACAGAAAAAGTCCAGAAGGATGTCTTGGAGACAGACTTGACCTCCCAGTGCCAAGAACATGGAAGCGTATGTGAGCTTGGTGTGCGCGAATGTGAGCATTCACATGTGTGTGCATGTTGCACCTGTGTATGGAGGCCAGAGTGTTGTCAGGTGACTTCCACACTCACGGTTACTTTGTTCATGGCAGCGGAGCCTGCCATTGAACCAGAGAGCACCAGATTGTTTGTCTAGCCAGCTACCTTGCTCCGCTAGGTGGTGTGAGGATTGCAGGCGGACCACACCCACCTGGTTTTTATGATTCCTGCGGATGCTGTATGCCTGTGTAGCGAGAGCTTGACCCACTGACATCTCCCCAGTCCTATCATTGTTTGCTATTTTTTTAGAGTAGGTAGGTTCTAGAAGACGAAAGCTCTTTCCCTCCTGAGTGTGCGGAAGGGTTACATAGCAAGGGCCTGTGGTGGAGGACTGGCCTCTGCACTGGAGGATGGAGGGATGAACAGTAGAGGGTAGATGTGAGAGGCTGTTGTGCACAGTGGACAAAAGGTGACAGGGAGGCTGAAGAACCCTGGAGAACAGGTGGGCTCATAGTGAGATCGTCAGACTAGATGATACCACAGCTCCATTGAGCTGAGGGACACCGGATGGACAACACCGTATTCTGAGTAAGTGCCTCTAAGGTCCCTTGTGACCACAGCCATGGTGAGAGCAGTGACTTTTAAGAGGTGAGGCATAGTGAATGATCTCACTTTGTTAAGGTTTGTCCGTGTAGAAAATCAGTTGCTTCCTCCCTCTCTGTTCTTTGGGCACCTTGAGGCAAGAATCTTCCTCTGCCATGATGTATGGACTTGCCACATGCTCGAAAACAGTGCAGTCAGGAGAGCAGGGCCTGGAGCTTCCAGAACCTTGGATCCAATGACACCTTTCCTCCTTATAAGATGATGGTCTCAGGTATGTTACAAAAACACAAGTCTGGTTGACACACACATTGGTGGCCGCACACAATTGTGCACACACACATTTATGTACACACAGTCAATAAAGCGGATGAGTGTGTCTTTGCCCAACTTTAAACACTTTAATGAGAAAGGACTCAGAGAACCAGTTTCACCCTTATTAACTACTAGTTTTGTACCTGTTTGAGAGAAGAAATAAAGTTTCTTAATTTATTTTGCTGTGTAAAATCATTCACAATTGGGGCAGGCAAGATGGTTCAGTGGGTAAAGGTGGTTGGCACACACTTCTGACAATTTAAGCTGTGTTTCCAGAACCTTCTGTAAAGGTGTAAGGACAAAGGTGTAAGAAGCTGTTTGCTGACACGCACGCACGCACACACACACACACACACACACACACACACACACTTTACAGCAAACTAGAAAAAGGTAAGTGTACAAGAGAGAGCCAATACCCAGGGGCATTTAAATTTTCTGACCTTGGAAACATACTTTGGCAGTGTATCCCAAACGTCAGCATGGTGCCTGATGCTGTTCTAGGGTCTTTGTGCGCTGTGATGAACAAACTCCCATCTCTCTTAACATCAGAGGCATAATAAGCACTAATACTCTTACATAACAGTATTATTATTAAGTACACAGGAGGTGCTGGAGGGAGTGAGGGCGGCTCAGAGGGCTGCTAATGGGAAGGTCTGGTACAGTATGAAGCACAGGTAGGAGCCATGGGCCTTGCAGTTTCTTGACTAGGATGATGTAGTAGCCATGTGGGTATCAGGAAGAAGAGAGTACCACCAAGAAGTGCACACACTTTAAGGTGACGTGATACTGGTCAACTACAGGAATGTAAGAGAGAAACCACGCACACCACCGTTCTGAATTCTAGCGGTGATTTCTACCTGGATCCAGATAGCTCAGAGACGATGTGAAGGTACCTCAGGGTCATTGTCGGGTGATGTTAAAACCATCAGGATGGGCTACGGTTTTTCCCATGTACTCTTAGCCCAAAGGAGCTGACTTTGCATGTGTTTTGCTTACTTGGCTTCTGTTGTGTGATACAACTGTTTTGCAACTGCCAAAAAGGAAAAGGCAAAGTTTGCAAACCACCATGCTAGATATTTCTGGAAGTTTCTCCCAGCCACAGCATTCTGATTTTCTCCAGGGAAATCCTCCTAGTTCGAGGGAGTAGAGCAAGAACTGTATTAACACTGTGATACCATCGAGGTCTTTTATCAGTGGCTCTGCTTGGTCCTGGAATCCAGCAGCGACTTGTCAAGAGGAACTCCACCCCAGAAATTCCCAGCCTCACTGCCTGTGGAACCCAAGAGCTGCCTCAAACCACACACTTGTGATCTTTTCAAGGGATCAAGATATTTGAATGGTCTCTATGTCCTTTATTTATGGCTAGAATCCACTTATGAGTGAGTACATACCATATTTTTCTTTTGGGTTTGGGTTACCTCACTCAGTAAAGTGTTTTCTATTTCCATCCATTTGCACCCAAAATTCAAGATGTCTATGTTTTTTACCGCTGAGTAGAACTCTAAAGTGTATATGTGCTACACCTTCTTTATCCATTCTTCTATTGAGGGGCACCTAGGTTGTTTCCAGGTTCTGGCTATTACAAATAGTGCTGCTATGAACATCATGCATGTGCTGTTATAAGAAAACAACTTAAATCTCTTGCCATTAAATTGCTACTATGTAGTGATACATATTTTAAAAAGCTTTTTATTGAAGTGTACCGTGCATGTAGAAATCTCAAGTATATCACTGAATGAATCTCAAACACACCCGTATAATTACTACTCTAAACAAGAAAGAAAGTTTCAGTGGACTAGGGACTTACTCCTATGTCTTTACCACACCATCAGCTGTCGATGGCTCCTCAGACAGAGGTGAAGGTTTTGTTGTTCTCCCCCATGTCTGCCAGAGTGCTGACTGACTTGATCTGGTGCAGATCTTATATAGGCAACCATAGCTGCTTTAAGTTCATCCTGCCATGCCCAGGAAACACTATTTTGCTCTGATCCTCCCCAACCTCTTGCTTTAACAATCTTCCCGCTCCTTCTTCTGAGCCTTTGAGGGCCATTTACTTTTTTAATGACAAGGTTTCACTGTGTAGCCTAAGAAGACTGAATTAGCCATTCTCCTGCCTCATCTTCCCTGCTGGGATCACAAACATGTACCAGGATGCCCAGCTGGGCATTGTCTTTATATATCATGAGAACTCTCACATTCCCTTTATTTTGGGTTCTGCTGATTCTGGCTTTCTCCTCACTCCACAGTTAAGACTGTCCTCTTTTTTTTCTTTTTTCTGTTTCCTTTTTGGTTTTACAAGATAGAGTTTCTCTGTTCAGCCCTGGCTGTCCTGGAACTCACTTTGTCGACAAGGCTGGCCTCAAACTCACAGAGATCACCTGTCTCTACCTCCCAAGTGCTGAGATTAAAGGTGTGAGCCACCATCGACTTGGCAAGACTGCCCTCTCTTAAGACTGGGTTTTTCTTCTGAGAAACTTCCATCAGAAACATAGGATGCATACCTGTATTGCTAGTAAGGAAGAGGAATGAGGCAGGAGGCTCACAGCACGTTTAAGGACTGTCTTTGCACAGAGAGTTTCAGGCTACCAGAGCTACACAGGGCTACCACATCTAAAACAAAACCAGTTTCATTTGTTAACCTCCCCTACACACTGTCAGGCCTTAAAGTCTCCAAGGGCTTCATCCAGGGGCTACCATTCCTTAATCCATCCTTGAGGGCAGAGACAGGATTAATGAAGGAACAGCACTCTAAATGGGAATCACAGGGAGGGACTGTGAAACTCCCCTGAGAATATTTAGGCTGGGTCACTGGACAGCGCACACCAGTGGCTTCAAGTCTTCTAGATGCTTTGTTTACTAAGTGATTTAGGGAGCACATTCAATAACAACTTCATCCTCCTTCTCTTCCTCCTCCTCCTCTTCCTCCTCCTCCTCTTCCACCTCCTCCTCTTCCTCCTCCTCCTCTTCCTCCTCATCTTTTTTCTTTTTCTTTTGTTGTTGTTTTTGTTTGTTTATTTGAGACAGAATTTCTCTGTGAAGCTCAGGCTGTCCTGGAGAGACCAGTCAGCCTCTTTCTTAAAATTTAGGAGTCACAGTAGTAAAACTGCAGATTTCCTAATACTGATCATAACAGCCAAGAAGAATCGGGACGAATAAAATTGTGATTAAAAAAAAAACTGTGGTCTTATTTGACGAAATTTTAGTATATGACCATGAACGTCATTGCTCTTAGGTGAACATTCCCAAAGTAGGCCTGCTTGGAGGAATTTAAACAGTTTAAAAATTTTTATTTATGCGTGTGTCTGTGTGCATCTGCATGTATATGTTCATATGAACATATATTCACAAGCGTGTGCTGGGGGCCTCAGAAGATGCAAGAGGCCATCAGATCACTTGGAGCTGGGGATACAGTTGTTTGTGAGCCACACAACCGAAGTGATGCTATCCAAACTCTGGTCCTGATGACTGAGCCACAAGAACTTTTGACCACTAAGCAATCTCTCTAACCTCAAGAAGGATTATTTAAAAGGGCTTTTAAGGGCACCAGCTTTGAAAGGAGAGATTTATTTTTTTGCAGCCATTCTCTTCACCAACTTATTTTTTATGACACTCCGTTTTTCTTTACTTAGATTTCCTTGTGGCGAAGTCCTGTAGCCAAAGCTTTTATTGACAAATAACAAAATGATCTTATTGAAATTCAATATTCTCTGCGTATTTCATTCTGTCACTTAATAGAGCAGTTACCAAGGGACCAAGGAAAAGAAGTTGAAGATGGAGCTGGTCCCCGAGGTGCACCATGACCTTTGGCGTTTCTAGCAGCAGGCTTTCCTGTCCTCCCAGTCACCCTTCTAAGCATCAGGATTCTTTCTAGCACTGCGCTGCCTCTCCAGGTACCAGCTAAGCATCTTCCTCCCCCTTGCATGTCTCTGACAAGGACGATGCCACATTCGTTCAGTGTCCAGAACTTCAGAGCTCTGAGTCGTCTTCCATCTCCCCTTTCCTTCATCCTTCCTATCCCATACCCAGCTGCCAAATTCTTGGGAAATGTATCTTTTCTTTTTCCCTGGGCCCCAGTGTCATGAACTTATTTCAGGTCTCCTTCACGATATTTCAGAGTTGCTGTTGTCTCCTAGGCCAAATTTCCCCATCACCTTCTATCCTAAAATGTTGGAAGATGCTCCCCGCTCTATATTCTAATCTTGACCTTTCCACCCCAAAAGATTTTCAATATCTTTTCTGGCCCACAGAACAAAGCCCAAATTCCTTGCTTTGTTATTAAATTCCTTTACCATATAGACCCTTATTGTTCCCCAGCCTTATTTTAAAAGGCTTTCTCCACACATTCTGCGTTTCATTTGAGTTAGATTCCATTGTTCCCTGAAATATGAATTTTGGAATCAAATTGGGACATAACTGGATCCACTTGTACAGGTTACTGGAGATGAACATGGATGGACTCCTGAATCCCCATCTGCTTCAATTTTTGTCATCCTTAGAATAAAATAATGCTATCTCACACAAATCATCACCACAGGATCCGCTGTGATGACAAACGCAAATTTCTGGGCACAAAGCCTGGGTAATGAGAGCCCAGTAGATGATACTTCTCATTGTTATTTCTTGTCTACATTCTCTTTCTATTTCTCCCCTGCATCTTATTTCCGTTCATATTCTACTTCTTATTCTGGAATTTTCCATCTCGTCTTTGATCATCTTGCTTCTGATGGGATTGCCCAACTGTCTGCCTAGTTAATTCCAAACTGTTGTGTATTGTGGTGACTCCCCAAATCCTTTCCACTGTGATGAATGGGCAGGCTAATCCAGTTCCTCTGAGTAACTTTATATGGCCCAATCCTGGACACTGAACCAAAATGTTGCCAAAGGGAGTCTGGTGCTAAATGATGTATGTTTTTAGTCAAGAAAATCGTCCTTTGTTTGGCTTGGATGCAATGCCTGAAATGCTACTGTTGGTCAGGGATGAAAGTGCCTCGCCATGAAGGAGAGAGGGAGAGAGAGAGAGAGAGAGAGAGAGAGAGAGAGAGAGAGAGAGAGAGAGAGAGAGAGAGAGAGAGAGAGAGAGAGAGAGAACCTGGATATTACCATGAAGCAGAAATATTACCATGAAGCAGAGAGAGAGAACCTGGATACTGCCATGAAGCAGGGCTGTGGAGCCCACTGCTCCTTCTCTCCCTAGTCTTCCCATATAAAATTAGTTGCTCAGAGAATCATGACTCTCTCCTCACAATCAGAATCATGTTAAAAAAAAAAAAAAAACAAGCATGGGAGCACATGCCTGGAATCCCAGCACTCACAGGAAGCCCAGCATGGGAGCTCATGCCTGCAATCCCAGTACTCACAGGAAGCCGAAACTCCTTGGGGATCAAGAATTTTAGGTCAGCCTGGGCTACTTAATGATACACTGCCTAAAATAACAGCAAATGAAAGCAAATGAAATGTTTACTATCTCCCAAGGCCAAGTTAGGATTTCACTGTCTTGATGAACTGTCTCTGGCTCTTGGTATATTGGATATGCTCTCTTGCCTCTATCCTCCCATGGTGCACTGCAAAGTCTCTCTTCCTTGTACTCAACATTTCCAGCCACCATGGAGGGGTGTTGCATGTGCATCTGTCTGTCTCCCCGAGATCTCTCCCAAAGGCAATATGCCTTTTATTTCCCTTTGCACCCTCTGCTTAACCTTCCACAGTAAATTGCCATCAATATATTCTAAAAATCAAATGAGACATCTTGGGCTTTTACATGTTCACTGTTTTTCTTGTCTAGACATAGTCCAGTTATTTTTTAATAATACAGTCATTTTGATACATGGATGTGTAGATTTTCTTACAAATTTTTCTATACAAACTATTTTAAGAATTCACTTTTATAAAAGCGAACGAACTCTAAGTTCACTTAACTGGTGGCTACCCAGTAGAAGGAAACGTAAGACATTATAGGCATAAAAGAAGGGCACAAAGGATGTTTGGTGACACACAACTGTGCAGACTCGTTTTCTGGATGTACTAATCTCCTGATTTGTGACACAGGCTTTCCTTGTGCTAATACATTGGCATGAGATGAAGATAGGGATCCACAGGAGATGTTTTATTTTCTTTAACAAGAATCCATAAAGTTTATGCTTTCTTCAGTTTAAGTCATTTTTCTCACCACATTGCTTTTACATTCTAAACACCAATCATTCGAGGACATTCACTCTTGAGAACACAAACTATCTAAGTACTTTGACTCTAATCTCACATCAGTTTATTACTTAAGGCAGGCCTCTGATACTTTGTAAGGCTTCTCATGTCAGTTAGCTTTGTTTTCTAAGCAAAAGCCTAGACTTATCAAGATAATACTCAAAGTGTTCATCACCGTCAGCAGCTCAGGTCATAGAACAAGTCATAGAACTTCTGTCACAGGGACTTAACAGCAATGAAGATCATCCGCACTTCAAATGTCAGTGTCTTGAACACTGTGGGAAGGTTTTACCACTGCTGAGTGTCTCCTCCAGTCCTCTGACTTTGTGAGAAACACATTTGTCATACCACACAAGGTGGGAGAGGGGACTCAAGAAATTGTAGGGAAACTTGGATATGCATGGTGTGGGATGGACTAAGGGGAAGCCTGGGCTAGCTCTAGGAAGGTAGGCTCACTGTGGAGGCCGACTCCTGGAGAGGAGTTTGCTGTGCCGGCTTTGAAGGAGCTGTCCTACTCTTCCCTTTCTCTGAGACTGAGTGATTTCTAGTACCTGGGCTCAAAGGTGGCTGACAGGACTTTGAGAGGAGCGGGTGTGGGCCTTCGTGGGGGGCCGTTACAACGGGGCCCAGCTATGAGTTATGACCGCCTCTCAGCAGCTGCTGTGCTCTGTGGCAATGACGGCTCATGGCCCTCCTGGCAGGAATCCCAGAGCCAGGCAGTCTGCTGGAGACTGTGATGAACAACCCAAGTCTCCAGCATCCAGGGAGCAAAACACAGCCCTCAAAGCGGAGCCCTCCAAGAGCCAACTTGCCTGGCTCCCCCTGTGGTCTTTAAGTTGCCCTTGATGTCTCAGGCTGCTTGAGAGGGTCCCCTGACTTGGCACTTGAAGACTTGGCTACCTCATTTTGCTTGGCCATTCAATTATTTTCATTATTCCAAGAAACAATTTTGAGTATCAACTCAATGCTAAGTACTTTTGTCTGCACTAGGGACAGAAGGAAACAGTGGGCACGACAAATACAGTCGCTGCAGCCACTGGCAAATATTGAAGGTTTTCTCTCTTACAGGAAATCTACTTGGTGCAGATTTATTTTATGTATAGAAATGTTTTTCCTGCATGCCTGTCTATGTACTACATGTGAGCCTGCTGCCTTCAGAGAAGAGAGAGAGAGAGAGAGAGAGAGAGAGAGAGAGAGAGAGAGAGAGAGAGAGAGAGAATGTGTGTCTGTGTGCATGTGTGCACACAATATGTAACATGAGCTGCTCATGTCCACAGAGGACTCGTTGCTAGCTCCGACACACAGGTTTTAGGACAGGTATGGGACGCTGGGTGGTCACCCCCCAGAGGTGGGCAGCAACTAGAAAGTGGGTAAGAAATGAAGACTGTTTGAAGAGTTTAGGAATCCTATTGAAACCTCTGTATTCTTCATCTTTCTTGTTTTGGTCTGAAGGATAGATGCCCTCTGTAGTCTCTGGCATTTGAATACTCAGTCCCAGTTTGGCATCTATTGGGAGAGACTTAGGAAGTGTGGCCTTATTAGAAGAAGTATGGGCTTTTCCACATCTGCATACACCTACATGTAATATACATGGACACACCTGCATGTAACACACACATATACCACACCTATAAATAGCACACACATACACACACCTACATGTAACACACACATACATACATATACACACACTTACATCTAACACACATACACACACATGGATATGCACACACGCAATTGTATGTAACACACATATATACATAGACACCCACAACTTCATTTAATACACAATAATATGGATTTAAAAAATGTTTATAGAGGAACTAGTAAGGAAAAAACATGACAGTTAAGGAATCTTAAATGTTGCCTACTGTTTTGAGCTCAGAGAATAGAATGTCACTGAGGGAGGTTCTTTTCAGGGAAGCTGTAACACAGGTTGTACACTGAGCAAAACCCGCTCAGACATCTTTTTTTCCCTGAGTCCTGTATCCACCCTTGCTTATCTATAAGGGGAGGCGGTGGCAACATTGTGACAACAGGTGCACGGGGCACTCGATGGCCAGGATGGTGATAGACTATTTAAACATCCTTAAAATGTTTATTTTTATCCTGTGCATGAAAGTTTTGTCTGCATGTATGGATGTGTGCTATGTGCATGCCTGGTAATTGTGGGTCCCCTAGAATGGCTACCAAAGTGCTGGGTACTGACCCTAGGTTCTCTGCCAGAGTAGCAAGTTTCCTTAGCTGCTGAGCCTCTTCAGCCCCTTCACTGTTTTGAGTTGTATTTTAAAACTACTCCTGAGACATCCTTTCCCCAAGGAAGAGAAAGAACCAAACAGCTAGAGGGAAACAAAGAAACAAAATCCAGTCAATTATTGTTTGAGTTCCATGCTCATTCCCCTCCTGGTGCAGGAAGAGGTTTTTGCCCCTGTAGGAGCAGAGTCACAGCAGAGTGGGGGCCAAAGCCTTTTGAACATGGATGGGGTTAGGGGCTTATGTGTCAGAGGTTATATAAGTGCTTAGGCTCAAACTGACATCTAAGGAAACACACACACACCCATACCCCCAAACCCCCAACAACCCTGACTTCAACTTTGCATGGCCTTCCCCAGAATGTGTGGTGCAGTGCTTTTGGGAAAGAGGCTCCTAAATCTCCAGAGTCGTCGAGTTTTACCAAACCTACGTGTGTGGAGGGAATTCTTTGTTTTTTTTTTGTGGAGCTGACACTCATTCATCTGTAGAAATGAGGCAGAGGTCGGGGTGGGGGGCAGGAGGAGAAACAAATCAGGACGTGAGATAGGCAGCTGTGCTCGGAAACAAGCGGAAAGCTCCCACCTGCTTGCCACCTGCAGCGAGGAGGAGCAGCAAACACTCAGACCTTTGCTTCACAATGTACCTATTTACTGCTCGGCAGCGAGGGGAGCCAGAGACAGCTGCCATGTTGACTGAGGGGGAAACCCATTCAGTGGGGCCTGGGAATGGAAGTTATCCAACAGGGCTTCAGGGAAGGGGCACAGTGAGGCACTTATGCTCCACTATAGTTCTAGGCTCCATTCCCTAGGGAGGTCTGGTGCCTCCAGAAACCTGGCCTGGAGCGGAGACCACAGGCTTAGCTGCTGTGGAGAGCAGCACTCCCTGCTTGCCAGCCTGGCTCTCGACATTTATGGATGGGCAGAAGGAGAACACAGCTTTGTGCTTCCTGGCTGTCTCCACAATGCCCAGTGGTCCAAAAGAGACACACATCCCTTCTAGAGATGAATGGTGTAAAACTGTGAGGGTAAACATGCTGGCCCTGCCTCTCCTAATGTCAAATACCCAGTCAAAACCCAATCTCATAAAGAAAGCTTTATTATAGAATAACGCCACGAACAAGCCGGCAGTCTCTGGGGACCAAGCATACACACAGACTTTATTTTGTTTTGTTTGCTCGTTGTGTGACACAAGGTCTTACTATGTAGCCCTCGCTGGTCTGGAAATTTGCTGTGTAGATCAGGCTGGACTTGAATATTCTGCAATTCTCCCGCCCGAATGCTGGCATTACCAGAATGCTCCCGCAGTGCTCAGCATACTGCTTTGACAAGTTCATGGTGTCACTGAGCTCTGGGAAGGCTTAGAACTTTCCTCTTAGCGTGGTTCCTTGAGTGGATTCCAGTCAGTGGATGAGTAGGGCAACTCTCACCACAGTAAATAACAAAGTGAGGTTGACAAACTGAGCTGTGACCCTCGGACAGCGCTTCTCAACCTCCCCAATGCTATGACCCTTTAACACAGTTCCTCATGTTGTGGTTACCCCCACATATACATTTATTTTTATTGTCGCTTCGTAACTATTATTTTGCCACTGTTATGAGTTGTAGTATAAATACCTGTGTTTTCTGATGGTTTTAGGAGACCCCTGTTAAAGAGTTCTTCCACCCCAGAGGCATCGTGACCCACAGGTTGAGAACCACTGCACTAGCAGCTGCGGTGGGTACCAGTACCAGGGACACCAGGGCTGCTGGGAACTTTGTGCAGGAGAGAAACCCTGGTCAAGGTAGGGAGGGGCAGGCTGCTTTCTTATATTCTTTCCCTCTGCCTTTTCCGGGGTCACGGGGCCTGAAGAGGGACGGGCGAGGAGCCAGGGGACAGGGAATGAAGGTCAGAGGAGGGGGGTCCCTAAGAGTGCTCTTCAGAGGGCTGAAGTGCACTCTGCAGCCTTTCAAAGGCTGATGTGTAGTCACGGAGGGGGACGAGGTGGAATTCTTCCTCTCTTCACTCCACTTACCTCTGCCCTGTGTTGCAACTTCAAGTCCTAGGAGAACTTTGAGAGGAAATGGTTGATAGGTTGGATCTTACCCAACCGCAGCCTACAGCCAGAGCACAGTGACCTAGTGAAGTCAATGGTTGCACTTGGGAGATTTCCATATCTCCCTCTCCCTCCTTGCCTCCCTCTCTCCCTCCTTCCTTTCTTCCCCTCTTCCTCTTCACCTCCTTCCTCTCCCCTTTTGTCCTGGAAATTGAATCTAAGACCTTAAGTACTACCACTTAGCTACAGTCCCATGACTTCTTAAAGGGATAATTCTCCTTTTTTTGCCCCCTCCCTTCCGATCCCCCTTTTAATCTTCTCTTGCTGGCACACCCATTGATATTGATTTTCTATTAAGAATATTTCAATTTATACTCCCGGGGTGATGGCTATTAATCTGCAAAGTTTTTACAGAAGGAGGGGACTACTGTAACCTCTGTACTGAGGCGCATCCCCTGGGCACAGAGATCTTAGTCTAGCTAAAGTCGCAGGCCACTCTGTCCTTTTGACACCTGCCTGGAGGTGTCACAGCTCAGATGGAAAGGGAGCCAAGGAATACTGAGTGCTACTGCTCTGGTGGAAGCGTGCTCTGGCAGTCAGGATCCCTTGCAGCCCTGCTCTAGGGATGGTTTCCCCAAAGTGACTGCTCTGCTCTGCAGGAGGGGACTTCCCATTGAAGTTGTTACACCTCGGCTCTGGTGCTCCAGAGTGTAGCAACTCTACTCTGCTAGGGGAAAGCTTCCTCAGGGAAAGTGACACAGCCCTGCTCCGCTCTGCTCTGACTTCTCTGGTGAGCTTTAACAACTGGGCAGCCCTAAGGGAAGGCTTCCCTAGCAAAACTCCAGTTCGTCTCTGCTCCAGCGAGAGGTCTTCACCCAAACCTCTTTTGAGAGATTTACTGAGAGAGAAGAATCCAGGATAGTGGCTGCCTCTGCCAGGGTGGAAGAAGCGCTGGACAGGCACGGGGCTTATACAGGGCTTCTTAGGGGCGGAGTTTTCCCAGCGAGAAGAGGGATTGGTTAGTTTTTCCTTACTCAGGGATTGGTTTCTTTAGTTGGTCAGGGGGCAGAGATGGCTCTGATTTAAGGGCCAAACTATGTTTCTTTCGTTGGCCTTTTAAAACTCTAGTTTTGGGGCCAGGGCTTATTTCTTTTTTACTGACTCTGGTTCTAGGGACGAAGTGTTTGTTTGGTACTGATTTCAGAGTCAGGGTGCATTTCTTTGTGTCTGGATTAGGGGCTAAAGCATTTCTTTCACTGACTCCGGTCTCAGAACCAGGGTGGGTTTCTTTCACTGACCCTTTTTACCCAACACTGCCCTCCATGGCTTCGCATTGGGAGGTCAGTGAAGTTATCATTTAACATGTGGCCATGACAAACAGTAGGCCAGAGACTAGACTCTTGGCAAGAACTGCACTTAAGATCAATGTACCTTTTCTTCACTGCCACAAAGGAGTCCAGAGCACTTGGGGCTCAGTGCACCAGGGGACATGGAGACTGTTCGGAGAGTATTAGCTCACATGATGAGCATCTCTTGTGCACACTGGGGACTAAAACTCTTAGTAGAGTGATGGACACACAGGGCAAAGCAGAATGTTGGAAGTCGTGGCTTGCCTCTGTGTGACACACAGGACCATGTAGAATGCTGGAGCAGTGGCTTTGCCTCTGTGTGACTCAAGCGGGTCTCAGATGAGAGGAGTGTGCTTTCCCAGTGTTTGTCTCTTGCAGTTGTTCAATATTTAATAGGATATAATTTGTTATCCAGCGACATTAGAATTCTAAAGGTGATAAACCGTGAGGAAATGGGTTCCACCTAACTGCTGCCAGGGACTTAATACATTAACCAGAAAAACACTGGACCTAAACAGACTAAGTTCACTTTTTTTTTTCCTGCTCCTAAAATCTTGTTGGAGAGCTGAAAAGATTAAGTAGAAAACGGAGATGTTCATGTCTCACATGGAAGGAAAACCATGGTTTTGTCTGATATTAAAAAACAAATTTTTGAGGAACTTTTCATTCTCCTGAACATATGACTGTTGAGTCTCTGCCAACGGGACTTTTCTCGTTTGTGATTCAGGGTTATAAATCCTGTTGTGGTCATTTGGCTCTTTTAAAATTCTTCTTTTTTTCCCCTTACTACTCGCTTGATTTTCAAATTCTAGCTGATGCACAAAGCTGAGTGGTTTTCTAGCAGAGGAAGCTCTAAGCTGGCATCCTGTGGCTCTAGCCCACCACCAACACTGCACTCGGCTCCAAGGCTGTACGCATCTTCCCTTTTGGAACCAGATATATTCATTCCTAGCAAGGAATCAGGGCATGAGCTGCTGAGGTCTTTTCCTTTGGAAGGCAGTCCTACACAATACCATTTATTGTACATCACAAGGAGACACGGAAATAATAGCTCAGTCTTGATTTTCCACCTTCAGCCTGGTATCTGGCAGACTGAAGGACTTCAGAGCTGTGGGATGAAGGGAGGGCGCATCTGTAGCACAATGGGCTTGCACTGGCCCATGGTGCATCCAGGGACCTGGTTTTCATTTCCACCTTCTCTTCCTAAAAGTCCTTTGAAGTGCCTGAGAGAAAGTCCTGGGGGCCAGCAAACAACAAACATCCCTCCAGTCTCGTAAACAACAATAAAACGTACCCAAGATGTTGATAAAACTTTAGTTTTGTGGGATGTGGAAAGAAGGCCCTGTTGAGGAGCAAGTTCTCATACCTTTGCAAACCCCGTCTCCTTGATGGCTAAAAGCAGAATGAATTTTGGAGAATTTTCTTCTCCTAAAGTCACCTGCTCCAGCCTGGCCCCAAACTTTCAGCCTGAATGTTTGGTTCACCCTCATCTGTGTCTGCGCAGCAATCCACGATCTGTGGGACTCTAGGTATATTTTAGCTTCTTCACTTTTTCTGGAACTTTAATCTGGATATAGTGTCAATTCTAAAAGCTAACGGGGATTTATACTTGAGAAAAAAAAGATGAACCACTAAGGTACACACCCTATCCTGAAAATCAAAAGCTCCCCACTTTCAGCCCGGCCTCACCTGCCCAAAAGTGAAGTGTTGGCTTCACACAGCTCTTATCCACAGGGAAGTCAGCTCTCCACCTGGAAGCCAAATTGAATTGGGTGTTTCTACTTCCCCTGTGGCTTTGTGTCACTAAATTCAGGGTCACGACGCTGCTCTGACACCTGAAGTCAGAATTCCTTGTTCCTTCGATGCTCATTGAATAGCAAGACTATTTACTATTACACTTTTTTCAACACAGTTTCAAGGCTCTGGAATTTTATGCTCCCAAAACAAATTTACTATAGGACAGGTGACTTGGAAAGCTGCCTAAGATTTTATTGAGGAAGCAAGTAATTAATAATCAGATCCATGCACCTCTTCTGGCAGAGTTTGAAATGCTGCTCCTTGGAAGTGAAGCCACCTTTCTTAAGCAGGGACAAGTGTGGTGGTATGTGCTTGCCACATCTCAAGTGGCTTTGTGAGAAAAGTACTTAGGAAGGTACATTCCTGATAGGGAAAAATATGTACAAAATGTTTTCGTTTTATCTTGTATGGGTTTCTTACTGACCTTCCTGAAGACCCTGGGGTCTCTGGGGTATCTGCAGATTCCAATAGTTCTGGAAGGTGATCGCAATAAGGATCAAGAAATTTAAGAACATAGAATGTCTGGATTGGTTAAAAAATAAACCCAACAAACAAACAAATAAACAAAATCCTGCACTGAATGACGGTCTCTGTTTGGCTTTTGTTTTCCTAGTTTTTTTCTTTTTCTTTTTTTCTTTTTTTTAATGAGAGAAGAATGTATTGAAAATAGCTAGGGACTCCATCTCAGAAATGGTTTTTAAAGTTGGATCTTCGGTGTCTTACCTTTCTTCTCTCCTCTTCTAAATGCCCTTCCTCTTTCTCTTCCTTAGTTCCTTCATCCTTTCCTTCTTCCTGCCTGCTCTCTTCCTTTACTGGATTGAACTCAGGGCCTGTGCATGGAAAGCACAAACTCTACCATGAACTATACCCCAGCCCAGTTTCCTGGTGTCTTCCCATGCTCTCCTTCACTGTGCCAGCGCCTGTTCCCTGTGTTGTCGTCTTTACACTGGGTTTTACGCTGTCACTCAGCTCTATCCCACGAACAGCTCCAAGTCCTTCAATGTGCCAGACACTGGTCTGAATGTAGGTAAGATATCAGCCTATGGAAAGGTTCATTCATTGCCCATCTGTTTTTCTCTTTTGTTGTGTTTTGACATGGATGAGGACTTCATTGCTAGGGCACAGGTAGGGGGCACTGTTTGTGTGTAGGGACATTTTAGAAATGGTAGAGGGTAAAGAGGGATAATATTTGGGTCCTGCCATATTCCCTTGAAACAAAGCTGAACTTCCACGCAAGCAGGTGCTGAAGGGGTTATTGTTGGAGAGGTCTCAGTTTGAGCATGCAGGTGGGGTTAGGGATGAGGGTGGGACACAGACCACCAATTAGGCATTCGGGTAACAAAAAATGAGTGTTTTGGGTCTGCCTACCCTCCTCCTCGCTCCTCCCTCCCTCCCTCCCTGGAGGAGAGCTGTGCACACTGATCTCTCTCCCTCCCTCCCTCCCTCCCTCCCTTCCTCCCTCCCTTTCTGTGTTCCTTGTTTTCCTCTCCCTTCTTACCTCCCCTTCTCTTTTATTGTGCACCTATGAGAACATGCATGTGGAGGCCTGAGGACTACCTCAAGAACCACTTTTTGGGAGCCACTCCACTATTTTTTGAGACAGGGTCTCTCTTTGAAACTGACTAGTCCATCATGCTAAGTTGATTGGCTAGGGCCCCAGATATCTACTGTCCCGGTGCAGGGATTATAACACTCTCCTGCCTTTAAAATATGGGTTCTCCTTACGTTGTCTCCAACTGATAGCCACTTACAAACAACACTAGTTTTCCCCAAGAGAATCTCACTGGGGAAACACACCACTCTTGAGGGTAGGCCCCAGGCCCAGCAGTACTCAATGGCATCTTTGGAGGTTTTTTATTGTTTCATAGTGTTAAATTAGGGCTTTTAAAAAATCTTACAGGTCCTCTGCATATATATTATATTATGGCTTCCTGTTTTGTATTTTTATGGGGTTCCTATGATATTAGAGGTTTTTTTAATCTAGTGTGTTCAGAATATGATAGAACACACATTCACACCAGAGAAAACCTATAGAAACATATAGCAGGTATTTTTAACACTGCTGCTTTCACATCGAATCAGAAATACAGTAATTTTTTAAAAGTTCTTTTTCTCTTAGATCCTGGATACTTGGTATTGAATGTAGCTCTTCCTGTAACATGGCCCACAATGATGCTGATGAGTCTAGTCAAGACAGCGCAGAGCACAGATTCTCACCATACTGCCAGGTACTGATATCTGAGACCAGCTTTTCTTGTGCTTGTTTGTTTAAGTGGAAATATTTAAATATCTGTGATCTGAAAATTTCTGAGATCAAATTAAAGAAAAATGTACTAAGTTCATCATTCTTGCCAGAGAATTACCAGATTCTACAATACCTCATAACTATCAGACATTAACTGGCAAATAGTAGCCATGATTAAGATGAAATACGTATCATTGAGAGTTTATCGAAGTCCTTGGCCATTGATAATATCTATCTGCCTGTAGAGTGTACTATTTCCGAATTCTCACCGGCTGGATACATCACCCTGGCCCTAAGTTGCTCAACAGCAGAGTCTTATCCTGGCTGGCAATCCGTAGACTGGGTGTATATGGCAAGGCGCACTTAGTGTGGTCAGCTATGTTAAGTGTCTTACAGTCTAAATAAACTCTCAGCAGTGATTAGGGAGCCAGTAGGAGGCAAAGTTTATCATTTTCTGGTTGCTTGTGAATAATCAGTAAGAACACTCTGTTTATTCCTTCAGAGAAGTGTTTTGATGGCTCCAGGCTCATGGAGACAGCAGTGTGTCCCAAATGCTAAGAATGGGGGTCAAGAATGTCCTCCTTTCCTGCGCTCTTTCTTCCCGGGATGCTATTCTTTCCTGCACTTCACCTCTCCGTTAGCAGCAGCTGTATATCCATCTCCTAACTGGACCCTGGGAAGACAGACTAGTAGCTTGCTCCGTTCCTGCCGTAAATGTCACTCAGGGAATCAGCCACTAGGTCATGCTCATGTGCAATGCAATCTGTTTCCTCCCTCCTGGGCTCCAGCTTCACCTTTGGAATGGCTGGAACCAGAGCCGTCCCCAGAGCCGTCCCTCCAGGAGCCTGTTGCTCCATGTTTAAACTTTGAGTGGTTCGTAAATACAAAGCTATTATTTTCCTAGTAAGCTCATTATACAAACACAAGGATTCCAAGCTGGAAAATTTTGTTAGCTGGAATCAAATTTAGTCAATGCTATTAACTTCTCCATAATTTATAAGAGAATACTTAATTATGGAAAATGGCTTGTTGTTTTTATTTCCGCATGTAGAGTGTAATGCTTCTATGAACTCCTCCACCCCACAGAGTCCTTGTCTGTACACATGTTCTTAGAGAAAAGGCATGTTCTCTTCCTCCCAGACCAATAGAGAATGGAAAAAAAAACTCACAGAGCTGATGTGGTAGAAGCAGAAGGAGTAATGAAAGGCACCAAAATATAATTCACAGTAGAAAACATGCTAGCTCTAATTACTTGTTAGAATATGGGGATATAGAAATAAGCCTGGAAGGGATCCAGCATCATCCTCGTTTAAAAAGTGCCCTATTTCTCTAAAGTTAGTCTTAGCTGTTTTCTTTTTTTAAAAAATTGTTTTTATTGAGCTGTATATTTTTCTCTGCTCCCCTCCCTTCCTCTTCCCTTCTACCCTCTCCCATGGTCCCCATGCTCCCTATTTACTCAGGAGGTCTTGTCGTTTTCTCCTTCCCATGTAGACTAGATCCATGTCTGTCTCTCTTGAGTTGTTTTCTTCCAGTGTTCAGAAATCTGTAACTATCAGTCAAGTGTCCACCTCCAAAAATGAACATGGCTTAAATTTAGACAGAGAACATGGGTCAATTTTGTGGTTTAGCGTGCTCGCAATGTCAGTGCAAAGGCAAACTTCTTTTTAAAGCATATTTGTCTTCAGGAACAGAAGTCTACAGAGGCAGAGAATGCCCACTCCAAATATTCTTTTCCATGCTGAGGAATTCATTCTGAAGGGCAGGGAGGCTTGTGGCTCAGCTGGTGGGGTGACAGCTTAGTACGCAGGAATCTCTGGATTTGACCCCACGCACGGAGCACAGGCTTTAACTTCAGAACCAGGGAGGTAGAAGCAAGAAGATGAGGAGTCCAATGTCATCCTCAGGTACATAGTGAGTTTGAGGCCAGTCTGACCCATGTCAGGCCCCATCTCAAACAAACAAACAAAAACAAACAAAAGCCCTTATCAAGACTGAAGACAAAATAACAGCAGAAAATGAAATCTACCCTGAACTCACAGATCAACTTTCTAGTCCCTGCTGTCCTTCCAGCTGTGCCATCTCCAGCTGGTGACTTGCTGAATTATAACCGAGGGGTGGCATCGCCTCTGTTAGACTGGGTCAAAGTATATGAAAGAACATATTTAAAGAGTTTAGCACACTGCCTGACTCACAGTACAGTTTTAACCTTGCGCCCTGTGCCAGGGTTTCTCTCCCCAAACCTCCTCACGCCTTGCCCTAACGTCCCTCTTCTCCTAAGGAACAGCTTCCATCCGTGCTGCGCAGACCACACCAGCACTGCCGCCATTGCTCCGAAAGGCACGTTCATAACTAATTTCACACACTTCGTTGCTCCTTTTGTCCATAGTAGTATGTTGGGAGCTGATAGTCAAGGCAGCAGCACCTGGGGATTCTAAGACTCTGTGATTTCTAACAAATGCTCAGAGTCTTTGTGTAAACCATGTGGCTGGTTCGTCCTAAGTGCAGTTCTCCCATTATGTCAAAAGTATAGCTCACCCAGACATTTGAAATATCATTCAATTTTACATCTCAAATCTTCCTTCTAGCTAAAACTATCCAATGACGTTCCAGTGTTAAATATTTTATCTGTGGATATAAATCATGAGCAGCGCAGGACTGGGGGGCTCTCCAAGGCAACACACCTCCATGACTCACCTCAGTGCAAAGGACAGACGGACCTAACAGTGTGAAGAGGAGGGTATCCCAAACCAATGAGAACAAATGGGTGCCAACGTGCCAATATCTGACAAACAGACTGCAAACCAAAGCTTACGAGAAAGGGGAAAGACAATCACGCCACCGCCATTAAGGGAGCGAGTATTATATTTCTCAACATCTACGTCCCAAACACAGGCACACTCAATTTCAAGTTACATTAATAGCAATAGTGGGGGACTTTAATATCTTATTCTCACCAGTTGACAGGATTCCCTCACCAAAATCATAACAAAAACCCAGCTGTAAACTAAGTGAATTAAATGGCACCCTGAGGGATGTTTTAGAGGCTGCGTGATTAAGCATTGAGCTTTGAAATTTAGCTTCTCAACACACACATTTTCCACAGTTAAATTTTTTTAAATTAAAAAAATACATACCTGAGTCTGAGAAGATGACTCTGGGAGGTGTGTGTGTGTGTGTGTGTGTGTGTGTGAAATATTTGTCGCACAAGTATGAGGCCTTGAGTTCCAAAGCTCAGCACTTAAACTAAGCTTCATGCAGTAATGTGTGACTGTAATCTCCACAATGACGAGGTGACAGCCGAGTTTCCAGCAGCTCCCAAACCAGCTAGCCTGGGGTAAGGAGCAGTGAGCTAGCCTGGGGTAAGGAGCAGTGAGCTAGCCTGTGGTAAGGAGCAGTGAGCTAGCCTGGGGTAAGGAGCAAACAGTGAGCAATATAGACCTTGCCCCAAACAAGCTTGATTGTGAGGACTGACATCCTAAGTTATTCTTTGATTTCCACACATGTTCAGTGTTGCTAACCTATCTACCCTCTCACAGGAATGGGATCACATACATACCCACTTAAAAAAAAAAACAATAAAAATCTAACCTATTTGTTTACATTTCTTATTTCTCATGTTTAACTTGATGTTTGTTTTTCTTTGTTTTTTTGATTAAGTTTTATGGGGTTTCACCTATTTTTAAATAATCAAAAATAAGAAATAATTTAAATATTTGATTATAAAAGTAAAAAAGAATTTACTTTTAAATTAATGTTACTTCTTTTCTGATTTTTTTTCTGGTGTGTGATGTTCTTAATTCGGTTTTTAGTCTTCATTTTTTTTTTATGTGCCATAAAATATGGATATTTTATTTCAGCTCTGGGGAAAAAAACCACATCCTTCTATCCGCCATTCTAAGTTAACTGAGAATAAACTGGGAAAACTGAAGCAGATTCCCATGGATAAATATGTATATGTATATTTGCATATGCATATTTTCATATTTTAGTCTTATTGACATTCATATCTTCACCTTATTTTGCTTTCTAATAAATTCTCTAATAAGTCATAAAATATACTCCTAGTACTTGTACTTCAGTTGCCTCATTAATCTCTTAATATTACTTGTGTTGTATTCATTAATTTATGTTTTTACCACTTGCATCATTGACCAAACTGTTTATTTCGAATTAAACATGGGAACAGGTCTAGTTTTGCTGTCAGTTCCCCATCCATTACCTGACCTTTCACAATCATTTCCCACTTCGTACATCTTGCAGATCTCTCCGCAGGCTCCCACTGTAGTCCATTTCAGCTTCTAGTGCTGTACATATCTTTATCTTCCGGATGAGACTGCCCGTGATCCATGAGGTTGGGGTCAGGTAGAAACTGTGTAGTGCCTGCAGGAGATTCCTATTTAACCTTTGTTGCAGAGGCAAGTTCTTTTGGAAAAGACACTGAATGTTCTGAGTCAGGAGTTTGGGCATGTATTTCATCAGACCTTCCTCCCTTAGTTCCATCCTTTGGTTCAGGGAGTGAATTCTTTTTCGTTGCTTTTTGTCCACAATGACTTAATGGCTTGATAAATTTGCTGGCTTGTAGTATATGCCTCCCCCCCCCCCCGTTATCTTTGCAATTATTACTGACTGAGCTGGATAACAAACAGTTGCTCCTAATGAGGCCAATCCTAGTGGATAAGCAATCTTCTTAAACCTAGAACCTTTCCTTGCTGTGACCAAACCTGCCAGTCCTGAAGCTGTAATCACTCCCAGTTTGGGGAAAAAAGTCTTGAGGAGGATTCTTCAGATAGACATATGCATCTTTACCAAATTGTACTGTATCCACTATCCCATTCTTCATAAAGATATAAACACCCTTGCACCAGCCAACATAACGAACAGCTGTAGTACGGATTGATGCAAAGCCCATTTGTAAATAACCAGGCTGTTCTTTAACATATTTAGAATGGAGAGGTGGTGCAGTATATATGGGGAGCCGTTCTGGTCTTACTAGCTGCTTTTTGGGTTCCTCTTCTTTGGCCAGATGTACATTTACAGATGCATATATCAGACCTGTGGGCATGGTTGTCAACTTTCCCATCCTAAAAGCCGCCATACCTATGACCCTCTGGGCTCCTTTTCTTTTTTTTCTTAGTCTTCATTTTTTAAATTAAAGAATTTATAAGCACAGCCTTATCAGCCTGTAGTGTTGAAGACCATTGGTAACTTTTGCTCTTTTACCATAAAATTTTAACAATAAAAATTTAAGAATACTCATTCAGTGAAGCATTTACTCAGAGTAGTGGTGAGTGAAAAAATGTACTACTGAGATAATGGGTGAAGGAAGACGGAGTGTCAATTCACATTTAGCAGTTACATTCTCAAAACATCCCATGAAATGTATTATTTGAAAATGTAGGAAGTCAAAGACTGACTCCAGTCAGGTCAGGGGTGAGGCACTATGCAGGCTCAGGCTCAGGATGCAAACTGGAGCTGTTCTATCACAGGAGGGTGGGGTTCTGTGGAGAATGTTTGCTCAGTGTTTGGAGTAAACAGGATAGAGATAACAGAGGAAGACCAGTAGTCAGATGCCGTGGAAGCCATCTGGGGTTAGGAGAATGATGGCCATCAAGAGATATTTTCAAAGTAGACTCTTTTGGGGGGTTAAGTGGAGAGTGCAAGAAAGAGGAAAATTAAAGATAATTCCCAAGTTTTGGCTTGAGCATTTTGGTTTGACTGTAAATGAATGATGAAATCTAGAAAAATAGGATTTTTAGGAGTGAGACTTTAGCCATAGTTATTTGAATTTTGGATAATATGTCCTAGGGGTTTTGGTACTCACTTATCTAAATTTTCAAATAAAAAAGTTATTGAATTTGTAAGTTCATGTTATTGTCCAATTTCTCATTATTCAACCCAAGATAAATCATTGAGCCTCTGAGCCTTGTTTCTCATTTGGAAGATAAGTATAATCATAGGAGCTGTTTTGTAATTTTCATTGAGATTAATTGGTTAGCAGAAAAAATGAGTATCTAGCATATAGAAACCATCAAAGTCTGCTATTAATATTGTAGTTGGCTGATAAGTTAGGTCATTATGATTTTTGGGGAAACTTATATTCAGTTTTTGACTTATTTGTTATTATTTAGGCATCTCTGTGAATAGATTTGATGTTGTATTACCATTTGAAGGTAGGAAAAGGTATAAATTTTAAATTATTGTTAAGTAAATTTTTTGTCTCAATCAAACCAGGCTAACTTTGAACTTGCTATGTAGCTGGGGCTACCTTGAACTCACGATCCTCCTGCTTTCTGCTTCCTGAGTGTTCTAATTAATGAGTTTCTACAGTTGCATCCAGCTTTATATGTTGCTACCATAGACTCACATATTTGAATGTCTAGTCATCAGGGAGTGGCACTACTTAGGATCAGGTGGTGTGGCCTTGTTGGAGGAATGTGTAACTGGAGGTGGGCTTTGAGGCTTTTAGAAGACCCAACTAGGTTCAGCAGCTTCTTCCTGATGCCTGTGGATCCTGATGTAGCACTGCCAGCTCCTCCAGTACCATGCCTGCTGTGTGCTTCCATGCTATGCACCAAGCTGATGATGGGATAAATCTCTGAACCAATTAAATGCTTCTCTTTACAAGAGTTGCTGTGGTCGTGATGCCGTTTCACAGCGACTGAGCACTGACTGAGACATAAGTTGGTACCGGGAGTGGGGTATTGGTGTGGTAAGTTTGGTCATGCTTTTGTTTGGAGGAATATGGATTACTTTGGGGTTTTGGACAAGAAAATTGATTGGGCACTTTAAATAGGGCTTGATGAGCCCACCTAGTTGGAGCATGAAATTGAGGGTGGTGTTGAGGATGATTTGAACTGTGGAGACCCAGTTCAGGAAGTTTCCAATGTGAAGAATTTTAGTATGTGGTCTAGAGACCTTTCTTGTGATATTTTGGCAAAAAAAGGTCTTCTTTCTGCCCTTCTCCAAAATATACCTGAGGCTTAATTGAAGAGTTTTGCATTAACATTGACAGAGGAGATTTCAGGACCACCTGCCATTGTCTCTGTCCTGTGCTTATTAGTGATCATACTTAAGCAGATCTAGAGTGAAAAAGAGCAGGCTGAGCAAGGAAAAACACAGAATGTATAGCTCAAGGAGCAACTATAATGGAAACATAATGAAGCTAAATTCAGTGCTCAAGGAGATAAAAAATTTCAAGGAAAACTTGAAGCAATATAGAATAAATGGTGTAGTAGCCTCAGGGCAAAATCCCAGCCAGTTAAGCTTCCGACTCATGAAAAGGAATTAAAGAAAAGCTTATGAAGTGAAGGGAAACCATCAACAACAGAACGCTGATGCAGATGCTATTGAATGAAGGGAACAAGTTCCAGCCTCAGCAAGCGGCAGAACTTGGCAGTTTGGGCCATGTGGTTCTGGCTTTAAAGTCAGGGATAGAAGAAAGGGGCTAAGGAATGCCATTGAGGTAGGGCATGTTTGGAGGCCTAGAGAGACCATTGTGTGAAGCTGTGAAAGTAAAGGCTTGATTGCCTTGGAGACCTCAAGATGTTGGAAATACCAGAGTTGTGGGATACCTGCCTAGAAGAACTGCTAACAGGGAGTGGAACCAACCCAAGAGAAAGAAGTGTGTTGCCATCAACAACGCTGAAAGGACTTGGAGATCTGAAGCGTGCTTTGACGTAAAGCATGGAGGTGTAGAGTTTGAAGCTTGCCCAGCTGATTTTTCAGTCTTACTATGGTACAGTATTTTCTTTTCTCCCTCTTGGAATGGTAACGTGTATCATGTGCCATTGCATGTTGGCAGTATGTGACCAGCTTTTTAATTGTGATTTTACAGGGGGATTATAGTTAAAAGATTGTCATGAGTAGCAGAGACTTTGAACTTAGGACTTTTAGATAGTGTTGAGACGGTTATAGACTGGGGAGATTTTTGAAAATGGACTGAATACATTTTTGCATTATTAAATGTCTACACACATATGGGGTCCAGGGAGAGGAATGTGGTGGTTTGAATAAGAATGGCCCCATAGGCTCATATGTTTGAATGCTTAGTCATCAAGGGGTGCCACTACTTAGGATTAGGAGGTGTGGCCTTGTAGGGAAAGATGTACATGTTAGAGAAGTCCATCTCTGGGGATGGGCTTTGGGCTACAGAAGCTCAAGCTAGGACCAGTGACTGCTTCTGCTGCTGCTTGAAGATCCTGTTGTAGAACCATCAGCTCTCCCAGCACCATGCCTGCCTGCATGCCACCATTCTTGCTACCATGCTGATAATAGCCTCTGAAACTATCAGCATGCCCCAGTTAAATGCTTTTCTTTATAAGAATTGTTGTGGTCATGATATCTTTCCACAGCAATAGGACAATGACCAAGACACATGGTTTCCAGTTAACCACTCATGTAACTCATTGCCTTTTAGGTCTGATTTTCAGAGACTATCACTGCATTGCCCCCTCACATTTAAAATACCTGCTGGGGTATGAAGCTTATAGTTAACAAACATTTCCCTCCAAGTCTACAAGTAAATGCTGTTCTACCATCCTTGGTTCTTGGCTGCTTAATTGTTTCAGTCCTCTGGTTGGTTGCATGCATTTTCTATACAGATAAGTGATTGAGGTTTTTCCTTATCCTGTGTTTTCATATTTCATTAATACACATCAGTTTCTTCTTCCATTTGTTTTTGTCTCCATCAAGAAAGACAGGCTTTGAAGGGCCACAGGACAAGGAAATCTGTGAGATTATTACATTATTATGTTGATCTTTCTCTTGCTAAGCTGATAATATCTCCTGTCCATAATGCCATTGGCTTCTCCCCACCTCTGCCTATCCGAGGGAGAAACAGTTGTCATTACCAATGGTATCTAACTTCTTTCTCCTCTGTCTTCTGAGACATACACAGTCTCAAAATGGGTAGAAAAAAAAATGCAAGTGAGCTCATAGTACTCTTTATGTCGCAAATAACATCGTTTTATCCAGAGAAGGAAAGCATTCCATTTGTTTACTGGTTCAGGGCCCTGAGTCACTGAGATGGGGGCTAGTAGAAGAACCTTCTAGGTAGACAGGGCTGCTGTGCTTCAACACGGGCCTTGAGGGTGAATTATGACTTCTGTTTGTTTGTTGGCAGATTAGAGCCATTTCTGAAAATTCACCCCCAGCCATAAGCACCGGTCACTTGGTCTTGGCTTTGCCTGTCTTCATAAGTCTTGGACCCGAGGATGATTTCTGTTGGCAGCTACTTCCAAGATGCGCCATTTTAAACAACAACAACAAAACCCAATTTGGTTTTCATTTCTATTTTGGCGTTTCTATGTTGTCTCATTCCACAAAAGCTTCTGTCAGATTTTGCATACCATTTTAGGTCTCTCTAATTTTTTTAGACTAAACATGTTATTTTGTACTTTTTAGGTCTCAAACTGCAATTTACATTATCTGAATTGTTTGTCTACTTAGATCACATTCTCTAGACAGTGTTCAATGCTTTACTAGGCTGCAGACTGATAGACTGATATACAAAGTCTTCTATTTATAAAGTCTCCCTTTGGACTAATAGAGAGTCTTCACAATTCATAGACTTCTAGCTTTGGATGCCTGACTTTGGGAAAACTAAACTCAAAGCATAAAGGCTCTCCTAAGTGAATAGTATGGTTTGCATGTTTGTGCGTAAGTGTGGAGGTCAGAGATCTCTTGTTTGTCATGGAATATGCCAGACTAGCTGGCTCTCTAGCTCCTACAGACTCCTCTGCCTCTGTCTCCCAACTTTCAACCTACATACTGGGATTACAAACAGGTTCTGCCCCAAACAGCTCTTACATAAGTTATGGGGGATTTTAACTCAGGTCCTTAAGCTGGTAGTCCATGAACACTAAGTTTACAAGGATATATAAAATGTACATATTATATACTGATTTTTAGTTGTTTGTTTGATTTTGTTTTGTTTTTGATACAGGGTCTGACTACGATGGCCTGACTGGCCTAGAATTCACTATGTAGGTCAGAATGGCCTCTGACTCACAAAGATCCTCCTATCTCTGCCTTCTGAGCTCTGGGATTTTTTTTTTTAAATTTCATGGATAAATATTGTATTTACATAATTTCCCTCCCTTTCAACTCTTTCTATGTCCCCCTTCTCAAATTATTGGCTTCATCTTCGTTAATTATTATTGTTACATACATGCATCTATGTGTATACACCCATGCACACCCACCGTTGAATCCATTTAATGTTGTTTGTGCACATGTGTTTAGGGGGCTGATCACTTGGTGCTTGTCTCTGACGAGAACTGATTCTCCCTCGCTTAGCACTCGTTAATGAATTGCCTGTAGCTCTTCCTCTAGGGTTAGGGTCTTGTTGTTGTCATGTGTATTATTATGTGGATCTTGTTTATGACCATATTATTGAGATTTCGTGGGTACTGTTTCCCTGTCACATGTAGAAGACCCTGTCCCCCAGGCTCCTACAGTCTTTCCACCCCCTCTTTCATATGGTCTTTGAACCTTAGGTGTAGAGATTTTGCTATAGATGTATCACTTAGGGTGGGGCACTCCACAGTCAGTAAGGTTTACTTTCACGTCTTCTTCTGAGCTTGATGCCGGGAAATCTGTTGATGCTATCAGGCTTCCACACTGACACACATGAGTACCAAAGTCCTTGTCTCCTGGGGCTACTCATCAAACCACAGTTCTGGAGACTGACAAGTTCAGGCTCAAGGGGCAGACAGATGATAGGCTGTCAGGCAAGGACCCTTTGTGTCACAGAGAGCACTTCCTTGGTGGATCTTCACATGGCAGAGGGGTGAACAAGTTCTTTCAGGTCTCTCTTGTAAAACCCTGGACCTGTTTGTAAGGGTCCCAGTATTACGTATCCAGTATTCTTCCTTAAAGGTGCAACCTCCTGATACTAAGGCCTTGATTAGTAGGTTCCACTATTTGACTTCTGGAAGAAAGAAACATCCAAACACTAGCAGTGACCTCTGTGTCTCTCTTTTGGATGCCTCCTCCTCTGGGTGCCTGAGAAGGTGGGAAGATAAAGTTATTCTGTTTAAAAGAAAGTAGATTTGGTGCACTTGAGATTTTAGCACTTTCCAAACAAACAAGTAAACCAACCAAGAAACACCAAAAAATTAAAATCCCTAACCAAAACGAAACCAGGTGTTCGCTCTAGTAAAATGGATGGGGGGAGGGCAAAGAGAGGTGTGGCTGTGTGCCTCAGGAAGAGACTTCCCTCCTGAGAACTACTCTCATTTCCACTTTATTAGTGACATACACACTGTTGGCTCTCCAAGAACTTTGATAAGAAAAGTATCTACGTGTAAGGCTCAAAATTATCATTTTATTTTAATTCTTTGCCCGAGTGCCTTCACGTATTCTTCTCTGTCTAAAAGACATATCCCTTCCAACTCTCTGTTCTTTACTCTTTCCACCAGAAGTGGTTTCCAGTCATCTGCAACCTCTGGGAGAGTTCTTGGCTCGGCAGTTTAGAGGCGACTGAGATACTATGGTGGAAATTGAGAACTTTATTACTAATGTTTAACTTTGTTTGGTGTTGGGGACGAAACCCGGAGCTTTCCATGTTCTAGGAAAGTGATCTACCACTAAGATGTACCCCTAATCTCCCGAACATAAGATTTTTAATTGAAGATAAACATAAAACAAAATAATACAGTAACATATATAATATGTTATAAGAAATCTAAAAGTCTATATATAGTCTTAGACATCAATTGTTGTGAGACAGAAATGCAAATGGTCAGCAGTCCCGTGAGTATGGAGGCAGTCGGTGGCTTTGAAATGTGAGCAGAGCCCACGCGTGCGCCTTCACACTCCGCTGCTGGGTGAAGGTGCTGTACTGCAGAGATTCGCACAGAGGAAAGCTTGCCTGACTGCCCTCCATTCTGATTCCTGAAGAAGACTATGTATCCATTTCCAAATGTTTTAGATACAAATGCTGACAGATGCTTGCCTCCTCTCTCAACGTGTCTTCAGAGCTTAGGGAGAACACTTTAAATAGTTGAGATTCTTAAAAAGTTGACTATGAACTTATTCTACACTTTTCTATAAATATACTTCAGAGCACATGAGATAGTAGATACTGGCTATTCCACTTTGTTTTTAATCTCTCCCCCACCTGACATCTCCCTCCCTTCCTCCCTCCCTTCCTCTCTCTGTCTCTGTCTCTCTGCCTCTCTGTGTCTCTCTGTCTCTGTCTCTCTCTGTCTCTCTCTCTGCTTCTTGGCCACATAATGTGAGCCAGAGACAACCTCAGATGTGGCATTCACCTTCCACCATATTTGGGACAGAATTTCTGTTGCTGCTGCCGCATGGTGCCAGGCTCTGCAGGCTACAGGGTCTGGGTATCTCTTGTTTCTGCCTCCCATCTTCCCACTGGAGCAGGGAGTTAGAGACAAATGTCACTGCATCTGACTTTGTGTGGATTCTAGGGATTTGAATTCACTTCCTCACACTTGCAAAGCAAGCGCTTTACCCACTGAGTCATCTCTCTGGCCCCAATAGTGGCTATTGTTCTAAAAAGAAACAAGAAGGAACATGTTTATTGGTCCATCTTCAATGACATGGATACTCCAAACCTCAGAAAATGTGTTTTCTTTACCTTCCATATGGAAAAGAAGATCAAACATTATAGGAAAACACTAGAGAAGAAAATTTTATTTTTGTTTGTTGCAATCACTCACAAATAGTCAAAAGCTTTCCCTGAAAGAGAACTCTAGAATACCTACTGCATTTTGAGCATACTGGGAACAGCCCAATTTTACTCCCATGAGCTGCTTAGGACAAGGAGAAATTACTCTGTGGCCCACCACGATGGAGAGCAAATGGTTCTTTCTCGGAGTAATTCAGGACTCCACCATTCCAACTCCCTCTTGCTGTGTCTAAGTATATAGCTCAGGAGCTCCTTCTAGGTGTGGTCGTTTCTAAATGGCATGCACTATTTTCCACTGACAGCTTGTGGGACACCCAAGTAGGCCACCGGGGTGCTGGAAAGAACCAGAAAAACAAAGGTATGAGGCCTCTCCTCCCACTCCACCCTCCAATTGCAGGGTTATCAAACCAGAGCCTTTAGCGAGCCAGTGACTGAAGGATTTGGGGTTTAGATGAAAGAGGAACAAGAGTGTGGGAGGCGACATTACAGAAAACTGATCCCGGGTAAATGCCCAGAGCAAGCTCAAGCATCTCAAAAGATCTTCTGTCAGAGGGGGAAAATACACTGTTTTGCTTTCCATGAAAAATTCATGAAACAAAACCTAGGAATTTCTCACAGAGTACGCAGGGGGATGGGCGTTTCCACTTCAGAACCAGCTGAATGAGAGACCAGTAATGTGGAATACTGCTTCTGTGAACACGGGGTATAAAATATGCCTGGACAGCTTAAGCGATCTTTGCAATCAGATCCTTCTTGGAAAATTCTGCAGCAAGCTCTCTGTGTGTTCAGGATAGTTCCAGAGAATGGGCAGTAAAATGGAGCAGAAAACATCAAGGGCAAGTTGAGCTTTCTCTTCTTCTGCTAGCCTGGTGAGTCCTCTCACTGCCTAGGACAAATGATTTCAGTTTAACCACTGTGTGGTCCTTTCCTTGGGAACCTCAGACTGACTCCTTTCCTGATGGCTCCTGCCCCTACAGCCTGCCTTGCGGTGTGTGTGTGTGTTTGTGTGTGTGTATGTGTGTGTGTGTGTGTATTCATTTGTGTGCAAGTACACATGGGTGTGAAGGCCAAAAGGAAAACCCTGGGTACCATTCATCAAGTTTTAACTAACTTTGTTTTTATGTTTTTGAGACAGGTCTTTTCATTACCTGGAGTTCACCAACCAGGTAGGCTGGTTGACCAGCAGGCCCAAGAAATCTGACTGCCTCTGAGCTCCCCAGAGCTAGGATTTCAAGGCAAACTGGTTTAAAAACAAACAACAAACTAAAACCAAAAAAAGAATATCCACGAGTTCAGGAAATCAAACTCAGATTTCTCCTGTTTGCAAGGCATGCGTGTTACCAACAGAGACATCTGTCCAGCCCATGATGTGCAGTCTCTGTCTACTGGATTCCACAAGGGACACTAGGTGGCTCATTTGAGATCTGCCTCTAGGAGCTCATATCATGGTGCAGGCTCTTGCGAGTGGGTACATGAACAACACACAGAAGAGATATTGAAAATACCCAGCGAGTATGTGTTAAAGCTCCCAGGAGGCTCAACACTGAGGCTCACATCTCTGCCTTCAGTGTTGAGCCTCCCTCCCAGTGTGAGCCTGGACGTCTCAGCAGAGGTTAAAAAAAAAATCAAGGCGCCATTCGTGGGAACAAGCTGCTATGGAAATACACCGAGTTTTTAACTTTCTAGTCTGATCCCTCTAGTTATGAGGGTCATTCTGTCTTTTAAATTTTTCCTTTGTGCTTCTCTGCCCAAGCACTCCTCACCCATGCAACTTCCTGTTCCCCTCTCACATCCAGGCCTTTGTGGGACTTGGCATCTCTTTCTACCTTCACATGCCCAGAATACTTTCTGAACAAATATTTTACTGAACTTCCTAAAAATCACAAAGGCAGAATGAAAAGGAAAAGGCCATGTAAGTAAAATGACAAGAGCATGTGTGTTCCTCAGAAAGCATGTGTAAGCATGTGTAAGCATGTGTAAGCATGGTGCTACAGGGCTCTCTGTTCTCCCTCTAAGGCTGTTCTTTCCAGACCCCAAAATGCCACTCAGACAGAAACACTCGTGGCCCTTTGTACTCAAGTTTCTGAGCACAGTTTCCATAGTAATATGTTTTGAGGTTGAGGACAGAGTGTGCTGCCTTCGTGTGGGGGCCGTGCTGCTCAGACAGCCACTGCTCTCAAAGAAGAAAATCACCGGACAGGATGATCTACCCTGGTGGGCAAGGCCTGCTTGGAGGTGGACAGATAAGAGAGCTAGCTTTTCTAGCAGCAGTGGAGAGGAATATTTGAGTGAATGCTTAAAAAGAAACTTTAAAAGTTCTTGGAAAGAAAACCTACCAAGTATTGAGCAAATCCAGCCCTGGTCCAGCCTCCCCCCCGCCCCCCCATCTACTCTTCCTGTTACGGTCAGTGCTTGCCTCCGTCCAAAATATCTAAATATGTTAACTCGTGATAAACTTGTCAACCATTACAGGAAGAAATCGAACAGTTATTACTCCAAATATCTGTTATTAGGAACTATGATCTCTCTGGAGTTCTTGGGTTGGACTATAACCTTCAAGTGGTGACATTAATCTAGGGCTTGAGGAAGTGATGACATCCATGTGGTTTAATCTGTGTGACTGGTCTGTGTCCAGGTAGCGGCCTAGAGGAGCCCTCCTCATGTTTGCCCATGAGGACCTGAGAAGGCATTACCCCTTGTTATGCAGCAGATCTCTGGGGATCTTGATTTTAAATTTCCCCACCTCTAGAATTTGAAAAATGTATCTCTAATGCTCACCATTCTCCAGTCTAACCTGTTTGCCAGTAGCCTTCTCCAGGTTCCGGTTCCCACCTACATACGTGCTGTTGCTTAAAACCAAATCTGTAAAAGCAAATTGTACTTTGTAGCCAACTTCATTACATTTTCACCAATGTGTAGAAAGTGATCTTTCATTTGTCCACACAAAATGCTTCTTGTGACTTAAACTTAAATGAGAAGTTGGTTTTGGACCAAAACAAGTGGTCCTTCGAGGTTGAAATACTATCTGACTGCCGGCATTCACGGAGAGACTTCACTCTTTCGCAATGCCGTAATCTACCAACAGAGGAGCCAAAAATGGCCTTCACTAAGGAATGCTCGGTCCTTCTCCTGGGACATCGTTTTCATGTTTATTTTGTTTTTGTCTATTCTTTCTAATGGGCTCAAAACACTAACTTGGTATTTGCTGGTTTATTAGCTACGTATTAAAGCATAATGGCACTTAAAGTGAGTGTGTCTCAGATCGCTATGACCAGGGCCAACCACTCAAGCCTGTGTTCAGGTTTGTCTTCACTGCTGTGAGGATACGGGCAGAGACTTGATGGGGCTGAACCAGGCCTGACTAAATAGCTTTTCCAAAGGGGAGGTTGAGTTAAAGGAAAGCAAGCAAAATCCCCCGCCCCGTCTCTTCTCACTCCCCTAAACGATAGAGACCAGTTCTCTTGCCAAGTAAGAATTCAAGTCCCGAGAAATGTCCTCTCCACAGAAAAATAAGCTCGCAGATGAATGCGGCCCTTCTCCTCCTCAGTCTGAGGCTGACTGACAGCACCAGATGCAGCTCTCTGCACAGCCTGCTGTAGACACCCTACCTGCCGGGCAAACGCTGGCAGGAATTCACCAGAAACACGTGCTTCCTGTGGACAGCAATGGTCAGCAGGTGGGACCCTGGCAGACTCCATTACCAAGCGGCCTCCTGTGTGGTCATCTGGCCGCCCTCCTTGTGGGCACCCAGGGCCCGGAACAAGACATTTTCTCAGCTCAGTGTTGGAAGTCAGTCAAGTGCAATTACCCTGAATGTCGTTGCGGAATGGATGACTTAGAGGCTCCACACAAATTGAATTTTGAGGCCAGCCTGAAATTACATTAGATTTGGGGGCTTTGACAAAAGCCTGCCTGAATCCCCCTGCAGTCCCTCAGGGTCATCTCTCTTTAATCATTCACTAATGTTTTCCTGGTGAGGTCATTGATTAATGGATGACGTAAATCCTTCACTCCCACCCCCTTTAGGACAGTACATAATGTTTTATTAATTTGTCCTTTTGTCTGCTGCTTTCGAGATAGCAAATATGAAACCGGTTTCTGAACCTCAAAAATTGATAATTCTGTTTCTGTGGTGTATTACAAATCTCAAAAGCGAAGCACTGTGGCTGGCGTGTGACAACAGAAGGGGTGCCATCACTCTCTGTCCTTGTCTGTAAATGCAAACCCTCATGAGCGGAGAGAAACTGGGTGAGTGAACCATCTGAATCACGAGGGCAGGAAGTGCACATGCCCACGCTCAGATGGATAGTACCCCGAGTCTCTGATAATTCCTTCATTTTTTCTTGATCTCTTATGAAAGCAATAATCATGAATGAGTCATGAATCTCAGAAAATTGTTTAAGTTATAAGAAAGCCAGAGGGCTTCCAGCACCCTTAGCCCACCCCTGGAAACATTCGCAGCCCCTAAGCGTACAACCGCGTGTTAGCTCATAATATTACAAGTGATCAATGAACAAGTCCAATGGGCTATGCACCCAAAGTTTGTCTCTTCATTGTCCAGTCGCAGAATTTATCAAAGTGTCACCGTAGGAAAATTACAGAATATGACGTGCTTTCTTTTCTCTAATCAGAAATATTGATTAATAATATTCCCAGGGTGGGAATAGGTAACGAATTATTTGAGTACAATATGAGGCTGGGGTTCAGAATCCAAAGACAGGGGCCAGACACTTCTGGGTAGGACATTTGACAAATCGATGTTTTAACAAGTTTGGCATTAAAGAGTGTTTCTGTTAAAAAAACAAACAAACAAAGGAAAAGTGTACCTCAATTGTATCTTGCATTCATTCAAGAAATGTTTCTTAGAAGCCTAGCATGTCACATAGAGTATGGTGGCGCATGCTTCTAATCCCAGCCCATGGGAGCTATAGCTTGGAGGATCAAGAGTTCAAGACCATCCTCAGATACCTAATGGGGTTCAGGCTGGCCTCAGGAATACATGATGAGATGTTTTCTCAGCCATCCACCTGGCAAGAAAGCAAACGGAATAAGTCTGAGTTGTGCAGGCTTGGGGTCAAACAGTGGTCAACGCTCACAGCCCGGCCTTGGACAGATGATTAAGGACAGCTATATTTACAGGGGATTTAGATGCAGTCTGTTCATTTAGTTTTGCCTGATTTTAGATGTTCTATGAGTGGAGACATGAAATATACATTCTTTTATGCCTTGCTAATTTTCTCCGTCATGTTTATGAGATCCATCTATGGTGCTTAACATGGCTTGCTCACCCTCTGTGACACATGATGTCCTATTATGGTAGCATGCCACAAATGCACTCACTCATTATTCTGAATTCGAATTTGAGTTGTTCCGTTTGGGCCAGTATAAACACTACCTCTGTGGACATTCCTATGCATGTCTCTTGGTGAACATGTGTATTTATCTCCAGTGGCTATATACCTCTGAATGGAATTTCCAGGACAGAGGGAGTCCACACCCCCATCTCTCAGCATTCAGAGATGATAGCAGGAGTTTTGAAGGTGCCCGTGCTAGTGGCTGTGGGCACCACCTAGATGTGGGCTTTCCTTTAGACTCATCCATACTGCTCTTGCCATTGTCTGTCTTCTCTACTCCAGCCATTCCTGTAGATGTGTAGTGCCTTCACTATACAATAAATATAAGTGCAAAGATGTGTTTCTGTGGATAGCTTAATTACCAAGACCAGGGTGTGTTCTTCGGACACAGTTCTGGCAGAAGGTGGATTATTTTAGAAGTAAAGAGATGCAGCGATTCAGTTTATAACTGATCCTGTGCGACCCTCAGAATTTAAAACCTCTCTCCATCGCGCATCTTTTGCACTCTTTCCCCTCTGTCGTGGTGTGCTTATACTTCCCTATAGGCCCCTTCAACCTCCGCATGTGCCCAGTAGTGTGCCCAAGAACTCCTCAGGAACATGTCCTTCAATCTTCATCATCCTATGGCTTGGATGGTTGCTGCATTTGGCGGGTGTGGGGACAGAGGCACAGGAAGAGTGAGTCACTAATCACATACAGCAGGGAGTCATGCAGATCAAATCTGAAACAAGTAGACAGATTCAAACCAAGAGCTGAATTTGTATGCTATTCTGAACCAGCCTGAGGCTTACCCCTTTTCCACAAGTGAGTATCTACACTTGGCAGGAGACATGGATAGGGAACCCAATTCTTTATTAGTAAACAGTATTTATTGATTAAGTTTATGTCCAGGCAAGCTTACTATATGCATATATGGTGAAGAGTTTATTATAATTTTCCCAATTCTTTGAGCATTTCTAAGAATGCATTTCCTTTTTTTAATTTTTAGATTGTATTTTAATTACATTTCTCCCTTCCCTTTCCTTCCTCCAACTGCTCCCACATGCCCCCCTCCCTGCTCTCCTTCCAATTTATGGCCTCTTTATTCATCAACAACTGCTATTGCATGCACATACATATTTGTATATACATATGTTTAGTCCCAGATATAACCTACTGACTCCATATAATGCTTTAAATATTATTTTACCCTTGAATATAACTTGTGAGCTTTTACATTTCTCTTCTTTTATTGTCTTATTGGATCTTCATGAGCATTAATTGGATCTTTATGAGGTGAAAATTTAGGACCAAGTTGAGTGAGTTGCCAAGGCAAATGACATCAGTGTTAGATGGCATGTTAATCACAGTCAGGACACAAGCCTATCTAAGATTTCCCCATGAGCACGGGAACCTAAGACACAGAGAAGAGGTTAAGTAAAAGGCGAAGAAAAGAAAAGGGTTAAAGTTCTTGTAACACAAGCCAGGAGGCCAAGCCAAACCACCAATACTACTTCCAGTTTGTGTTTCCACAGATTGTTTGAAAGTATTTTCTTCCAACTTCGTCATCTGCTTTTGCTCATGGGTGATGGTAAGGAACTGTATTTTTAGTAGTATTGGTATATAAATGTCTTCATGAAAACGAAGCTCAGTAACTTCCATATATAAAACATTCAATTTAGTATGAACAACCCCAACCCCAATAAAACACAACACAAACTTACTGTTTTGTGAGTCATGAAAGTCTGCTCTCTTAGATAAATTGCTCTGTGGACAAGACTGTGATTTTCCTAATATCCAGTAAGGAAAACAAACCATCTCCATGTGCCACCATGCTGATCAGTGTTGACTCTAAATGCCCATTAAGGATTTCAGTGCCACCCGGCATGTAAACACCTATGTCATATGTTACTTCAAACTGACGTCTTCCGTGTTGGCGGAGAAGGCTGGGTCAAAATCCAAATGTGAGCCTTGCTCGTTCTACCACAACGATGTTCTCTGTTTTCTCACAAGGCCTCCCCACTCCGCAATTAGGAAAACAAATCTTCCCACGTTTTCCTCAGGATTTCCAAATCCCTCCTAGATTTTGCTTTGAGTTTGATACATGTCCTGCATCTCAACCTCACATGTGGGTATAAAGGGCCCTCAACATCACCCATTCCTGTTCTTGGATTTGAGACTCTCTTGAGTCTTGGATTTGATTCATGTATGAATCATGAAATCATTTAGGAAAATATAGCTGGTGTTTAAAAACACAGCATGGAATAGGCTACATTGAAAAGAAAGCGTGTCCCAATGGTTCGCAAAGCTTGTTTCAATCAAATGTTGTGTGCTAAGCGCTGAGGTAACATGTCATGGTGGGGGTAGTGGAACCTGTGCCATTTATTTTATCAATTGTGCCCCAACTTTAAATCCACCTATTTGGCATCTTGGAGTGGTGAAGGTTGAGATGAGTGTCCTATAGAATGAAGAGGGAAGGAGAAAAATGGGCTCTGTGTACACTCACACACATTGGCATGTTGCTTCCTCTTATGGAAACACCATTTGGAAAAGGCTAAGACTGATGTGCGGGTATGTGCAATCAGAATGGAAAGGGCTCAGCAAACCCAAAGCACAGTCTGCGGAATGATATTTTCTGAGTGCATCTTGGTTTTCATTGTTAGAAATAAAGTTTGTGACGTCTGTAGTGATGACCCAGGTATGTCTGTGTAACACAGTGTTTTCTACAAAGTTCACACTTGAGAACCACTCACTCAAGTCACACACACACACACACACACACACACACACACACACACACACACACACGTGCAATATTAACTTCACCATCTCTGAAGTGTGCTTATGGTTTTGTGCTGGGCCACATTCCTAGCTACCTTTGGCCACATGTGACCACACGCAGCCTGTGAGTCGCCAGTCGGATGTGCCTGATTGGTATCAGAAAGTTAATTATATTTGATGAAACTCATTGACTTTAATTAGACAAAAATATATATTGCAAAATTAACATTTCTCAACTGTTGCTCGATTGTGAAATCATTCTCTTCCCACAGTCCTCTCGTGGTTCCACACGTTGCCTAGAGCCCTTCACCTCCTGGTTCTAAACTTAAAGCAGATACTCATTTAAAAGTCTGTTTTACCTGTAGGTGGCTAGTAGCATCTTAATGGATTTATGACTTTAAATTTTTAACTTAAATACAGTTATTTATATACATATAAATATTAAAACTATACTGAAAATTATGAAATAAAATATACACTAGTCATTTAAAAGTACTCTATAATCCATGGCCAGGTAACAACGAGCAGAAACTGTGTACCTTTTCTTCCTATGTTAGAAAACAATGAGTCATTTTCTTTCTGTCTGTGGTACTTATTCTCCCCACCTCCCTCCCAAAGGTCCTCTGCCTCTGTCAGCTATACGACTTAAGTATAATTTACCTGACTTCTATTTGTGGGGCCTGGAGTAGGAAGCAACAGGAGGACATACCCTCTTGGCTACAGAGTTTGGTTTAAAGTTGGGAACAAGAAACATGGCCAATAAATCAAGACTCCAAACTGGTTATTCAGAGTTTTCTTTCCCACTTCTCTCAAATGAGGCTGAGTACCACTGAGGCCAGAAAGTCTCAAGGGTGAGTGAGACCTGCCTGGGAATGGAAGCACTGCTCCAGATGTGCAGATGTGGAGAACTCCGAGAGGAAGGCACTGTGGTGCATCCTTTGAACCACTAACCAAGCTTGCCAGGCCTAACCCTGAATTCTTCAGTTGTTATTGATATGGTCCCTAGCCCTTCGCGTGCGTGCGTGCGTGCATGCATGCGTGTGTGTGTGTGTGAGAGAGAGACAGAGAGAGAGAGAGAGAGAGAGAGAGAGACAGAGAGACAGAGAGACAGAGAGACAGAGAGAGACAGACAGAGAGAGAGAGAGAGAGAGAGAGAGAGAGAGAGAGATTGGAGGTTTATACTAAATGAAACCACTATTATGCCAAATAAGAAGTCCATATATTACTTTTTCTTGGTATCACTGGTTAGCCCCCAACATGGCTATAATAATTCATCATGCCAATTGTGCAGGATGTGGGGGGCCTTATTTTTCCTTGTATCTCTCCTTAACTTATGCTTACTATTTGATATAGTTTGCTTGTCCAAAATGTCCTTCTTCTGATTTCATCCTTCTTCTCAGAACCTGTCTTTAAAAAAAAACCAAGCAAGCAATAAAACTAAACTAAATCATCATGCTCTATCCATCAAGTAATCTTCCCTTATTTACCTCAAAGTGCATTTCATTCAAAGAGATTGACCTAAAAATATGACTCCAAACCATTCACCACAGTAGCACCGGCAGATGATTGATTGGTCTTTGCCGAGTCATCCAAAGCGAATGATTTCATATTGACAAGAAGAAAAGGAGACGAGCTCATGAAAGCCGCCTGACGTCTCTTTACAGTGCTAACACAGGCGTTCCATCAGTGCACACCAGCAAGCCTGTGATTATTTATAATTTTCAGGTAGATGACTCTCACCCATTAGCTTGTTTCTCAAGATCCTTTATCACTTCCAGAGGCGGTTTACTGAAAGTCACAAAGGACCAGAGCATCAATTTATCCTCTTTGCAGAGCAGACATAGAAGATTCCAGAAACCTACTCAGAGTACCGGAATGATGCAAATTGGTACTGTGTCCTTTACGACTTTAGAATCTGAACTGAAAGATTTGCATCATTCGGTGCATGGGTCTTTATGTCTGCAGATGTCACCTACGTGGAGAAGGTCAGTGGTCATCCGGGCTGTGTGTTAAAAGTTAGCTTCAGAGGAAGGACCCCGGATCCTCTGCTCCTCAGATGCTCTTTCCTATCTACACTGATGATGCTTGAAATCTCACTGTGAACTTTTCAAATTTTGTCACAGTCACTCCTTGTGCTGTAACTGTCCCTAGCTTTTGACAAGGCAGAGAAACAGTACCCCACAGATTGTGTGAAAATCAAAGGCTGCAGCGTGGATCGATACGTGGAATCCATTTGTAAGAAGCAATTTTGTGAGCTGGCACAGAGCAGGGGGTATGCGATGGCTCCGAAGCTTTTAAAATTTGTACCTTGTCAAGGCAAAATGATCCAGGATGGACAAATCCATAATAATGAATGGGAGATATTTTCCTTTCTTAAGCAGGTTTGCACAGGCCTCCTTCTGCTCTCTTTAAGCGTTCCCGGGACCTGATTGCCAACAATCATCCCAGCTGGGCCTGCTGTCTTCCCTCACAGGAGAAGGCCAAGAGGGTCATGGGACCTTCCCTTGACTATCTAGCCACCGTATCCAATGAGGTTTCTTTTTACTTTTTATTTTGATATCAGTGTGATATTAGTAAATTGTCCACACTAGCCTTGCTCTCCTGCCTCAGTCACCAAGTAGGTGGGATTACAGGCATGCACTACCAAGTCTGTCCATCTGTCTTTCCTCTTTTTTTTCTTTTAGCATTTCATTTATTTACTTTTGTCTGTATGTGTGCGTGTTCACGAGTGTGCATATGTGTGTCGTGGTATGCATATGGAGGTCAGATTAAGAACTTGAGGGCGTCCGTTCTTTTCTACTATGTTGGTCCTAAAGACCCAACTCAGGTCATTAGGCTCGGTGGCAAATATCTCCACTCACTGAGCTATGTTGCTAGCCTTTCTCTCACTCCATTTCTCCCTTCTTTCTCCCCTTCCTCTTTCCCCCTTCCTTCTTTCTTTTTATTTCTGTATCTCAGTTGTTCACTTCTTATTTATTTGCCTGTGAGTCTAGTTGTTCACAGCCTGCAGTTAATCTGTTACAAAGGCGCTGTTATTTGCCAAGACTGTTTTACAATTCTAAGACGGCAATCTTTCGTTTTCCAATTTTCACTAGAAATTATGGGCCTTTTTCGTATATTTTGCTTCTCTTTGTAATTTTTTTCCCAGAATGTCAACGTTAGTTATTCCAAATCCCATATATGCCAACAGCCTTATCTAAGCCATCGAGTCACTGATGAGCTTCTGTCTTTATGCTCAGTTTCCTGATTCCCAACCATTTCTTCCAGGTTCTAATTATTTCCAGTACTGTGCCAAACACTGGGTACAAGCATCTTTAGATGCTCCAGATCATGTCCTCTACCTGCGAATGGCCTTCATTAGAGCCACCATCTCGGGAAGAGGCTGGTGACCTCATTCTAGCCTGCATTAAGGAGGCCTGAGACTGAGTTGCAGGTATTAATGACTCTAAGTCAGTTTTTCTTTGTTTTTAAGGCATATTTTTCCAAGTCTTTTCATTGAAAGTCTCCATCACCTTAACCTTGGAAGACTGTGAAAACCAGTCTGCCCTTTAGGGGTTTGGGACTTTGGATTTTGGTCTCTGGTATTGCTCCCAACCTTGGCAAATGTCTGAAGGATGAGTCTGGCCATCTGTTTGAGGCAGGGCCGTATCCTCAAGAGAGACTTTGTCTATGAAATTCCATCACACGAACAGGGGATTTCAGTGTGTGTTATGAAAGTTTCCTAGTTCTCTACTTCAGCAAACACACTGTGGGAAAACCTAACCAGGTGTTTAGGATGCTTGAAGTTTCCAATTGTCCCGCCAACCCACATGGCCTCTGAGAGCTGTGCAGATTTCTTTCTCGTGCCCTCAGTGAGGCTCCTCTGTGAGGGCCAGGCCACCGCAAGCCCATGTGTAGAACTGGCAAAACTTTTACAGAAGAAAATGGTTAGTCCCAGACTGCTCCTCTTAAAGGGTCCTTCCCTCCGGCTTGCTTAACTTGCCTCAATTCCCTGACATTCCAAGATCTTTAAAACTACCTTTTCTTTCATGCTGTACCTGTTTTGAAATTTACAGTAGCAGAAATGTTGACTGCACCGTCTACTGTTTCCTACTTGGAACCACAAAATAAGTATGTTTCCATAAGTGAATGGCTTTCTTTAAAGGTTATTGTGAAAGTGAGCTCTTCTAGTATCTATACATTATGTAGCTTAGCATTCAGGAATGTAGTTAATTTGTATTAGTTATTATCGTAATTGCCTTATGGGCTAAAATTTTCCATCTATTGCTTCTGATTTTAAATGTAGTCTCTTATATGAACATGATATTCCATTTAAATCTCTTAAAGAGCCTGAATAAATTTGTGCTATTGTTCAAGTTTTGCATAGCTTTGGAGTACTTTGCTTCCTTAAAGGGGCTTCTCACTTCCCCTTCATATTTCATGGGTTAACCTCTTATCTCCACTGAGTAGACCCACTGTGGATGGTGGGCCAGGCATCACTGTAGCTGTGACCCTGTTTTCTGCCTGCATTTGTGGATGAGGGGCTCAGCTGTGTCCAGGTCACCTCCATTTCAGTGCTGAGCATCCTTTCCTTTCAACAACACTGAAGCAATGGCAGTCGTGAACACAGTTTTAAAGAACAGGAGAACCGAGCTCTTGTTTTATGTGGTGCAGGGAAAGCTCGAACTTAAGGAGCCAGGAGAATATGATGTCAGCCCCTACACAGTGTTAAAGTGACCGTTCTCGTTTGATTTCTGCCGCTGTGGGAAAACTATCAACAAAAGCAGCTTGGAGAACAAAGGGCTTGTTTCATCTCACAGGTTAGAGACTCTCATCTTGGGAAGCTAAGACAGAAGGTCAAGGTAAGAACTGGAAGCAAAACCCATAGAGGAACACTGCTTGGTGGCCTGCTCCCCCTGGCTAGGGATGTTATGATCATCCACTGTGGGCCTGGCCTTCCTGCATCAGTTATCAACTAACAGAATGCCCCCACAGGGCTCATCTAGTCTGGGAATTCTTCAGTTGAGGTTCTCTCTTTCCAAAGGGATTGTAGTTGTGCCATGTTTGACAGCTGAAGCTAATTATGACACAGAATAATAATTGTGCTTATGGTTCTGAAATGGGGCTGACCTCTACCATGGAAGGCTTTTGATTGGCCTAATAACTTTAATGGCCTTCTATCCCTCAACATGTGTGGCATGCACACACATGCATGCACAGACAGACACACACACCACACATATATATATAAAACAAAACAAAGAATAAGAGATATCACTGACTCTTATTACTTACACTCTTGTTTGGTTTTGTTGCTCCATCTTCAAACACTATACAATAGAATTCAGAAGCTGCAAACAGCTTGAAGAACGAACTATTTATCTAGGGTAATTATTTCCAAGTACTCATTGTCACATTGGACCCTTGGTTGTCCATAGTCAGGAGGATGAAAACATTAAGGAAATAAGTTAGGAGTTGCTCCCGATCACCTCTATCATTGGGCGTGATGTGAAAACCATGTGCATTTTATTTTATACTTTAAAAGTTCCTGCGGCTGGAAGGCGTCCTGTGATTTATGAGCATTTACCTATTATACTGTGCTTTCAATGAGTCTTATAGTCACTAATGAGCCATTCAGCATAGCATCCTCTGAACTAGGTCAGCTGAATCATCTCCATTCTGCAGACATGGGAACGGAGTGAGAGATTGAGAGACATGCCTGGAGGAATACAACGAGCCAGAAGAAAAGCAAGTCAGAACTCATAAGGGCTTGATGCTCAGTCCCATGTATGGTAATAAATGTTTTATGATCATTTTAAGACCATACAGCAGGAACTTTCCTGCTAAGATGATGCTAGAGCAATACTGAAAAATCAAACTGAGAGATGGCAGGTAAGGGGCATTGGGAGAAACAGAAACGGTACTCAAGGGGAAGGGGTGGTGTGTAAGCATGAGGACTTTGGATCAGCAAAAGTAAGTGAGGGCAAAATTAACCACTTTCTCCCACTTCCTTCTACACTGGGGTTCTATACAACCCAATTTTCACATTTATACTTGGATTTTAGCTCTGACTGAGCTTCTAAGCAAAGGCAAACCGCAAGTTTTTCATTGAAAGCTGACTTTAAATGGACTCACTGGGTCCCTGGAAATGTACATCATGATTCTTCCAGTTTTGAACCTTATAGTCAGTAGATCCTGGCAGCCAGGCCAGAAAGGAGAATGGGAGACTTGCATCTGAAGCCCAGTAAAAGTAAGCTTCCCAACTCAAAGTCTGGGCTTGCTTTCTCCAAGCAAAAGCCTGTTATTACATCGGTTAGCCTTTTAGGGGCAAACCAAAAAACCTATTCACTCGTTAACAAACATGCCAGGCCTGGTGCTGGATCCTAGAGAAACAAATCTTGAGCAAAGGATGGCAAGAAACAAATAAAATCATGTTCAAAGCATTTGAAACAATTTGTGTTTTGTAAGCACATTAGCTACTTGGCCTGTACTTGGTGGCTTCCTTTCTGGTTGCATGTGCCATCCCCATTGTGGCCTCAATGTGGCAGCGAATCCTGTGATTAACTGGCTACGGAGAGGGCTACAACAGAAACCAACCTAATTTTAAACCCTTTAAATGGCAACGAGACTCTGAAGCGCAACAAATGCAGCCAATCAGAGAATGTTCATTAACCACTCTAGCTGGGAGGAAATGGTGACTGGTAGGAAAGGGTAGAACCCCTCTGGGCCTAGACCGCTTATTCTGCTGTAGATCTCAGGCCTGCGAAGCTGGAGGGATGACCACACAGGAGGAGGAAGAGGAATTCAAAAGGGCACTCTTCTGGGAAGCGAGTCATGCCCAGAGTACCAAGTATTTTCTCTGCTTTATTCCATGGGTGCCCTCAAGCCAAATAGCAGACAGGACCAAGTAAGCAAAGCAACAGGGGCAGGGGTGGGTATCAAGGCACTTGTCCAAGGTGGTGCCAATGAGCAATGTGGGAGAATTTAAGAAGGGTAATGTTGTGGCTATTTTCTTTTTCTCTAAGTGTTTAACTCAATTTTGCAAAGAGACACCACTGGCAATTCTGTGCTCTCATCCAAAAGAATAGGAAAAACAACTACAAAATAACCCAGTGGCCCCATTTCCTTCCTTTTTCTGAGGAATAATAGCATTCTATCTTTTGATGTGCTTATTTAATAAAAATAATGCCTTCTTGCAACTCATGTTTTGCTGGTGGCGGCAATCAGTTTCACTAGAGACAAGATCTGCTCTCCCCTCCTCATTCACACACACTTACACACACATAGATACACATACATCTATACATACTCACCCACACCCACCCACATACAATACTCACGTGTCAATGGGGCCTTCAACATCAATTTAGAAGCATTTAATCATTTTAACATTGATTTTCAAATAAGGAATTTATCCACTTCTCAATCACATTTCAAGGGCTCCTTTTGCATCTTATAATAAACCAAAGAAAACATGGTTTAGATAATTGGATGTACAAAATTGAACTCTGTTGCAACCTAATAGCATTCCATCTCTGCCCCGAATTAGTGCCAACCTAGGAGTTAGGACCAAAAATCTAGTCACCCGACACCTTCATTATTCCTTCTTGAAACCCATAAGTAAAGAGACTAAATAGTTTTGTCCTGTTGATCTACTGGAGCTGGCCAATGCACTTGGTGTTAAGACTGGGCTATCAGACACTTCCTTCCTCATCATGGGGAGGTAGAAGGTAGAATAAAGCCCTGCATTTAATTTTCTCTTATAGGAAATTCTCCATCCTATGCTGAAACCTGTTTGTGTGTATAACATGAAGGAAGGGGGTGACTGAACTTCTGTGTGTGTGTCTCCATGTACGTAGATGAACTTGTGTGGTGGAGTGTGTGCAGGCCACAGAGCAATCTTCTTTGAGACATTGGTCTCATTGGTCTGGAGTTTGCTAAATAAGATTCAGAGACTACTCCATAAGCCCCAAGAGCCATCTTTCTGCTGCTCCACCCAGCATGGGGATTATAAGCACATGCCACAATGCTCAGTATTCTTAGCGGGTTCTGAGGATCTCACACAGGCCCCCCACTTATGAGGTGAGCACATTACTTTCTACAAGTTGAAAACTTAGCTGGGTGAGGTCTTGCTCAGAGGTCATCACTTCCTTTATTCTATTTAGCATCAGGTTTTTCTTTAAATTTTTTCCTGGGGCGCCTTTTCTCCCCAAACTGTCTATTTTGTGTTTTTTTTTTTTTTTCATTCTCAGCTTGCTCATTTTCATTACATATCTTCATAAGACTGGCCATTGATAATAACACAGTCAATACTGGGATGTTTTGAAATCTCCTTTGCCAATGCCATTAATCAAAAAACTCCTAAGTTTAGCCTTGGGCAGACTTTTCAGAACAATAGCAAAAAGCAGCCATATTATTCACTAAAATATAAGAATGGCCTCTAGATTACTAACATTCTTCTGCTCTGAACCCTCTTGAGCCAAGTTGTCACAATCTAGATTGATCTCAGTACCACTGTCTCTCCTGCTCCTACTAGTATGGCACATTTTTCCCGCTTAAAGCATTCAACTGCTTTCCTAATCCAAAATCCCAAAGTCCACATTTCACCAACAAGAAGCAGGTCAGGCCTGTCACAGCCGTACCCCACTCCTGGTACCAACTTCTGTCTTAGTCAAAGTTCTGTTTGTTATAAAGAGACAGCATGATCACAGCAACCCTTATAAAAGGAAGCACTCAATTGAGGCTTGCTCACAATTTCAGAGTTTTAGTCCATTATCACCCTGGTGGGAGGCATGCTGGCACACAAGCAGACACAGTGCTAGACAGGCAGCTGAGAGTTCAAATCCAGATCAGCAAGCAACAGAAAGAAAGAGACGCTGGGCCTGGTTTGGGCTTTTAACCCCAAAGCCCACCGCCAGTGACAAACTTCCTCCAAAGCTACATTTACTCTAACAAGGCCACAGCTCTTGATCAAGTAGCACCACTCCCTAAAGACCAAGTGTTCAAATATATGAGTGTACGGAGGTAATTCCTGTAAAATCCACCACAGCTGTTTATTTTTGAAATGAAAAATGTAGGGAATAGTGGTGAAGGCAGTTCTTAATGGTCTTCCCATTGGGCTTTCCTTATTTTAGATGATGGCTCACTCCCTTTGTTTTTCCACGCTAGTATTTTATAAACGTCTAATTTATGTTAGGCTGTAAGCTGGACAGGGAAGGTGAAGGCCCCACCCCTAAGACCACTGTTTTAATGTGCTTTTTGTTGCCACAACAAAATACAAGAAGTTGTGTTCTTTATAAAGAAAGGAGTTCACTTAGCTTATGTGTTAGGAGGCTGAAAGTTCAAGATCCAGCAGCCCCATTGGTCAGGCCTCTGGAAGACTCCTGACTTCTGGGAACAAGCTCAGAGATGAGTCAGCTTGCCCATGGGGAGCACAGCCACAATGAACTGAGTTCTCAGGGGGTGAAGGCAAATGGGTTTCCCATTTCTTTGGGAAATGCCCCTGCCATGAGAAGTACCTGGTACTGTAGCGGCTCTTGGTCAAATGGCTGCTCTAGTTTGAATATGGTTGTCCTTCAAAGGCTTCTCCGTTGGAAGATGGGTTCTCAGCATGGCAGAGTTGTTGGGGTGGTGCAATTTGGAGATTAAGGCCTACAGGGAGGTAGTTAAGTTCTTAAGAGTGTTATCACAGAGTCATGGAAGGGATTGTACTGGCCCCTAGAAGGACTTAGTTGCTGTGACATTGCTTTGTTATAAATGAGCAAACCCGTGCCACGAGTCCCCCAGATTTCCTATAGTGCCCTTCATTGTGATCCCACCCACTGTAAGGCCCCACCAGATCCCTGATTGATCTGAGCTCTCAGCCTCCAAAACAGTGAGCTAAACCAACTCCTTCCTTTGTCAATTATCTTGCTTGAGGTATGTTGTTGTAGCGTTGGGAAAACGACTGATAAAGAAGTCTTAGACCTGGAACTGATCATTTATAGATTTCCCAGTAAGTTTTCAAAATTGAACAGAGGGAACAAATGCCAGTTGGGTGCCTACTGAGTGTCACTTCCTCACTAACCTTTAAGCTGAGGAAGAGGAAGAAAGTTCAGCAAGCTGCCTTCTCCAGGTAGACACAGTTTACTGCGTGGTAGGTGGCAAGCTTGAGTGTTACCTGCCCTTCCATCACACCAGAGCATCTCTTCTGCCCATCTCTTAGTCTTTAGGGTCCCCCCCCCCTCGAATTTAATGGAGATAAAGCATTTCATTTTCGTTAGCCAGCAACGTGGGCTATGCCCACTTCCTTCCCTCTCCATGCCTCGCCAGGCAGATAGATGATTCAGCAGTCCTGTAACTCGTTCCTGTTAGGGCCTTAACATTCTTCCTAAGTGAGCCATTAGAGCAGTAGAACTAGGCCTTCTGCCTGCTGCAGACACCAGCCTTCCCATTATATGTATACCATGTTATTTTAGTGGCTCAAATGAAGTTGGTGTTCTTGGCAAGGCAGGCTTTATCAGACATGAGAAAATAGGATCGATGTCAGAAAAGGATACAAGAAATGAGACCTCTTCACTTGCAGCCATAGCTTGTAGACTTTAGCTGCTTTTCTCCTCACCAGTCCCTATAGGTTGCAGCCGTGAAGAAATTACAGTTCTGGCTCCTTGATGCGGCCTCACATACAGCTTCAATCTATTTCTCTTGGATGTAGTCCACCCAAGCTGCATTACCACCCTGTCACAAGGGAAGCAGTTCCCAGCAGGACTGCCCTGAGCTCCATAAATACTCTCCTGACTCCACCTGAATGTGTGTGCAAAGGTGTGCCCAGGGACTTAAGTGTAGGGAATGTGTCTGTAATTAGTGATGGTTAAATACATGTTTTGGACACTCAGGGTGTTCTCTTTCTCTCTCTCTCTCTCTCTCTCTCTCTCTCTCTCTCTCTCTCTCTCTCCCTCCCTCCCTCCTTTCCTCTCTCTCTCTCTCTCACATACACATCAGCTCATAAGTTATTTTCGTCAAAAGAGAAATTACAAAATTAGTCTGGTTTGTTGGGCAAAATGTTTTACTTTCCTTTTTCTTTTTTGATAACAAATACCTCACAAATTGTTGATGAATTCATATTTTAATAACTATATTCAATGTATTGAAGCAAGTTCAATATTAAAAATGTAACTCAGTTCTAAACCAAGAGTAAAGTTACCTAGAGATGCAAAGTCTGACTTGAGTTTTGAAATGTCCTTGCCCCAGTTTCGGACATCTCCTTGCCCAAAGTCTTAGAGTTTCAAGTTGTTTGGAAAGTCACCCTCCCACCACTATTCATGCTTTCATTTAGAAAGAGAAACTGTTAAAATATATTACTTGATTCATTATTATTCAAGGTGAGCAGAAATATAGAAACTGTATATGAACTAGATTTAAATTGCTCAAAGGTAAATTTTAAATTAAAAAGTTTCCCCAAAGCAGAATGCAGCCACATAAATGAGAAGTAGTGCCTTTAAAAAAAACTGTATCTGAAAGTAATTATTTATTTAACTATATGACCAAAAATGTCATCATCTAGACCAAATTAAGAACGGCCACACCCGGATCATCTCAAACCGTACAAAGTTGCCAGTGCAGAAAACGCTGAGTCTCTTGGGGGAGAGAGTATGTGTGGGCTCAAACTTCGGGTTTAAAAAGGCAGAGGGAGAGAGAAAGAGGGAGAAAAACATCCAATAGACATGGTTCACTGGAATAATTTGTTAATTAAAATGGTTCTGCCCCTTGTCTGAGGGAGCTGTGGCACAGAGCATGGTCACTCTTCTCTTTACAAAATGAGAGAGTGTTTGACTTCGTGTACTCTGTGTTTAGGCGCCGGAATGCTGGGGTTATATAAATTCATTGTATCCTTGCGGCACTGACGTGAATTGGCTCTTTAGGAATAACACGCTGAAGGAGGGGTGGCTTTTCCCCTTTACCACCCACATTATGTTATGAGTAGCACGGGGTATTTAAATGCTTTGGCACAGAACTTGAATAAAGAGCAGATCTCAAAAATACCATTATCATTATTTATTTTGAAATTGACACCCGGCTCTAATTTAAGGCTCTACGCCTAGTTTTATCTGTGCCACAGATAATCCAGCAGAGCACCAGAGGGGCCCTGAATGTCCTTCTTTCTTCACTCCCATCCCTGGATCTTTCCATTTAACTTTTGTAGAAAAAACAAAAACAAAAAAGAAAGAAAAGGTGAAGAAAACATGAGTCCAGAAAAAGACATCAGCAGAGGAATGTTGTTTATTATGATTGGACAGTTTCTGTTGGCCTAGTCGGATCGTTTTATATTTTATTTTGATTGAACAGATATCACTTTGCCAACCGTAATTCTTACAATTCAGCTTTCCAGCCAAAACGAAATGACCTTTTTCAGCAGACGGGCTCCCCTTGAAAGTGTTCCTACCTGGCAAATAATAACTCTGTTACTGTAAAAGTGGCCAGGGTGATATTACACTTTAACACTCCTCTTTGTAATCCCATCTTGGGTCAAATCCACAGATTGGCAAAATTATCTGGTAGCACCAAAAAAGGGGGCAAAAAGGTAGATCTTCAGCCTTGGGGATGTGCTACCAACTGCACCTTTGTTTAAGGTTTTACTCTCGAATTGTGGACTGTGGTGATTATCAGCTTGACACTGAATATGTTTGTGAGGGGTTTCCAGGGAGAATTAATGAAGATAGACCTCTCCCTGAATGTGAGTCACACTGCCCCGCAGGTTGAAGACTTGGGTGGATTGCAAAATGGCAAAGCAGAAGCCAACGAGCTTGGGGAGCCTCTTTCTTTCTGAATCCTCCAAGAGCCTAGCTGCCTTCCTCTCCACACTGTCTGCCAACATGAACGAGCACTCCTGGGGCCATGAGCTGAAATAAACACACCCCTCCTTTTGGTGTCAGGTATTTGGCTACTTCAAGACAAAAATCTTCCAAACACACAGATTTCTTAATAAGCAAATTCTTAAAACATGATGCAAAGAAATTGTTCCTATTAGCCTCCCCCAAACGGGTTTTCCTTATAGATGTGAACAGGCCCCATATCATAGTCAATTCTGTTCTCCATACATGCTCCACAGCAAAACTCCAGGGTTTGATTTAAATGGAATTTTTATCCTCTTACCTAGCTTTGTGATTGTTCACTGTTTTTAAGGGTCCTCTTTAAAAAAAAAAAGACATGAATTGATGTAATAAAAGTTCTTAGCTCACAGCTGAGTTCACAGCTGAGCCCTGTGGAGCCAGAAACAGAAGCCGACGCTGGCAAAGCCCTCGTGACTGCCTGAGGAAGGCCTTCTCCCTGAGCGATGGGGATTCCAATTTTATTGTCCATGTGCTCTTAATTCCTGAAGTGTGAGAGAGCGAATGTGCAATCTTCTGCATGACTATTTCAGGATGAAGTCTGGAATAGGGTAATAAACAGAAACAGCAGAAGGGAATTCCACCAACACTCACCAGCGTCTTTGCAAAACGAGTCTCGCTGTATTAAGACTAGCCCGCAGAAGACGGAGGAGGAGACGGTTAACTGGCAGTACTACTAAGCAGGAGGGGCAGATGTTTGGGGTACAAATGGCCGCTCTCCCAGGGTGGCATGTGTTAAGCATTAGACATTGCTGTCTCGTACTAGTGTGGTGTTTGATTCCATCAGGTAGAAAGCTTTGATGTGTTCTTTCAGGCTTGATGCATCCAGAAGGGTTTAAAGATGGTACTTGAGTCTCCTGAGATTCGGAGTATTCCAAAATACCCAGTTTGTACATGACTCAAACTGATGAAGTCAAATAGACATATGATTGTATATACAAACACACACACACACACACACACACACACACACACACCTTTGCTGTGGCACAATCCTTTTGGACACTGTAAATACGTATTAATCATATTGGCTAATAAAGAACTGACTGGTCAATAGCTAGGCAGTCAAAAAGTTAGGCAGGAGTTGGGGCAGGGGCAGGGGTCATGGAAACATGGGGAAGAAAAAGGATGGAGTCACAGGGAGTCACCAGGAGATGTGGAGAGATGCGGAAACAAGATGAATATGCCATGCTGAATAAAAGGCACCACCATGTGGCAGATCATAGATAAGAAATATGGGTTAATGTAAGTTGTAAGAGCTAGTTAGTAATAACCATAAGCTATCAGCTGAACATTTATAATAAATAGTAAGTCTGTGTGGTTATTTTGGAAGCTGGCTGGTGGGAGAGAGATGATTGGTGGTACAGTAAAGCTCTGCCTATACACATTGGTTAATTGTACTCAGGTCCCTTCCATACAAATTCTCATATTTAATAAATTCATCTCTGACCCCTGTGCTTTCCCGACCCCTATTTTACACTTCCATTTCATTGTATAACCTTGCCATGAACTTTTTTCATTTTCACATTTGTGATGTGTGTGAATAAGAATGGCTCATATATTTGAATGCTTAGTCACCAGGGTGTAGAATTGTTTGAACGGATTAGAAGGATTAAGAAGTGCACCATTGGAGGAAGTATGTAGTATGTCACTGGGGAGGTGGGTTTTGAGGTTTCAAAAGCTGATACCAAAGCCAGAGTTAGTCTCTCTCTCTCTCTCTCTCTCTCTCTCTCTCTCTCTCTCTCTCTTTCTCTCTCCCTCTCTCTCTCTCCCCTCGCTCTCTTGCTCTCTCGCTCTCTCATCTCTCTTTCTGCCATCAGATCAGTAGCTTTCAGCTACTGCTCCAATACCTGCCTGCATGCCACAATGCTTCCCACCATGATGATCATGGACTAAACCTCTGAAATTCGAAGCCAGATGCCAGTGAAATGGTTTCTTTTCTAAGAGTTGTCTCGGCCATTGTGTCTCTTCACAGCCATAGATCAGTGACTAAGACAACATTTCTATTTCTCCTAGTAATATCATCCAAGTTTGAACCTCAGTGTTTTCAGTAATAGTTTTTGTAGCATTGGCAAAATAGCAGTCTTTGTGGCATTGAGTGAATTATTCAGTTTAGTCCCTTAGTCCCTGTCTTATCAGGATTTCTATTGCTGTGAAGAGACACCATGACATGGCAACTGTTATAAAGAGAAACATTTAATTGAGTGGCTTGCATTTCAGAGGTTTAGTCCATGATCATCATGGTAGAACATCACGGCATGCAGGCAGACATGGTGCTGGAGAAGGATCTGACGATTTGACATCCTGTAGGCAACAAGAAGTGAACTGAGACACTGGGTGGTATCTTGACCTTAAAGTCCACCTCCAAAGTGACGCACTTCCTCCAACAAGGCCACACCTCCTAATAGTGCCACTCCCCGTGGAGGCCATTTTCTTTCAAACCACCAGAGTCCCTTTTGGAAAATTTGAAAGGCAAGATGTTCAATATAGAGATTGTTACAAGGATTAAGGAAGTTGACTTGTGAATGACAGCCATGGCCAGGCTATACTGAAGGGAGTGTTAAACAATCCTCACTGTTCCTGTCACTGATTTCTCAGTGTACAGATGCTGCTTGAGCTTTTAGCAAATTTCTTATTTTCAGGCCTATCTTGTAGTGATAAAGCGGCGGGCTGCAGCCTGGCTCCCGGCTAGCTTTGCCTGCATTTAAACACTGCCTGGCCCATTATATCTAGCCTCTTCTTGGCTAACTCTCACATCTTGCTTTAACCCATATCTAATAATCTGTGCATCACCATGGGGTCGTGGCTTACTGGGAAGATTCTAACCCATCCATCTCGGGCTGGAGCTTCATGGCATCTGCCTGTCTCTGCTTTCCTTCTCCCACAATTCTGTTCTGTCTTCCCCACCTACCTATGTTCTGATCTATCAGGCCAAGCAGTTTTCTTTATTAATTAAGCAATGAAAGCAACAGATAGATAGAAGACCCTCCTACATCACTATCTAAATTTCATTTCTCCTCTTCTTACTGGTATGTGAAGAACTCTGTACGATGTATTTTCATTATATCTACACCTGCCCCCATACCAAATGTCTTTACATTGGTGTACACAGGGCTAAGAATATGCATTTGGCCTCTTATGTGGTCCTTTCTGGAGTTATTTGTGAATAATTGAGAAATATTCCATGGGTTGCAGAATTAGCACTGTTAATCAGACCTCCAAGTTCATCCACGGAGGCAATGGCTTAATCTGCTGCTGTCTCACTGTAACCCTTCGGGTCAGGCTGAGCATGCTCTGGAAGGATTTCAGACCGTGTTGTCTCCCACGTAGACTCACTGATTAACTCAGCACAAAGCAGTCAGTGTGGCTGATATAGAAGACTGTGCATCAAGGAATACAAAAGGCTTCTACTTGGATCAGGTCTCAACTTTGCTGTCAGTTGTAATCATTTGTTTGAAGTGAGCTCTCCTGTACTGACTTGAGTCATAGGACTCGGACAGAGGGATGCAGTGTCTACATTTCTATAGCTATGTTCACAGTTTTCTTTTTTGTTTTACAACAGATCTGGTTCTACTTTCTAGTTAGGGTTTTACAAAATGACCCATGTACCCATCATCATATTTTAACTGATTAATTGTTGGGACCACTCTTCATGGTGTACATTAGCTGTGGCAGGCGAGTGAGAAGATGTAGCTTGTGATAATTAATATTGACTACCAACTTGACAGGACCGAGAATCACCTAGGTGACAGGTGTCTGGCAGACCAGATGAGAGGGAGGATCTAGACTAGATTAACGGAGGTGGGAAGATGAGCCCAAACTGAAGTGGTACCATTGCCTGGATAGATCAAAAGGAAAGCACGAGCCAAATTCTGGCATCCATTGCTCTCATTCCTAATTGTGAATGCAACAGGACAGTGGCCTCACAGTGGGGCCGTCTTGCATCTGCGGCCACTTCGGAGTGCCTCTTGAACTATTGTTCAGAAGAAGCCCTTCCCTCTGTAAGTTGTTTTAGTCTGCTGCAAGCAAATAAGAGAGCCACCATGGCAATGCAAAACCCAGTGCTCAGTATGGAAGACCCAGGTCCATTACCTCCCTAGGTAATCTGGGTCTTTCACTAACTCACTAAGAATGAACTTCTGGAACATCCAGAGTAAGACAAAATGAGGGAGTTTCTTAAATAGAGATTAGAGACAATACACACCTTTGACTGAAGAGTAGGTGTTCTGAAAGAGATGCTAGCGTGCATCCAAGACTTAAGTGTTAGTGTAGTGTTAGTGTTCTGAAAGAGATGCTAGCATGCATCCAAGACATGGAAGAGAAGGTCACAACATAAAAGAATTTATTTTGTGGCTACAAAAGTTGACAATGTGAGGTGACTCAAAGGGTAAGGGCACTTGCTGCCAAGCCTGACACCTAACATTCCCAGGATCCACATGGCAGAAGGAAAGAATCAAATTCTGTAAATATTTGTCTGATATCCACACGTGTGTGACACGTATATGTCTACAAGCACACACATACACACACGAGATAGATAGATTATAGATAGATGATAGATAGATGATAGATAGATAGATGATAGATAGATAGATAGACTAAAATATGGAGATGCTCTACTTATTCCTCTTAAGACACTGAAAGGAACTGTAAGGTGGTTTACAAGATGCACTGCTCAGGGTCTGCGTGAGAGAGCAGCACTCACACCATTAGATACCAAATTCACACGTATTCTAGCCCTAAACATGCATGGCCCGTTTGCTGTTTTAAGTACATTTATTTCATGTGTATCCTTAAAAAGGGAATGCTGTACTGTCTATAATCAATGTAGTGACTGGGAGCATCAGGCTGCATTCCTGCCTGGCTCCCAGCCACCTGACTATTTATGCCCCGAAATAACAACACACAAACTGTATTCATTTAAACACTGCCTGGCCCATTAGTTCCAGCCTCTTATTGTCTAATTCTCACATCTTGATAAACCCATTTCTAATAATCTGTGTAGCACCACGAAGTGGTGTCTTAGGGGGAAAGATTCAGCATGTCTGACATGGTGGCTGGCTTCATGGCGACTGTCCCAGAGCAGAGAGGCAAGGCGATTGCCCGAGGCATCTGCCTAACTTCCCTCTTCCCAGCATTCTGTTCTGTCTTCTCCACCTATCTAAATCCTGCCCTATCAAAAAGCCAAGGCAGTTTCTTTATTAACCAATGAGAGTCCTCCATCAAGTCAACTTAATTTTTATAGTTGTATGGAGGTTTTTGACTCTCAAACAAACAGAAGCTTACATAATATCTTGGGGTAAGGGTTCCTTCCCTTATGTACCCTTAATTTTCCATGCCTTTCTAGCTGCCTTAGAACCAAATTCTTCAAACAATTGTCCGTGCTTTGAGAGTATTACTCTTATATAGTTTTCTTTTTTGCTTATATTTTTTTCTTAAATCTAACAAGACAGTCCCTACTTACCAAGTCAAATCAAATATTTAAAGGACCAGAAGCGAAAAGTGGAAAGAACTGTTGTTCATCCTCATCTGAATTCTCTATAGAATATAGAATATAGAAGCCCTGTAGAAACCCCTCCACCCCTTCAGTTGAGAGCTGCTGTTAAGTGGACTCCTCCTTCCCAAATAGATCTTCCTCAAAAGAGTCTTGGGTGATGACCTTCATTCACCAGCGCATAAAAGAAGAACCTGGCTGGGAAGTCCCCTAAGGGACTGAGCTGAGAAACCTTGCTGAGAAGCTCCTGGAGCAGAATGGAAGAACCTTGCTAGGACTCTCCTTAAGGGGGCTGAGTAAGGCCAATGGATTCGTGGGAGTGGAAGGAGATTGCTACATTTCTGCAGGGGGCTTCCCATAGCAGAGTGCTAGCAGAAGAAACATCTTGGGCTGGAAAAGAAGCAGACAGCTATAGCTGCTCTCTAGGAGAGGAGCAGGATCCCTATATCCTGTGGGAAGACCATCCCCCACTTCACCCCAGCTTCAGGTAGCCTGGCTTCCCGATAGTCAGGACACCTTTCCTCCAGGGCTGAGCTGTTCCATCGCAGCTTCAGCCTCCAGAGCTGTGCTGTTGCGGCTCTACCCCTACAGAGCTGTCCTATCGCGGCTCTGAATATATCCTGGCTTCCCAATAAGTCAGGATATTTCAGTACCACTACTGTATCACGATCCCCTACAACCAGAGCTTGGTTGCTGAGACTCCCTCCTACGCTGCTGGATTTGTGGATTAAAATCCATGCTGCTATGATGTTGTCTTTTTCCCAAGTTACACTCCCACCAGCAACAGAAGAAGCTCCTGGCCAATTGGATGCTGTCAATCTTTGGAATATACATGTATGATGACACATACATTTTGGTATATTATGTTAAGAGAAAAATGTTTAAGTATGTATTTTCCTATCCATCAGTGAACATATATTCTTGTTGCTTGTTCGCACTTCATTTTCTGTAGAGTGCTACTGCAAATCCTTCCATTCCTCCACTTTGTATGATGCACCCTTTCTCTTCTATGCACTGACTGATGAATTTACTGAGAGCTCATCCTCAGATGCCCACTGCGAAGAAGGGTATTCTGTCTTTATCACTCTTCCTAAAGATACCAGTTCTTGGGGTTTCGGGTCTCATCATTGAATAAATTATTTCCATTTTTTTTGTGAAAGATATCATTTTATTATAAAAAAGAATTGTGGTGGGAAGGACATCAAGAAATGTTTTCAGGATTTTTTTGTCAGGTTGGAATGGGTGTTACTAATGAAAAATTATACTTTAGAAAGTCTTTATTGGTTTCTAAAGTCATTACAAACAATGGCTCACGACAAGCTATGGACTAAGTGACATTTCTTTGAGCTCATTCCAGTTACTTTATCATTTTTTGGTGTACACACACACATGTTTGTGTGCATATGTGTGCTATGTATGCACATATGTTTGCACATACAGAAGCCAGAAGAGGATGTTAGGTATCTTGCTCTATGACGCTCTGCCGTATTCTCTTGAGAAAGGATTTTTTAATTTATCTGGAGTTATGCTAGCGAACAGCCTGACAGAGTAATCCTGTCTCTGTCTCCCTCCACCCCACAAGGGTAGAGTAACAGGCTTGTGGCCATGACCAGAGCTGGCTTTTCACACAGGTTCTGGGCTTTTCACGCAGGGCCTCACACTCACACAGCAAATGCTCTTACCTCCCGAGCCACATCCTCCGTCCTTTCCATTAGTTTTAAATCTGATTTACAAGCCCTTTTGCTTGTGTTGTTTTTATTTAAATTCTCAGGAAGGATGTTCTTTCTCCCTGTCTCCTAATAAAGATGTTTCATAATTTTTGTCATGCTTTAAAAGCTTGTGACGCTTCTTTAGCTAAATCATAATTCACGGAAGCCGTGAGTACTGCCTGGTCTCACCGTTAGAAAGTTCTGCTTTCAAGACTGCACCCGCACTGCTGGGTGGTGCGGGCCCTGGGCGGAAGCAGACAAGCCCCTACCACGTCTCTCCTCACTTCATTCTGTTTCTTAGCTCTCTTTCTGCTCAGCAGATTCTATGAATCAAGCTGTCCGAAGAGATGCTCGCTGCTCAAACAAAGGCCAGGTTGTTAGTCTTTACCGTGTGAAGGCTGCTTTGATGATGGCTGTAAAATGAACTCGTGGACACCCGGAACACTACTGGCATCCTTGGAGCGGTCTCAGCAGAGATCAAAGCAGCCTATTGCGTGGAGGCAGCTCCCTGGGGACAGTGTTGAAGATTCCTGGCAGGCTGTCAGGGGCAGCCTGACAACTCCACTACCTGCGTCTGCCTGCTGGAGCGCACCCCAACCCGTCCAGAGTCTCAGACCAAAGAGGCTTTCAAAAGTGCCCAGTCCCATTCTCTGGACCTGCATTCTGGGTTCTTAGAAACTTTCGATCAACTCTATTAATTTTTAAATGAAGCACGAATACCAGAACTTTCACCAACACTGTCCCTTTGTCTCCTTCCAGTTGACTCTGTTCTTGTGGCGTTGTTTATCATATTTGAGATTATTTCAAATGTCATGCAAGTGAGCACCAGGGTGCCCTGCCAGGAACAGTGAGCTCTGTGGGTATTAAAACCAGTGTTGGCCAAACTCCATCTAATGCTCACCAGAAGGGTCAAGAACACACATTCATTGCCCTAAAATCACTTTTATTCCCTTTGCCAGTCAGATCCCATGCTCTTACCCAACCTGGCACACGCCCAACGTTTGGCAGCAGAAAGAGCCAGTTTTATTGAAGTGGTTATACCCACCAGGATAAAGACTGAAATCCACACACATTTTATGAAGATGCTTCTGCAAGATGCTTGAGACTATCCATTATGAAATAAAAATCCTAGTCCTCTTAGTGTGAGTGATTCCACTGGGTAGATGGAGCTGCCGCTCCATGCCACCAGGAACCCTATATAGTCATTTCCAATCGGGAAGCTGGCTTTCTCTTTTTGTTTGTTTTTCTCGTTTGGCTAAGCAGAGGAAGATATCTTGACCTACCTGAGAAATTTCACTTCCTCCACTCAAGTCCAGATTCCCTTTTGAAGGCTTGAAAGCAAAGAACACATGATTCAGGCTATCAAATCGAGCAAGTCATTCTTCAGTCATAACAAGCATGATGTTAGAATTTCATTTTTCGCAGTCTAGGGGCAGGTGATTCAGAAGCGAAGGAACTTTCCTCAAGTGGAGACTGTGGAGACTGTGGGAGGCCATCTCTGGAGTGACAGCTTGAAGTAAGATGGATCTGTGAGGCAAGTTGACCTCACCTTCAGGTGGATGTTGTGACATTCTTGTAGAAAAATGAAAGCGGCGTGCTGCATCTGCTGGGACGCATTTAACACTGGCGAGCAAAGGGTTTCAAAGTGCAGCGGGACTGTCTGAGGCCGGCTACCTGCAGGTGCACAGGCAGCAGCAGGCTCACTGGCTTCCTGGAAGTGAACGTAGGAAAACACAGAGCTGGTGTCTTTGGCGTCCTTCCCATCTGATAGAGCTGAATGCATGGGTGGAAACAGAGAAATAAGCTACATCTGCAACCAATGAGCAAAATTCCTCGTTAAGTGCAGAAGAGCTAAGGCATGTAAAAAAATATCTGTGATTCGGACAGTTCTTTGGCTGATTGGATGACAAATAGCATCACATGTATCTAGTCACCCCATGAGAAACAGAATAATACTGCTGTCTTCGTTCAAAGGTGAAGAAGACCAGTCAGAGTAGCTCAGGAGTAGAGTGATTGCCCCGGCGGTGTCGGGACCTGGGTTCCAGCCCCAGTGCTATGACAAATGAAGCAACACATGGAAAAATGAATAAATGTGTGGAGACTGGGTTGCTGAGGAGAAGGAATGTAGGAGCCTTCAAGAACCTGGCTATGTAAATAGATCTGATCCCGGATCTCAAGCCTGAAACCAGTTCAAAATTTCTCCTGTAACTTGTGTCCTGTGTCTGCAGGTTTCAGTCACCAGCCCACTACCGGTAAGCTCCAGTGGACCCCATTAATGCTAGAAAGAAACCAGAGCAATTCCATCTTCCCTCACAAGAATGTTATATATTTTAATATTAAATAACTAATATGTAAAAATATTAAAAAATAAGAATATAATCATCACTTATAAAGCACCGCAAAATAAGTTCATATTTTTTGAACTATCCTGTTACTTTTCTGGGGGTAAGCCGATGCATCTATATGGATTAATGTCTCCAATAGTAAAAAGAAGTTCATTAGATGTAGAATGTGACCGTGTTTTAGGTTGATGTACAATGTTGAAAACATCAGTGAATGCCGGGTTCTTCAGTGGTGTGTGCCCTTTATGATCGTCTGCTTTTGCATTCTGTAGGCATAAGAATGTGTCCTGTTTTATCTCTAGGTTCTGTTGGTTTTCAGTTCACAAACAGTTCCGCAATGATTGCCCTCTGGCGAGGCTTTGCAAACGTCCTTATTTTGTCCTGGAACTTGCTTCTGGAGTTCAAGCTGCCATTGCAGAGAAGACATACATGTTTTTTTTTTACAGTTCCCATTAGGAAATCAGTGGAGAGAGGGGCCTTGTTTCTCCACCCCTTCTGCAGCTCGAGCTTTCACAATGAAACTAGACCCCAAGTTCTTTCTATAGCTGCAGTAGGGAGGCAGCCGGAGCATAGTAAAGAAGGAAGTTCCCCTGCTTCTAGCCTTTGATTTATAAGTCAAACAAGCACAACCCAGTTTTTCCTACACTTGCCTCCCTCCAAAAGACCAGCTTCCGTAATGAAACAAGATCCCTAAGAGGGGACCTTAAGGAAGATTGCCCTTAATCCGCTCCTCAAAGCCCTAAGGAAACACCACCAAGGGCAAGTCTAATCCGTCAGTGGCCCATGACCATACACCTTCTTTTAAATCTCTCCATTTTCAATAAGTTAAGTCAGGTTAATCCAGGTCAGAACTGGGAACAAGGTCCTCTGAAGAAACCCTGAGGAAGCCAAATGTTGTCTATGATTGTGTAGATGTCAATCCGGTGCACACAAGCGTGGGCTCCCTTTTCCCAACCAGCTGCCCGATAGTCAGAAAGGGCTGACTTCTTAGACAAGGCTGTACTGGGAGAGCCTAATTGAGCACAAGTTCTGTCTTGGGGGGCTTAGAGTTCTTGGAAAGCCTGGGAAACCAACGGCCTGGTCTCACCCGATCGACTCAGGATGCTTAAGTAATCACCACAATCCCTCATGCACAAGGAAGACAGCCCAGGGCACCCTCTTGCTGTAAATGGCTTAAGAAAACAAGAAGGACTTTAGCTGTTGTGATCATATTGCACTTTTGGATTGCCAACACAAGCCAAATGGAGGGCAGATGAAATGATCTAAACTCTCCAAGGAAGCAGAAAAATTGGGAGCAAAGCACATTTTCAGTAAGGGCCTGAAATTTTGAGTATGCCCGCTGTCTGTCCAGCTCAATCCAAAAGTACCTAACCTGCAGCGCTCTTCAAAGACCTCATAAAGCCATCAGAAAGGGAAAGTAACCTTTGCTCAGTTGTAGTGAGCCTGATAGGAGGGCCATCAAGAGACTCCAATTTGAAGGGTGAGGGCCTTTTCTCTGTATGGAGTATGTGTTGGCCTGTTTGGGGAGCATTATTACAGCATATGAATTAAATTTGCAATCCTAATGTTCTCCACAAGAACTGAGATACTCAGAGAAGTATGTATTGACTACAAAATAATAATAAAAAATATTCTTCAAAGTGAAGAATGTCATAAATTACAATGGTATTTTCTTATAGTTTCTGAAATAAAATAGAAAAGTTCCTGGGACTCTGAATATAGCTAAACATGTCATCTCAGTTTGTTTTTAACTGGTGGCCTCTAAAGAAAATTAAAAACAAAATCCAACAGATGAATGGAAAATCTGTAGACATGGAAAGAGTTTTTGTTTTTTACCTTTAAAGAATGATTTATCATTTAATGATCATATTGCCTTTATACTAAACGTCCTAATATGAAATCAATAGTCAAAGCAAAAAATTGGGCTGTAATTTTTCAACTTTTTTTTTAATTTGTTTCATTGATTTTAGTGAGCTATACATTTTTCTCTGCTCCTCTCCCTTCTTTTCTCCCATGGTCCCCATGCTCCCAGTTTACTCGGGAGACCTTGTCCTTTTCTACTTCCCATGTAGATTAGATCCATGTATGTATCTCTTAGTGTCCTCATTGTTGTCTAGGTTCTCTGGGGTTGTGATTTGTATGCTGGTTTTTTTTTTGCTTTATGTCTAAAGACCACTTATGAATGAGTACATATGATATTTGTCTTCCTGGGTGTTGGTTGCCTCACTCAATATGATGTTTTCTAGATCCATCCATTTGCCCACAAATTTCAAGTTGCCATTAATTTTTCTGCTGTGTAGAACTCCATTGTGTAAATGTACCACATTTTCCTTATCTATTCTTCAGTTGAGGGACATTTAGATTGTTTCCAGGTTCTGGGTATGACAAACAATGCTGCTATGAACATAGTTGAGCACATGTCCTTGTATACGATTGATCATCCTTTGGACATATACCCAAAAGTGGTATTACTGGGTCTTGAGGAAGGTTGTTTCTTAATTTGCTGAGAAATCACCACACTGACATCCAAAGTGGCTGTACCAGTTTGCACTCCCACCAGCAATTCAGGAGTGTTCCCTTAACCCCACAACTTCTCCAGCATAAGTTGTCATCAGTGTTTTTGATCTTGGTCATTCTTACAGGTGTAAGATGGAATCTCAGAGTTGTTTTGATTTGCGTTTCTCTGATGACTAAGGATGTTGAGCATTTCCTTACGTGTCTTTCAGTCATTTTAGATTCCTTTGTTGAGAGTTCTCTGTTTAGGTTTGTACTCCATTTTTTTATTGGATTATGTGTTCTTTTGGTGTCCAATTTATTGAGTTCTTTGTATATTTTGGAGATCAGACCTCTCTCTGATGTGGGGTTAGTGAAGATCTTTTCTCATTCTGTAAGCTGTTGTTTTGTCTTGTTGATCATGTCCTTTGTTTTACAGAAGCTTTTCAGTTTCAGGAGGTCCCGTTAATTAATTGTTTCTTTCAGTGTCTGTGCTACTGGGGTTCTATTTAGGAAGTGGTCTCCTGTGCCAAAGCGTTCAAGTACGTCCCACTTTCTTTTCTATGAGGTTTGTGTGGCTGGCTTTATGTTGAAATCTTTGATCCATTTGGATTTGAGTTTTATGCATGGTGATAGATATGGATCTATTTTCATTCTTCTACATGTTGATATTCAGTTATGCCAGCACCATTTGTTAAATATGATTTTTTCCATTTTATATTTTCTGCTTCTTTTTAAAAATCAGGTGTCCATAGGTATGTGGATTAATATCTGGGTCTTAGATTCAGTTCCCGTGGTCCTCCTGTCTGTTTTTATGCCAATACTAGGCTGTTTTCAGCACTGTAGCTCTGTTTTGAAGTCAGGGATTGTGATGCCTCCAGAAGTTCCTATATTGTACAGGATTGTTTTGGCTATCCTGGGTTTTTGTTTTTCCATATAAAGCTGAGTATCATTCTTTTGAGGTCTGTAAAAAATTTTGCTGGACATTGTATTGAATCTGTAGATTGTTTTTGGTAAGATTGCCATTTTTACTACGTTAATTCTGCCTACCCAAGAGCATAGGAACTTTATGGTGTCTTCTTCAATTTCTTTCTTCAAAGACTTAAAATTTTTGTCATACAGGTCTTTCGCTTGTTTGGTTAGAGTTACTTCGAGTTATTTTATGCCATTTGTGGCTATTCTGAAGGGTGATGTTTCTCTGATTTCTTTCTCCACCCATTTATCATCTATGTAAAGGAGGGCTACAGATTTTTTTTTTTGAGTTAATCTTGTATCCTGCTACATTACTAAAAGTGTTTATGAGTTGTAGAAGTTCCTTAGTAGAATTTTTAGGGTCACTTATGTAAACTATCATGTCATCAGCAAATAGTGAGAGTTTGACTTCTTTTCCAGTTTGTATCCCCTTGATCTCCTTTTGTTGTCTTATTGCTCTAGCTGGGACCTCAAGAACTATGATATTGAGAATATGATATTGAGAGAATGGACAACCTTGTCTTGTTCCTGATTTCAGTGGGATCACTATGAGTTTCTCCCCATTTAGTTTGATGTTGGCTGTTGGCTTGCTGTATATTGTCGTTATTATGTTTAGGTGTGTTTCATGTATCCCTGCTCTCTCCAAGACCTTTATCATGAAGGGATGTTGTATTTTGTCAAAAGCTTTTTCGGCATCTAAGGAGATGATCATGTAGTTTTTATTTTTCAGCTTGTTTATATGATGGATTATGTTGACAGATTTTTGTGTGTTGAACCATCCTTGCCTCTCTGGGATGAAGCTAACTTGATCATGGTGGATGATGTTTCTGATGTGTTTTTGGATTTGATTTGCCAGTATTTTATTGAGTATTTTTGCATCAATGTTCATGAGTGAGATTGGTCTGTAATTCTCTTTTTCAGTAATGTCTTTCTGTGGTTTGGGTATCAGTATAATTGTAGCCTCATAAAAAGAGTTTGGCAATGTTTCTTCTGTTTCAATAGTGTGGAACAATTTGAGAAGTATTGGTATTAGTTCTTCTTTGTAAATCTTGTAGAATTCTGAACTGAAACCATCTGGTCTTGGGCTTTTTTGGTTGGGAGAATTTTAATGACTGTTTCTATTTCTTTAGCAGTTATAGGTCTATTTAATTTTCTTATTTGGTCTTGATTTAATTTTGGTAAGTGATATTTATCCAGAAAGTTGTCCATTTCCTTAAACTTTCCAATTTTGTGGAGTACAGATTTTCAAAATATAACCTAATGATCCTCTGTATTTCCTCCGTGTCTGTTATGTCCCCCTTTTCATTTCTGATTTTGTTAATTTGGGTATTCTCTCCCTGACTTTTGGTTAGTTTGGATAAAGGTTTGTCTATTTTGTTGATTTTCTCGAAGAACCAACTCTTTGTCTCATTGATTCTTTATATTGTTTTCTTTGTTTCTATTTTCTTGATTTCAGCTCTCAATTTGATTTTTTTCCTGCCATGTAGTTCTCTTAATTGAGTTTGTTTCTTTTGTTCTAATGTTTTCAAATATTCTGTTAATTCACTAGTGTGGGATTTTCCCAGCTTCTTTATGTAGGCATTTAATGCTATGAACTTTCTTTTTAACACTGCTTTCATTGTGTTCCATAAATTGGGGTAAGTTGTGTGGTCATTTTCATTGAATTTTAGGAAGTCTTTAATTTCTCCCTTTATTTCTTTCTTGACCCATTGATGATTCAGGTGAGCATTGTTTAGTTTCCATGTGTTTGTGGGCTTTCTGACGTTAGTGTTGCTGTTGAATTCTAATTTTAAGCCATGGTGATCTGATAAGATACATGGGGTTATTCAAATTTTTTATATCTGTTGAGGTTTGTTTTGTTACCTAGTAGGTGGTCAGTTTTTGAGATAATTCCATGAGGTGCTGAGAAGAAGGTATATTCTTTTATGTTTGGATGGAATGCTCTATAGATGTCTGTTTAGTCCACTTGAGTCATAACATCTGTTAGTTCCCTTATTTCTCTGTTAAGTTTTTTGTCTGACAGACCAGTTCAGTGGTGAGAGTGGAGTGTTGATGTCTCCCACTATTAGTGTGTGGGGTTTAATGTGTGATTTAAGCCTTAAAAGTGTTTCTTTTACTTATGAGGGTGCTCTTGTATTTGAGGCATACATGTTCAGTATTGAGATTTCCTCTTGATGGATATTTCCTCTGACTAATATGAAATGACCTTTTTTGTCTCTTTTGATTGATTTTAGTTTGATGTATATTTTGTTAGATATTAGGAAAGCTACACCTGCTTGTTTCTTAGGTCCATTTGATTGGAAAAATTTTTCCCAACCCTTTCCTCTGAGGTGATGTCTGTCTTTGAGGTTGAGGTATGTTTTTTGTATGCAGCAGAAGGATGGATTCTGTTTTTGTATCCAATCTGTTAGCCTGTGTCTTTTTATAGGTGAGTGGAGTCCATTTATATTAAGGGATATTAATGACAAGTGATTGCTCTTCTGTTAATTTAGTTTTTGTTGGTGGTGAATTTAATTTGTGTGTTTTTTCCCTTCTTTGGGATTTGTTGTTGTGAGATGATCATCATTTGCGCTTTTGTTGTTGGAACCAACTTCCTTAGGTTGGAGTTTTCCTCTAGTATTTTGTGCAGGGCAGGGTTTGTGGCTAGATATTTGTTAAATCTGGTTTTGTCATGGAATATCTTGTTTTGTCCTTCTATGGTGATTGAAAGTTTTGCTGGGTATATTAGTCTGGGCTGATATCCGTGGTCTCTTAATGTCTGTATAATGCTTGACCAGGACCTTCTGACTTTCATTGTCTCCATTGAAAAGTCAGGTATAATTCTGATATGTCTACCTTTATATGTTACTTGGCTTTTTTCCTTTGAAACTCTTAATAGTCTTTCTTTATTCTGCATGTTTAGTATTTTGATTATTATGTGGCAATTGGGGCTTTTCTTTTTTGATCCAGTCTGTTTGATATTCTGTAAGCTTCTTGTATCTTTATAGGCATATCTTTCTTTAGGTTGGGAAAGTTTTTTTATATGATTTTGTTAAATATATTTTTTGTGCTTTTGAGTTAAACTTCTTCTCCTTCTATATCTATCATTCTTAGGTTTGGTTTTTTTTTTCATGGTGTCCCATATTTCCAGGATATTTTGTGTTAAGCTTTTGTTAGACTTAATGTTTTCTTTTACTGATGAGTCTATTTCCTCTATTGTATCTTTAGTGCCTGAGATTTCTCTTCCATCTCTTTTTTTTTTTTTTTTTTGGTTTTTCAAGACAGGGTTTCTCTGTGGCTTTGGAGCCTGTCCTGGAACTAGCTCTTGTAGACCAGGCTGGTCTCGAACTCACAGAGATCCGCCTGCCTCTGCCTCCCGAGTGCTGGGATTAAAGGCATGCGCCACCACCGCCCGGCCCTCTTCCATCTCTTGTATTCTGCTGTTTATGCATGAATTTGTGGTTCCTGATCATTTTCTCATGATTTCTGTTTCTATAATTCCCTTGGCTTGTGTTTTCTTTTTTGTCTCTATTTCAGTTTTCAAGTCTTGAATAGTTTCTTTCATATGCTTGATTTCGTTTTCATAGATTTCTTTAAGGGATTTACTGATGTCTTCCAATTTTTTATTTGTCTTTTTCTCCATTTCTTTGAGGGAATTTTTCATTTCCTATTTAAGGGCCTCAAACATTCTCCTGAAGTTATTTTTTTAGATAATTTTCTTCTGCTTCATCTATATTTGGTTGTTCAAGTCTTGTTGTTGTAGGGTCACTAGTTTTTCCTGGTGTCATGTTGCTCTTTGTGGTGTTGCATGTGTTCTTATCTTGTCTACCCATCTTTTTCTCTGATTGGTGTAGTTGGGGCTGTCTGTCAGGTGCCAGTGGATCCAAGGCTCAGATGGTTGCTCCTCGTGGTGCAGTCAGGGCTATGGTTCCAGTCACCCTGGTGATCAATCAGTGTTTCTGGAGGTCGATTGGGGCTCCCAGGATTTGCTCTGTAATACTGGGGGTTGTTTGGTCCTGCTCCTACCGAAATTACTTGCTCGGGGCGCTTTCTGCTGAGGTTGCCTGCTGCCTTGGGCCTGCTCTGGCAGAGGTCTCTAGTTCTGGTCAATTCCCTCAGCGGTTGCTCTCTTGTACCTGCTCCTGTGGAGTTCTCTGTCTCAGGCCTGCTCCCTTGGCCTTGGTTGCTGGCTCAGTCCTGTTTCCATAAATGTTCCTGGTCTGGATCCATTCCTATGGAGGTCCCTGGCTTTGACTTGGTCCCACAAAGGTCTCTGGCTCTAGTCTACTCCCTTGGAGGTTCCAGACTTGGGTGCACCTGGACCCACAGAGGTCCTGGTTCAAGACTACACCCTTGGTGGTCCCAAACTCACATTCAGACCCACAGAGGTCTCTGCTTCCTGCCTACTCCCTTGGAGGTCCCAGACTTGTACCCAGACCCACAGAGGTCATGGCTCAGGCCTATTCTGTCAGAAGTCCCAGACTCAAGTACCTCAATTGTGTTTATGTATAGATAATTTTAAATACAGACAAACATTTTCTTTTCTTATTTTATACATTTACTCTTTATGTGCACTGGTGTTTTGCTATGGATGTTGGGTCCCCTGGAACTAAAATAACAGTTGTGAACTGCCATGTGGGTCCTGGGAATTGAACCTGGATCCCCTGAAAGAACAACCAGTGTTATTAACCCCTGAGCCATCTCTCCAGCCCCTGCATTTTCTATCACTTAATTTAGATCATAACTCAGAAAACATATTCAACAAATGCTCATGAATAGGTTATAAAATGGGTAAATGGCAGGACTGAAGAAACTAAAGAGAGTAACGTGGATTAGAACTGAAGTGTTCACCACAAGTTCTGTTTCCAGGAGACAAAAGCAAAATGACTCAAATAATGGAAACCCACGCCATTAGTATAGCCATTGTTCAGTCACTACCGATTTAATTTGACCTGTCACTCACTCTGGGAGCCACTGGGATCACAACTGTCCGGGGCAGTTGCCACTGTCCTTTTCCTTCCTGTCCTAAGCAAACTCTGTAGTTTTGAAAAGTCTTCTCTGGGTCTCTAGTGGCCAAGAGTCTTCAGTTTCTAATTTAATATTCTTGCTGTCATACATAGTAAAGGAGTCCCAGAAAGCAAACAAACCTGATGTTAGAAGAAGTTGAAAGAATGTGTTTGCTACAGTTAATCTTGATTGTTAGTGTGATTGTGTCTGTGAGGGGAGGCGGTTTCCAGAGAGGATTTCCTAAAGAAGAATTCGGATGCCGGGCGGTGGTGGCGCACGCCTTTAATCCCAGCACTCGGGAGGAAGAGGCAGGCGGATCTCTGTGAGTTCGAGACCAGCCTGGTTTACAAAAGCTAGCTCCAGGACAGGCTCTAAAGCTGCAGAGAAACCCTGTCTCAAAAAACCAAAAAAAAAAAAAAAAAAAAAAAAAAAAGAAGAAAAATTCGGAACTGGGTCAGGATGTGGCTGGCAGCATTGTCCCACTGCCCGGGGGCTCGGAAGGAAGAGAAGGAGAGAGCGAGCTGGCTCAGGGCCTTTCCTCTAGCTGCCTGCTGGCCACCATGATATAAGAGGCTCTGTCTTTCTCTTTCTGCCCAGCAACAATGGACTGAAAGCTCTGAAACCATGAACCCAGATAAACACCCCCTCTTTCAGTTGTTAATCTGACAAGTCTGGTGTTATCCACATGTAATCTTGCCAGTGATTAATATGAAAAATTAGTGCCAGGAATGGAGGCATTGCCTTACCTGTCAATATGGTTCCAAATTTTGGAACTGGCTTGTGGGAAGAATTTGGAAAAGCATGCACATGTGATCTAAAGCAACCCAAGAGCATTATAAATGGACCTTAGTAGATGATTCTGGGAGGCACTCAGAAGACCAGAAGGCTGACAGCAATGTAGGAAAGAAAGGCCATGCCCATGAAATTTCAAATGAGAATAAGGACTCTACTTGGAACTGGACAAGATGCTGTTAGCCTTAGATTTGGGCCAAGAACTCATCTACATTTTGTCTATTAGCATTTTGCAGGAGACTGTGTTTAAAGATCAGGGTCTAACTAATCCTGTAAAGAAAATAAACTTTAAATTAAGCCTGAAGTTTATATTACCGATGTTGGTTTGGCTAGCTCCTTTTTGCCAGTTTACAGTAAGAATCTGGAACAAAAAGCAGAAGAGAATGATCTTAAAAACATGTATTATGGGCAGAAAAGAAACACATGTAAAGTCGGAATCGTGTCAGGTATGATTGTAAAAGGGACTAGGTTACTTGGAAGAATCCTGTCACTGGAACAGTGGGAAAGCCACCTTGAAGGCATCTCAGGGATCTGTTGTTCAAGTCATTGCAGGCTCAATATTTAAAATATTTAATATATTTAAAATATTTTAAATAATTTTAAAGCATTTCCTTTCACAACAGAGTGCCTGCCTTTAGCCACCAAGAGAAATGTTTTTCTACATTCAGCCATTCAGGGAGTCACTTTCTCCTATTACTGTGGTCCAGTGGAGCCTGGCTGCTGCCCAAGATGGTGGCAGATACTGGCATTGCCCATGTGATGTTCCTTTTTCAGATGCACAAAAAGTATGGAGACTTCATGCAAGCATTAAAGGAAAGCCCCTGAGGCCAGGGGACAAGCAGCAGGTCACATTCCTGAAGGCAGCACTCGAGAAGCTAATTCATAAATCTATTGTTGTGATGCTCAAGCTGTGAAGGAGATGCCAGGAGGTGAAAGATGCCGGGAATATAGATTAAGAGAGTCACAGGAGTGAGCAGAGTCAGCCCAAGAAAAAGGCTATGTAGGGTACAAATGCCAAGGTCACAGGGTCAGGGGTGCCCTAGGCAGTGGAGTTCACATTACCCTACCACATAACACTGTATGGTGTTTAATGTTTGGTCTTTCTTTGATCTCATCACTTATTTCTTTGCCCCTATTCTTCCCATTTGGGATGAGAATGCATATTTCACACAACTATATTTTGGAAACATGTAAGTTGTTTTTATTTTTTAGATGTTCATAGCTAAGAATTAGCTTTAAGTCTCAGAAACCTTGAACTTGAACTTTCAAACAATTCCAGGACTATAGGCGCTCTTCTAAATGAAATGAACTTTGCGGTTTGAGAGGGTCATAAACGTCTGGGGTGGGGGTAGAGGAAACTGTGGTAGCATTAGTTTGAGGTGAGCATAAACCATTGCAGGGTAGGGGTGAATGCAATGGTATTAAAGAGATATGCTTGGGGATCAAGTTGACAAGGAGTAGACTTGTGATGGCTATTCTTGATAGCTCTACAGGATTGAGAATTTCCTAAGAAATAAAATACAGTTTTTGGTATATTTGTGACTGACAGAATTTCCAGAGATAACTCATTCAGAGGGAAAGACTCACCCCGAGTATGGGATATGGGTAGTGCCATCCCATTGACGGTCTGATGGTATAGGTTCTCTCTCTCTCTCCACACCGTAATGTGAGCCTCTCTCCACTTCGATGCCCCCCTGTCTGCTGTAATGGAGCGACACCTCAAAACTGTGAGCCCAAATAAACCTTCCTTCCTTTTAAATTTTCTCTCATGAATTTGATCATGTCAACAAAATTACTAACGTGCTATTGATGGGTAAAGGGCACTAAAGCATCAAATTACTTTCTGATGACTTTAGAACTACACAGGAATGAAATGAACACTACGGTATCTTGAGTACCTTCTTCAAAACAAGTGTTGGGTACCTAGCATCATGAGTTTTGACACCATCTAAGACAAGTCAGCAACAACATTGCAACCAATGAAGAAGATGCCCCATGGACAGGCACACAGGAATGCTAATCCTTTTTTCCAGAAGAGTTGAAGGTGGCCTGTGCTGACTCTCTCTGGAGCCCTTAGGAGGGTTAGCAGGAAAAAGATTTACTTCCTTTGATTCCTTCTCAAGAGCTGGAGGGGCTGAGTGGATTTTTAAAGCACATTAGGAATAAGTAGACAACTTACACAGAAATCTCAAGTCCGCAGCATTTCTAGGATAGAATAGTAGATGGATGTATTTTATCATACTGGTGATTTATCCCATTTGATGTCGTCATTTCTGCTCCTCAGAAGGACACAACGGCATAGAAGTGAAAACACCTAGCAATGAGGGGAAGACTTTTGTATAACACGACTTTCTGTCCCTGTTGCCGTAGTGTTCAAAGGATAAGATGTCTTCACATAAGGAACTGGACACCAGTCGGCAGGCCTGGTGCTCTCGGGCTGCATCACAGCATGTTGAGGTATGGATGTCCTTGCAGGGGTGATTGCAGATACACTGCCTCCAGAGGGGGTCTCTACTGACAGACACTGTTTGGTGTCTTGGTGGAACGGATGCTGATGAAACAGGTGAAACTCTACTTGAGTTTGAAAAAAACATTTTTTTTTACTAATACTGAAAATACTGTTTATTTTCCCAAGCAAAATCCACTGGGGAATGAGGAAATGAGCCATAAGCTCATTTTCCAAAGCATTAGTGGATGGCAGGTGCTCTGCTGCTTTTAGACTTTCGCTGTCACAGGCCCAGCTGCCTACCCTTTTCTAGTTTCACTGGCAGCCGTGCACGTTAATAAGCAGACGCACACGATCCTCCGGGACTAGAGTTCAGCTCCTCAGGCCCAATGACAACACATGCGGAGTAATAGGAAGAGGCTGGCCTGCCCGTGCAGTAAGCCAGCTTCATCTCGGCGGCTGGAGAAAGGAACTGAGCCATCAAGGAGAATCTAAATGGCTTTATGAGACCACTAATTACGGAATTCTTTGTACTTCCATCACTCCCACATTGCCCCGTCCTCTCTGATGGTTGTACAATTGGATTTATTTCTTTGTAATACACAATTTACTTTGGCTCATAAGTTTTCATTTTCCAAAACATATTGTGCCATCTTGTTATTCATGTTTCAACTCCATATCATTTCATTTATGCTTAAAAGAACGCCAGTTATTTTTAAAAGAAATTTTTAACTTCAATGGACATAAATCCTATTTGTTAAACATGTAACCAGAGCTTGTCGTCTGTGTTTTTTTCTTCTGTTCCCGGCTCAGAAACATTAGCAACTGGCTGAAGAAAAGCCATGTAAAGGGTCAGTAATGGAAACTTTGAGGAAGGCACCGAGTCTCAAATGGCAGCTCATTTGTCATCAGTGACACCATACAACAGGAAGAACCTTTTTTTACATGAAAACCTCAGACTATTGACACTTAGGAGAGTTCCCTCAGAAGAATTACCCAGGCCTGTTGTAAGTTAAAAGGAGGAAGCAGGTTCCTGAAAAGAAACTGATAGGCCATTACCCTTTGGAAAGGCGTTATGGCTATGGGCGCCTTCATGTCCTACAAGGGGCTGCATTAGAATACTTCCTACACGTGTATGATTGGCCCAGGGGAGACATAGTCTTCATTTCTTTGACTATCATGAAATATATAGCTCCATAAGCATAGACCGCCATAATGGTGGCTTAGAGAAAGAGGTAGGTGGGGGAAGAAGGGAAACAGAGAGGGACAGAGAGAGATAGAGATAGAGATAGATAGATAGATAGATAGATAGATAGATAGATAGATAGATAGATAGATAGATGATAGATAGGCAGGCAGGCAGGCAGGCAGGCAGGCAGGCAGACAGGCAGGCAGGCAGGCAGACAGGCAGACAGACAGACAGACAGACAGACAGACAGATAGAGCGTTCCTTTCAAATCCAGAGAAAAGTGGGTTTTTGACATATGTTTTCAGGAGACCACAAGCTTAACCTGCAGCTGCAAGGGGCAGGGGTTGCAAGGCCACAGCATAGTGTGCTTTCTTATTAACTCTGTCTCAGAGAATGGGAACTGTAGGGAGTATTAGCTGGTTTCTTGGGGGCGGGGGAGAGATAAGATGTAAGAAACCTCTATGGAGATTTTGCTCAGAATGGCTGAAGTGTTTGATTTGATAGTAGATTGCTCCTGTCCAAACACTCTCCAAGTTCCTCATGCTCCTGGTCCTCTGTGTGCCTCCCGGCTGATGATGACGCTGAAGAGCAGGTGTTACAACTGAACAGCACTAAGGTAGGGATGCTGACTTTTTCTCTGTGGGGTGTGTGTGTGTGTGTGTGTGTGTGTGTGTGTGTGTTTAGGCAGGGGTCTGCAGAGGAGGGGTATTTTGATAGGCACTTGTGTAGGAGAGGGTATTATTAGGATATAGATAGAGTCCTATGATATTTAAGTCCAACAGTCTGCAAGTCCATGGAATGCCGTTGACAGACTCAGCACAGCTACCTGAAGCAGCGGTTACAGATGGACTTTATGGGGAGGGAAAGCTCCACAGAGGGAAACACTTCACAGTAAAGATGCATTGTCCAAGGTAGGATGACTTCTCCAGCAAGAGTGGTTGGCGGTAAAGGACAGGTAGGGTGGCGGGAGATGAGACAAGCCCAGGAACGCTGCTTCTTTGGCAACACACGAGTGATACCCCAGGTGTGGTGGCATTTCGATCATATTTTAATAAATAAAGCTTGCCTGAAGATCTGAGAGGAAAACAGCCCCACTGTCAGCCCTACACAGGGCAGTGGTGACACTTTAATCCCAGTGGCCACACAGGTTGCCATAGAAAGCGGGCGGTGCATGCCTTTAATCACTGTGGTGCGCGCCTTTAATTCCAGGCCTAGAGAGGATTATAAAATGGGAGGAGACAGCTCTCAACACAGTCTCATTCTGAGATTCCTGGAAGCAGGGTCACCATTTCCGACTAAGGTGAGGGAAGAGCCACTGGCTAGCTGCTTTGCTTCTCGGGCCTTCAGCTTAGACTTAAATTTCAGTCTCTGAGTATGATGATCGTGCTTCAATTGGACTTCCGGGAAGGTTAGGAAGGTAGGAAACCAGTGCAGTGGGATGAATCCTTGAGGAAACCCATGTGGAGGCTCCAGAGCAGGGAGAGTGCTGTGTTCTCTGTTGTGCCCTTTTGCACGTCAGGTGAAGAACACTGGGATCCACAAAGTCAGTAGTGTCTGTGGGACTGAGCAGAGCAGAAACCCAAATGACAGGTGTCTTTGAGACCGACAGGTGCCATTGGTTCTTAGCTCTCATGGAGGCTCTGCCCCAGCCCTAAGAAGGAGCTGTTGTCATGGTGAATATTAATCAGCTCAATTTCACAACATCCATTTCTCCCTTTCCCAGGGACACTGATTTCCATTTTAAAGTCCCTGTCATTGTAAGAAAAGATATTTTAAGGAATTTTGTTGAACTTTTGATGGAGGGTACAGTTTAGTAAAAACTCAATTCATATATTCATGGACAGGTTATAATAATTGGCTAATTTTCACACATGATATTAATCCATCAAAACAATTGAATGCCTCCTGGAAATATTGAAACATCAAGGCTGTTGCTCAACACATTAATGAGGAAGTGTGTTTCTACAGGTGTGATGGCAGTCACTTTGGAACCAGGAGACAAATGAGTCTTAGGAAAAAAAAAGATCTATATAGTTGAACAGCTTGATTAAGGTTTATGTAGAACTTAATTTTCCTGTAGTATTTTAATTTATGTTATTTTTAACAGTTCCACTATCAGAGTGCAGCTACATTGAATAATGTTTTCTATTTCTCACTGAAAAAAATCTCACTAGCAATGGTGTCTAGTAGTGACCAACATGTCCAATATTCTCAACAGAAGGCAAAAGGCTCTACTTCCCCGAACAGTCAAGAAAAATGTCTACATTGCCAGCAACCCAGGTAGAGTTGATAAAAGCTTTGGCTTTGTGAAGGCCTTGGAGACAAGCCCATTAACACTATCTGTTTGCATGTCAGGCTACTCCCTTGCTGGCTTTAGGAGTGCGGGAGTGCAGAACTATCTGTTTACTTTGTTATCAGTACCACTGCAAGGAATATTCGAAAACAAGCTTGATGCTTTTCCTAACATTTAATTTCTTTCAGTAAAAATAACAGCCACCAACATCTAACTGATTTTCTAAGAAAACAAAGCAAGAAAAGATCCAAATTAGGCAGCTGTTACATGTAATGATCAATGCATTGCTTTAACCAAAATTTGTAACAGAAGCAGGTTGAGGGAGGAAAGATTATTTTGGATCATGAATTCTATCCATTATAGTGGGGATAGCAAGGTGGACAGTGGGGAGGAGGGAGGACGGTGAGGAGGAGGGTGGACGGTGAGGAGGAGGGAGGACAGTGAGGAGGAGGGTGGGTGGTGAGGTGGAGGGTGGACGGTGAGGAGGAGGGTGGACGGTGAGGAGGAGGGTGGACAGTGAGGAGGAGGGAGGACGGTGAGGTGGAGGGTGGATGGTGAGGAGGAGGAGGGAGGACAGTGAGGAGGACGGTGGACGGTGAGGAGGAGGGTGGACGGTGAGGAGGAGGGTGGACAGTGGGGAGGAGGGTGGACAGTGAGGAGGAGGGAGGACAGTGGGGAGGAGGGTGGAGGGTGCGGAGGAGGGAGGACGGTGGGGAGGAGGGTGGGTGGTGAGGAGGAGGGTGGACAGTGAGGAGGAGGGTGGACAGTGAGTCAGGGAGGGTGGAAACGTTGCCCCTGTGGAGGTGGGAAACTGAGATGATAGCCATTTCATATATACAGACAGGAAGTAGAGAAACATAGATTGGGACCAGGTGCTGATATGACCGTTATTGATTTTCTGCTCTGCCTGAGATTCTTATCCCAGGAAGACACTATCTTCCAAAGCCTCCATAGACATCAAAATAACACCACAAGCTAGGCATGAATGTAGACACAATTAAGGAAGTTCATGAGAGCCCATAATAAAGGATAACAAATATTTGTTTGGAGAAAAACTCACAATAAAGGTAGAATGCCATCCTTTGTAGGCATTCAAAGTTGTTAACAGAACTTCAACCACCACCCAAGAGAGTGAGCACACTCTCTATTTATTCTTAGCAATTCACACATAGTACCTCAGACCATGCCCTAATGGGGCAGTATCCAAAATGCTATTGCCAGTATGAATTTTCACAACACTTCCTCCTTCTCTCTAAAGAAGAGGGTTCTAAACCTGATACAAAACTATATATCAAGTATTATCCAGGAGGAAGAAAAGGCAAAAACACACAAAAATAGAACTACAACCAATATGAACAACATCAATCAAGCAAACCTAACTGTTCAGTGTAAGGTAATTAGCAAATAACAGACTATTTCAATAGTTGTCCTATCCAGAGGAGTCTAAGTCTTATACTAAAAAAATGTTTTAGCTAAGTTATGACAGGAAAGTAGCTAAGATCAACTAGTCTTCAACTGCACTGAAGACTTGGAAAGGAAATCAATATTACCTGAGTAAGCAGGAAGTGCAAGCAAGCAGCTCCCAAAAGCTATAAAAAGTGACAGAGACAGCTGGCTACCTGAACAATCGCCCAAAGTCTCTTTTGCGATGTTGGGGCAACCAACTTTGGTTAAGGCCTAGAGTATCTGACAAACCATTGTCAGAAGCAGGAAAATTTGAAAGATTGTCCTATCCTGTCTTGGCAAGGTTTAGCAATCATTTTTGCTTGTATCCTGCTTGTCCAGTTTGGACAGCATGCATATTGTCAGCAGTCGAGGCAAGGGCAGTTCTTTGCCCCAAATCCAGTTTTATCAAGAAGATAAGCTCCAAGTGGAGTGTCTTCAGTGCCCAACATTCTCTTGTGAATAATCAGTACTGTCAGAAGCAATGGTGTCTTACTTCAATAGAATCCTGATTTATTTAAATGCCATATTATACAGTTCTTTGAAGTGTTTGAAGATTACCTATCTATGTGGAGTACATCTCTGTGCATCTAGACAACCTGACTAACATAGCTAAAAATATGACAAATGTGTGACTATTAACCTGTAGCTCTTAACATATATAGCTCAAAGACTAAAGCTTCACATTATAAAAAATAAATAATCTTTAAATAGATGTGCATTAGTGAGGATAATGACCTCAAATTGTAACAATACATATAAATATTTTGATCAGAGGTAGAAATATACAGTGCAATATGATAAAAATATCCTAAAATTGTATCAATGTACAAAATATCTTAAGCAGAGGTAGAAATATACATATACATACAATATGACAAAAGAACTTTATATTTGTATACAAATATTGTAAACAGGAATAGGAACATACTCAATATAACAAATATAATTCGAATTTTTATCAATATACAAATTATCTTAGACAGGAATACAAAAATAATCTTACATGCATATCAATATACAAGAATCTATACCAATGTAAATTGTCTATAACTAATAGTTCAAAAGTAGATACACTAATCTACCTATTATCCCACTCCATCCATTCCCTCCCCCATACTTTTTTCCAAAAAGAGATTCCTGACCCTACTTCCTATTCCACCCCCAACCCTGTACAACATATAACTAACTTGCAACAGATGACAATTAGCTATAACCCTGAGAAGACAAAGTATGTCAGGAGAGGGGATGTCATTTTCTATAATTACTTCTAGTCATCATGGGGTGAGGATATGTCTATGGGATCCTGTAGGAAACTGAATTGATGGTTATTTCTCAAGAGTACTGTCTGGAACAATTGTAGACAGTCTCTTAGTAGTGGGTAGGGTTTTTTAAATATTGCAACATAAAGCATATTACAGGTATACTACATGATCATACAGCAAAAACAGTCATTGAGAAATCTAATTCCACCTTAAAATAAATGTTTAGTAAACAGGAAGGGGAACCAGGACCCCCAAAGATAGACTACATAATGCCTTTTTCTGAAACTTTTCTGAAGTTTTTATTTGAAATTTTGAAGTGTGCTCTAAGAAGGTACACCTTCTCAGCTAGCCAGGTTGGAATCATCTTGAGAAGTTTGTAGTCCAATGGCATCATATGAACCAGGTGAAATCATTGTTGTGGGGCACCATCTTCTTTTTTGAGATTACTATCGAAAATTTATTGCTCACTTTGGAGAATTTAAACATTATTAATATCAAAACAGAAAGTATGAATTTTGATAGATATAGATAGATCCAAGGAGAGAAAGGTACCATAGAGACAAAATTAAGTATGGGGAGAAATAGAATTTTTGAAAGCAGAGTTTTGATAACCTTAGTCCCTAGAATTTTATTTTCCTTCTGTCCCAGACCAGATGGCTCTTCTGATATGAGACAGAAACTCTGAATTTTTGTCTTAACAACATATTTGGATTTAGAGAAGGAGAGAGCCACAATCCAACTCCAAAGGCAGCTTTAATTTTTAAGTGAGTCAGGACCACTATACTGAGTAACTACTATACTTAGTACTACTATACTGAGAACTAATGAGATATGGATGCTTAGGAAGTGAGATTTTACCCTGCAGAGAATATTAGTATCATAAGTCAGATTTTTCTTTGCTTGGTGATTCTTTCTGGCTAACTATCTTTTCTTGGACATCTTAGGCTTATAGATGTCCAAGGTCTCTTGACTTATCAAAGATGGATATTTTCTATTTTCCTGCAAAGACAAGAACAGAACCCTGGTCCAACCCTTGTGAGGTTTCCTTTCAACTTGTAGAATTGTCACCTTGGTGGAAGAGCTGTCATTTTTCTTTATCAAGAGGTTTCTTCTTTTCAAACTGAATCTTGATTAATTTTGATGGTATCTATGGCTTTTTCATTTCCTGTGGAAACATGAGCAAAAACCCTTCCCCAACATTACACGTATTCTGGTCTGATCTGATGTCAACACATCTGTGAAGAATACCGATTAACTTAATTCAGAAGTTTTTTCTGTTATCCAATGTCTCTCTGTAACTGTTGTTTCTTTCTCATTAGCATTAAGAAAATTCAAGGGTAATAAGGCATTATGTAGTCTATCTTTGGGGGTCCTGGTTCCCCTTCCTGTTTACTAAACATTTATTTTAAGGTGGAATTAGATTTCTCAATGACTTTTTGTCCTGTATGATCATGTAGTATACCTGTAATATGCTTTATGTTGCAATATTTAAAAAATAGTTTCATCTTACTAGAGACATATGCTGGAGCATGGTTAGTTTTAGTTTGTCAAGTATGCCCATGACTTCCATACCTTCTAACATGTATGTAATTACAGAATCAGTTCTTTCAGAACTCAGAGCAGTTACCTACTGAAACCCTGAAAACACATATATTGTATGGTGTACATATTTTAAACTTCCAAATTCTGAACAATGAAACACATCCATTTGCCAAATTTCATTTCTTTGTATACTTTTAGGGTTTCTTCCTTCAAGTAAAGGAGTTTGGTTGACTGTGGAACTGAGAGAGATGGAAATTTCCACCTACAAAATGGCACCCAAACATTTGGTAAGGAGTTCCATACAAAGCCTGAGAAAGCTTTAAAAAAGAGAGAGAAAGGTTTCTAGACAGACAAGAACAGAGTCAAGCACAGCTTCTTGGTAACCATCTTTATTTACTCTGGTAGGCTCTGTTTGCTGACAGTGAACAAAGGCACAGCTCCATTAAGAGCAGCTTCCTGGCTCAGTCTTAGCAGCAAAAACAGTTCTTTAAAGAGGCCCTGCCACCAAATACTTAAATGGTGTTTATGAGCAGCTGCATCAGGCTTCTTGGAGGTGGCATGGACCTAGAAATTCCATAGTGTTGTGGCAACAAATGTGGCTCCTGCCAGTACCTCTGCCATAAAGCTAGAATCTCAGAAAGCACAGGAATTGGGTGGCATGAGCCACCAAAGCCACAGCTTTAATCCTAGACATATCACTTAGCAGATTAAAAGACTTATGTGGCAGAAAAAGATAGAGATATACAGCAAAGACAGATTCAGATGGGAAAAACCCTCTAAAGAGTTTATAGTGTGTTTAAAAAATATGTGTAGGTTTGGTAGAGAAAAGAAAAAGTATAGAGAAAGTCTTTTTTTAAAAAAAAAATAAAATATAGTAATCAGGTATGGTCATAACACGCCTTTAATCTTAGCACTTGGGAGGCAGAGGCAGGCTGTTCTCTGTGAGTTTGAGGCCAGCCTGGTTACAGAGTAAGTTATAGGACAGTCAACAATACAAAGAGAAATCCTGTTTCAAAAAACCAAAAATAAAAAAAAAAATAGAGTAAAAATAAAAACCACATAAAAATGAAAAATACACAGAGACTCTGGATACTTATTTTGTTGTCTTTGAGCTGTTTGACTGCTGAGGAAGGAGCAACAGCTGCTAAAAGACATTTGATCATAAATGCTGCTGGATTAATCTAACCTGTATATTTTGAAAATGCCTTGACTTCAAGATTTAAGTCAAAAGAAATGTTACTTTGGAGAAGAGGTTTTGATTCTATTTTCACAGGATATGAGAGAACGTGGATTCATTCTGAGTTAAGAAAAATAAAGTTTGATCAAGGAAGATCCCCTGAAAAATCTCCAATAGGAATGGATGGCTCAGATGATCCAACATTTCAAAGCATCTCTGTTGCAGTTTCCTCTGAATTCTACATTCAGAACATATTCAGTACTGCTGGTGGAGATGATCCAGCTTCACAACATACTCTAGTCAGGACTTTACCATAATCCTAAATTTCCTTTGGGTCTCCATAAGATTATGAGCACCCCAATCAGCAGGAAGTAGCCTAGAAAACTATGCCCACATTCCCAAAAAATAGATTATGGATGTTTGTCTGTTTAGAGTGTTTGTCAGAAAAAAAATAAACAAAGATTTGAATCATAGTTCTTGTATTGAAAAAAAATGAAAACGCTATGGAATAATGCTTTTGTACCCTGTAAAGATTTGTCACTGGCATTGGTTTACTAAAATGCTGATTGGTCAGTAACCAGGCAAGAAGTATTGGCGGGGCAACCAGACTAAGAGAATTCTGGGAAGAGGAAAGGCTCAGTCTGCATTCATCAGCCAGATACAGAGGAAGCAAGATGAGAATGCCTTACTATGAAAAGGTACCGAGTCACACGGCTAAACATAGACAAGAATTACGGGTTAAGTTGTAAGAGCTAGTTAATAATAAGCCTGAGCTAATAGGCCAAACAGTTTATAATTAATAAAAACCTCTGTGTATTTCTTTGGAACCTAATTGCTGTGGGATTGGGTGGGACAAAATCTTCTGTCTACAAATAGTTGATTCAAAGCAAGAGATTAGGGCCTGAAAAGAAACTTCAGTTAGTAAATATTTGATTTGAAAGCATGGAGTCCTGAGTTTGATCCCCAGAACCCATGTAAAAAGCTGGGTGTGGTGGCATACACTTGGAAGCTCAGTAATGGAGACATGAAGACAATCAGATACTTAGGGTATGTTGGCCAGCCAAACCAGCCAAACCATTGAACGCCAGATCCCTGACCACACCCCCACAAAAAATAGGTGCACAGTGCTTGAGGGGGAATGACAGAAGATGAGTCTGATCTCCATTTTTATGTGCACATATGTGTACATGAATACATATACACATACGTTATGAACCTATAGGGGCATTAAAGATTCCTATCATCCCAGCAAGGTGAGACATCTCAATGGTTTTCAACATGAGTTTACTGAAGAGAGCCATAAGGGAAGGGACACTAAGGTAATATGAGAGAGAGAGAGAGAGACAGAGAGAGAGAGACAAAGACATAGAGGGGGAGGGAGGGAGGGAGAGAGGGAGGGAGGGAGGGAGGGAGGAGGGAGTTAGGGAGGGAGGGAGGGAGAGAGGGAGAGAGATCGGTGTGCACAGCTCTCCTCCAGGGCTTTCAGGCTCATTCATAGAAGACAGGTGGATTTTGTTAGCTGATGAATTTAACTTTATTAAGTTGGTTATGAAGACCTACAGACCTTGTAAGACAAAGTCCAACTTATGGACCTACTCCACCAGACCACCAGACAGAGCTCCTGGATCCTGCATTTCCTGAAGCCTTCACAACTCTGACTTCTTTGTGGATACAAGATCAGAATATATATATATATATATACATATATATATATATGTATATGTATATATATATCCAGGCTAAGGACATAGAATTTAGGTGTCAATTCTACATCCTATATGCATCTAAGTCACTCCAGTGAAAAAGTTTCAGATTTCATGTGTTAATGCTACTGTACCCCAACCATAAAACTCTGATTGTGAAACCACATTTATTCTCAAATCTTAAATATTCTAAGAAGCCTTTAAATAAGACTTATGAAACAAACTACAGGACTATAGGGCAATTCTCCTGAAAACAAGGCTCTCTCTGATGTTTCTCTTGCTCTGTTTTATAAAGAGACTTAAAATTTGTGTGAAAAATTGGGAGTTCTTTGATAGCCTTCTATAATATTGAGCCCGGAGTGAGAATAGCTGGTGTCGGCAAAGCAAACGGATGGAGCTGCAAACAATGTAGCGGCCCTGGAAGGGCTGTATGGGTTTTGCTAGACAGTTTACTGAGTCCCATTTTCTTGAGGAAGTCCCCATTTTCTGTGGGAGGATTTGGCCCACGAAAGCAGTTTAGAATGGTTGGCACGGCCGAAGGATGGAAGGACTATGTTAGCGCCCTCAGGTCTCTAATTTAACTCTAAAGTGAGTCTCGTACCCTCAGCAGAGGTGAATGCTTCCAATGGTGGTGTGGTGGAAGGTGGCGGTGAGGTGGAAGGTGGCGGGAGGGAATTCAACCTGCCAGAGCCACACAGATTTAGACCTCATAATAGCTACCAACGCGCTGCAGTAAAGTTTTACGTTTCAGCTAAATTACTAATGACTTTCGGGCCCATGCCAGAAATTTTAGAGTAGGCTTATAAAGGGAAATGAGGGAATGTACAGCCAGGCATTCTTAAGAGCAGTGTGTGTGTGTGTGTGTGTGTGTGTGTGTGTGTGTGTGTGTGTGTTTCATTTGGGACTAAGGAACACATACTCATCATTCTTTTTTTCTGTCATCTTGATTAAATGTAATTAGGTCCTAGCAATGCCCCCCACCACACACACACACACACACACACACACACACACACACACGGATGCTGGCTGTCTCTGCATATCCGCACGGGTTATCTGTAGGAGTGAGAGCAGGCATTTATGTTGTTGCCTTCTGCCTCTGTTTCAAAGGTGGCCACATGTTTGCTTTTTGTTTTTGTTTTGTTTTGTTTTTTTACTCACTGGGCTTCTCAGTGACTTACAGATTAAGGCTCTAGCCTGTGCTGGAGCCGACAGGACTGCTGTTCTCTCTCAGTGACACATTCCCTGCTTGGACCCCGTGGCTCTTTACTTACCCACGCATTATACTACTTAGTTCACATTTCCTCTTGGCACAGTGCAGTCAGTTCTTTGGTCAGGGTGCTGGCTTTGTCTCCTGCCTGGACCCCCTGAGGATCAGCGCAAATGACCCTAGTTAGGAAAGTCAGTGGTCAGGGAGCTCTGGCCTGAACACTCCTTCACCCTTCCCCTACCCCCACCCAGAAATGTTTCTCCAAAATGACATGAAGCCTCAAAGTGGCAGGTTTGCTTTGTGCACACAGGAAGGTCCACACGGGCCCCCATTGTCTGCACTCAGCTCTTCTTCAGCATGATTAGAGACCACAAGAGGCTCAAGGTGCCCACAGAAGGAAGGTATGGCCGTCCAGCTTGTCCTATTCTTATGCCAAGGACCCTCAGAACCTCCTTGAACACATGGTCCCTTCACCGACAAGGTTCCTGTGTATTTGGTGTTGTTGCTCATTGACACTACAAGTGTACAAATCCTACCAAAGTGTAGCTGATTTTACCCTAGACTAAAAGCAAGATCAATTATAATAAATTTAAAAAGACATAAAACCAAGTCAGTGTTCTGAGTCTTTATATATCATGAGGATTTATCCCTTCATGATCAGACTTCAATATTTTTTTAAATGAGGAGTGGCTAACATATGCTATTGAAATTTTACTCTTTCCATTCTTTTATAACATAAACTTTTTATATTGGTCTGTTAGGATTTGCTTCTCTCTTTTCCTCCTTTCTTCTTTATTCCTGGTCCAGCTTTCCTCCCATTTCCTGGTGCTGTGCTTTACAAAATGAGCATGGCCAGGAGCTGCCCTTTGAGAATGTAGTCTTTGATACAGCTGGATGAGGGCTTGTGCCTCTGTACCCCAGTCTGTGGTGTGTGTCTTCTGCTGAGCTGTTTCAGCCCTTGTCAATCACCGTTTTCCAATAAAATAAAAGTATAATTCTGTAACCTTAAGAAAGCCAAACCCTCCCAATTACATACTGAGTCCTCTGGCTGTCAGAAGTAATGGCCGCAGATGTGAGCGGGTGCACAGTAGGAAGCTGGGGGGAGGAGAAAGCTCCATTGTAAAATACTTGGCCAGCAGGAGACCTGTGCTCCATCACCAGGTCACCAGAGCTCACCTCCTGAGAAACAGCCAGCCATGGCGAGGTGTGCTCACCACGTACTCAGCTCTGGGTGGGGGGGGTGGAGGTAGAGGTGAGTAGTCTGGAGCTTGCTGGTCAGCCAGCTGGGCTGGCTAGTTTTCTGTCAACTTGACACAAAGTAGGGTCATCAGAGAGGAAGGAGCCTCAACTGAGAAAAAGATCCCATTCGATTCAGCTTTAGGCAAGACTGTAGGGCATTTTCTTAATTAATGGTTGATAGAAGGGCCCACCCACTGTGGGTTCTGTAAGAAAGCAGGCTGAGCAAGCCACAGAGAGCAAGCCAGGAAGCAGCACTCCTCCATGGCCTCTGCACCATGCCTCCAGATTCCTCCCCTGTCTGAGTTCCTCTTCTGACTGCCTTTGATGATGAACTGTGATGTGGGAGCATAAGCTGAAGAAACCCTTTCCTCTCCAGGTTACTTGAGGCATGGGATTTATCACAGCAATAGCAATCCTGACTAGAGCTCCAACCTAGCCTTCTTGATAAGTTATCGGCTCAGTGAGAGGCCCTAATTTTATTTAAATAAATTGATTAAAACTTAAAAGATGAACAGAGTCTAAGGAGTGACATTCAAGGCTTTCTCCTCTGTCATAAAATCTCTCTCTCTCTCTCTCTCCTCCTCTCTCTCTCTCTCTCTCTCTCTCTCATCTGACACACACACACACACACACACACACACACACACACGGACACAGGAAGTGAGTGGAAGAGGGGGAGATACTATAAACAAATCCCAGAACTCAGAACCCAGAAGAAGCCCTTCCCACAATGGCTGGAGTGCAGGTTTTTCTTCCCACAATGGCTGGAGTGCAGGTTTTCTTCCAACAATGGCTGGAGTGCGGGTTTTCTTCTCACAATGGCTGGAGTGCGGGTTTTGCCTTATCCACCTCCTAGGAGCACATAGAGTCCTCCGGGCTGGAGTATCACAGTACTGGTCACAGTCCTCCTTGTCACCGCATGCTCTTCCTTGTGTGTCTGTTTCCCTTTTCCTTCTGTGGAACTGACTTGTTATTGGTCTGACCTGCTCCAGCATGAGCCCATGACCTCTAATCACATCTGTCATGACCCCTTTTCCAAACCGTGTCACATTAACAGGTTTTGTGGGTTAGAAGGTGTACACATCATCCAGGCATTAACTATCCGCCTTATTACAGAGGGTTTATAAACACATTCTGTATTCATATGTTATAGGGACTGATTAGTTATCATTCTTATTGCTATGACAACAACAACCAAAGAGAACAAGGATCTCTTTTGGCACATGGTCTCAGAGGGTCTGGGGTTGCATGGCCCCTGTGTGGTCAAGGACTTTCGTGCTGGAAAGGAAGCAGGAACGGTATGTTCTTAACTGGCTTTCTCCTTCTTCCTTCTGGGCCCCAAACCATCAGACGATACCACCACATTAGAGGGAAAGTTTTTGTCCCCTTAGTTAATATCCTCTATAAAAGTTCTCAACGATACACCCAGGGGTTTGCAGCACCAGTCCTAGATCCCGTGAAGTCCACAAAGAACAAATATTGGCAAGGGAGCCCAGCGAGGTCTCTGCTGGAGACTTTCTCCTGAGGGATCCTGGACCTTCAGTAGTTGAGCTCCTAGAGCTGAAGATGAGAGGGGCCGAGGCCAAAGGATCACTGGATGAGCCAGCAATCTCAGGCACGTGTTGTCTGGCCCACATTACTCAGAAGCAGATGGGATTCCTCATCCTCGGGGCTTCGTGGACCGTCTTTCCCAGTATAGATATCATTGGATAATATTTTAGGTCAGAGGCTGACAATACTTTCTGGGGTTCGCAAAATGCTCTCTCTCTCTCTCTCTCTCTCTCTCTCTCTCTCTCTCTCTCTCTCTCTCTCTCTCCCCCCCCCTCGCTTAGGGTTGCAGCCCAGTGTTAACTGGTCAGTTTTCAAGGAAAACTCTTGAATTTGAAAAATGCTGGAAATGAAGCACTAGTTATTCTTTATACACAGTCATAATGTGCTTAACAAAACTGATGATGGACTTAACCCCAGAGTTCAGGCAGCTGGCTCTAGATGCCTTACCAGCTCTCCTGCGCAAAGAAGCTCCCCATAGCAGCCCCATCCAAAGGATAGCGGAGCCATTTTCTCTAGGATACTTAGAACTTCAATCCAGACTTATTCATCCATTCATTCCTTTCTATGTTTTATTTCTCATATAGGTCTGTCCCTTCCGTGAGAGTGTGAGTCGGATGTCTTTCTCCTCACCGAATTCCCCAGGGCCTTTGTAAATGTCTTGTTCCTGGTTCCTTTTAGACTAACAGTAACGGGATAACAGTGAGTCACGTGAGTGAACCTGCCTGCCTATCATTGTGTTGAGAGGCAAGGTGCAGCAGACAACATAAAGAGGATCGGTGACTTTGGTGAGCTGGGAAGAATAGTCATGGGAGCTTTTGGTGCAAATCTCCTCACTCGTACTTCCAGTGCCCCTCCACAACTTCCCATAAATAATAATATAATATTAAAATTAAAATACTCTCAGAGAGTTTTAAATTTAAGAGAAATACCAGAAGCACAATAAATAAAACCATAAGTAATTAATGGGTTATGAGTTAAAGCTACTGAAAATATTATATATATTCACTGGAGTCAAATTTCCTGTTAGGAATGATAATAAGAGAACGAGCAGGCTTTGAGGACTTGCCAGAAGCCACCACTATGGGGATCCAAGTCACTGTGATGTGGGCGCCTGGCCTACAGATTTCAGATTTTAAGTGGTTTCCCTCAACCAAATTTCTGAAGGAACCGGTAGAAAGGAGTGGGGTGGGAAATGTGTTATCTATAAAAGTAAGCCACAGAAGGAATTTCCAAGGGCCACTAACAGCTTCAACTTGGGTTGTAAAAGCCAAGACATTGAGGAAAAACGATTGTAACGTTTTGCAGGGGTGGTGGTACACAGCCCAGGCTGTGCTGGACCGGGGACAGTGTGAAGTACCTACTTAGGAGGTCCAGGTGATTAGCAGGAGTTTTAAACTGCTTTGTCCTCCAGGAAAGATCCTTGTTGACTCTTGAGGTGAGTCTGTAATTGACTGTTTATTGGGATTTGATTGTCATAATATTATCTGGGGGTCAAAGGATACACGTATGACTGGGTAAAATTTGTTTCAGAATAACAACCCATTTAATTGACTCTGCCCAAATTTATTTTCAAAATACAATTAAAATTGCACACTAATGGTTAGACAGACCTTATCTACTCTCTTAGTGGCAGCGCTAACCAAGGCTCTATACAGGTTCACCCAGAGATGTGTTTAGCCGGGTTGCACATGGATACATTTGAAAGTTTGGATCAGTAAATAGATTAGTCCCTCCCATCGGCACAGGACCAGCATCTCCTCCTATAGCTGCATCTTCCGCTGATCACTTACAGATGCAGCTAAGAAGATTTCCCTGCGTGTGGTATCTTATGTAAGGTGTGTCCCAATGCTTTGGGATTAAAGGGCAGCAAAGTCAACTCCTAACACTGGTGTGGCAAGAAGGAGTCGCATTATTGTACATTCCAGATTTCCAGGCAGATGGATTGAAAGTTGACTATTATTTTTTTTTTTTATTTTTCTTCGCTGTCAACTTTCCAGCCTGACTGTGGATTACAGTTTAGCCATTGTCACTTGGAGTACGACAACCTTCAAAACCAGAATATCCCAAGGTGAAAAACACCCTGAACAGACAGAAATGTTGTGTCATGTGTCTTCCAGAAACTGGCCCCATGTTGGCGTTAACCACATTTCAAAGGCAAAAGGAGGAGACCGGCCTCCACCCCAGCCATCTAAACTACCCGCTGAAGGAAGGGGCCCCTCCCCCACAATGTAGGGTGCCTCATTATGACTCAAATTGAGAGTGAATCTATGCTGTAAGCAAAGAACCATGTTTGTTGCCGACTGGAGAAATATTTAGAAAAATGCTTTTGTCAAAAGGTTCTTGTGGATCAGTGTGATTTAGCCATATTTGTCTTCCAGGATTTATGTGTTTGTGCCTAACGTTTTCTAAATGATACGGCAATTCTGTGAGTTAGGCAGCTGATTTTCCAATGCAGGGCGCCAAGAAGGAGCCCAAAAGACTGTCCCATAAAAAGACTTTCCCATTGTCCAGACCACGTGCTCTCATTCCTGTCACTGATACTCCTGCTTCCTCACTTCCTCCACTCTTTCCCCCCTTCGTTTCTCTTCTTCCCTTCATCTCGTTGTTTTTGCCTCCCATACACTTTCCTATCGTTTTCCTCTGTTCCTTTTTTTCTCCTGCAATTTTTTGAAAGCATAAAATATCTTAGCTTAACTCTTCCGCAATAAAGGGCTGGGCTCAACTGAACCATTAGCTATAGTATGGTCTGATCTCACATTCTCCATTTTCAATTAACTATGTATTAGCCACATTTCAACATCCAATTTAATGTTAGACTGTCAGGATTAACCAGCCCTTCAGTCAATTTTTTTTTAATCAAAATTTTAATGCTACTGAAAAAGGAACAAAATACTCTATGTTGTGATGAAGGACAAACCTGTGAGATCCCTGCCAGAGGGAAGAGAGATGGATAATTCTTTATGGCCAGCTGGCTTTGCTGAAATAGAGAGTTTCTTGTTCAGTGTGAGACACCCTGTCTCAAAGCAATAAGATGGAGAGCACAGAAAAAGACAAACTGAGCAGTGGCGGTGGTGGCGCACTGCCTTTAATCCCAGCACTCAGGAGGCAGAAGCAAGCGGATCTCTGTGAGTTCAAGGCCAGCCTGATCTACAAGAGCTAGTTCCAGGACAGGCTCCAAAGCTACAGAGAAACCCTGTCTCGAAAAAAAAAAAAAAACCAAAAAACAAACAAAAAAATGTACAACTGGAATCCTACACTAGTACCCAAAAGTGCACACACACACACATACACACACAAACACAATCTTGAGTCTTGCTTGGAAAACACATGTCTGAAGACCTGAGGTGTGCTACGGTGTGGTCAGGAAGCAGACAGAGAAGTCTGTGGGGACTTCTTAGTGCACACTGCTGGGGAAAGAGCTGGGAGACCCTCACATGTCTTCAGCAGTTACTGGAGGAGGAAACCTGAAAACCCCAGAACAATTCCCATAGAAATAATGTCCAGTAGGTTGGTTTTAAAATTCCAGAGATTGACAAATGAAGCCTTACATCATAACTCTTAAGTGACGAAAGTCCACTCCACGTTTTCTATTAATAGCTGGAGGTTTAGAGAGGAGGTTCCTTTGATGTTTAAACACAGGTAGTGATGATCACTGACTTGAGGGGTCTCATGGCCAAGGACTGATAATTCAGTGTCATTCTGGAGGGGACCTAAGGACTTTACTCATTTGTACAAGATTTACAAAGAATATAGCGAAGAGATTTGAAACATTCTGATACTTAGAAATTTCTTATTATTTTTGACCTTGTGATCATTATATTTTGGGAGCATTAATATGTAATTAGGTTGGAGAATTTGGGGGATTATCAAGCTTAGAAATGTACATAGAGTGGATACATGTCACAAGCATGAATTATTACGAGGACAAAGTAAAAGCAATTTCTTTTCTAAGAAGATAAAAATAAACTTGTGTGTCATACATCAATTTATAGACTGTGCTGGATTTTGCACCGAACAAACAGATTCATGACTGCAGATCTCCAGGTGCGAGCGTTCCTGTCCCCCACAAGAACTGGACGGACATAAACTTGGTAGACAATGGCTGTGGTGCATTTTACATGAGAGGGTTCCTTGATTGATTCCATTGAAGCCTCAGTTTCTCACACCTACTGTGGTGCAAGCTTATCTCATTGTCCTTGTCCTTGCCTCCTCTGCACCTTCTGATTGATGTGTCCTCTCTAGGTGTCCTGGTTAGGTTTTTGTCAAGTTTCCTGTAGGCAAATCTTTGCAGAGCATTTTCTTGATTAAGGAGTGATATGAAAGAGCCCAGACTACTGTGGACAGTACCATCTTTGGGCTGGTGGCTGGGTGGCGAAAGAAAGCAAATTGAGCAAGCCTTGGAGAGCAAGACAGTAAGCAATGTTCATCTATGGCCTCTGCTTCAGTTCCTGCCTTGAGTTCCAGCCCATGTGTCCCTTCATAAAGCACTGTAGTCATTACACGTAAGATCAACCCTTTGCTTCCCTTCCCATACTTCTTTTGGTTGTTGTTCTGTTTTTATCCCAGCAACAGAAAACCAGTCAGGACATCATGCTTCATCATTCCACATACAGAGCTAATGAAAAGGATTTATTTGACTATTTCATGCTCGTTCATATCAGAATGCTCCTCTGGGCCGTAAGCGCCTTTCCCAAGCCTCAGGTTCCAGCACACTCAGGACAGCATGCAGGAGGCTGAGTACCACACCTTGCAGCTACCTAGAAAGGATGTGGAAGCTCCAGACCCCTTTTGTTCTGTCCACTCAATTCCCCAGACGTTAGATAGGAGACTGTCAAGGTATATGCAGTTACTTTCCACCTGAAATTGTCTGTGCAATCTAAAAAGCACAGGTTCTTAAAGGTTGACACTAATAGAGAGAGTGGCCCTCTGAGCAATTCTCTGCCACCCCTCACCCTATTTCCTTCTCCTTCCTTGGTCACTCCATCGCAGTTCTGCTTTGCAAAACATCAACTCTTGGGCAGAAAGTCCTTCTGGTGATCCTTGAGGGAAGACCTGGACTATATAATCCTAGACTAGTAATGAGGGCGGTGAAGTTTATTGGGACCAATTCAGCTGGAAGTTATGGCAACAGTGAATGCCGATGCTGGTCAGGGCTGTCCCATCTCTTTCTTTTGTATGGTTGTGCCAGGGTGAGCTTCAAAGTCTACTGGTTGTTTCTCCAGGGAGTGTTTGCATTGGCAGGGGTGACAATAGGACCGAGATGTGCGTCCTAACTCAAGGATGCATGGCTGACTCGGGAGACATGCCCCAAACTCTACTTCTGAACTGCTTCACCCTCGTTACTTTTGACTGCACTCCAACGATGCAGAGTCGAGAATAATTACCGTGGGGGGTGCTCATCAACAGAATTCTCGTCCCTCTTTTGATAAGGGCGAAGAAGACCTCTTTGGCGAAGAGACCTGCTTTGTGCTATAGCTCACACAAAACTTAAGTAGCATGTTTTTAGTAAAATATGAGACCACAATAAAGCATACACTAGCGGGGTCCTTAAATGCTAGTGTACCAAGCACTTGAAAATGAAACGACACTTCTGGCTTTTGTTTTCTAAATTTGTTTTGTCTCTGCTGCGCTTGAATTCTTTTTACAACATGTAAATCTGTTATATTATCTTGGACATATCGTACCAACCTAAGATAAATGTTTATGTAAACAAGTATGGGAATTCTTGAGGCTCCTTAGGTTATTTATGTTGAGATTTCTATCGCAAAACAGTTTTCAACACACTCCAAAGATAATGCATGGTTGAAATTGCATCTTTCCAAGGGGAACAGCCTCTTCCCGTCCTTTAGAGTCACTTCTCCTCCCAGCAGTTAGGACTGTAAGATAATGAAACATTACTCAAAAAATTTCAGGTCTTGTGAGTACTGTGTGTCAGTAGAGGAAACACTGCTAGTAGAATCTCTCTCGTTTTCCATAGGTCAGGAAATTAGAACTGGACCGCTCTCGCCGAAGCGAACTAGCTGGACTCTTTGGGTGCAGCTCAGAAAGCTTTCCGTGATAAGACCATTGTGTATCAGCAGTGGGTTTAGAAAGATGAAACATGGGCATCCTTTCTGCCTTAGAGAACTCTTCTGCTGGAGATCACGGGTACGCGGTGAGTTACTATGACTCAGTCCGGCAATTGAAGCAGTGTGATTAGGATACAATAGAGACTGTTCCTGGCCCAGGATCGCAGGCTGTTTTCCTGGGACTCCTTTGAAGAGATATCTTGCCAGAGCTTTTCTTTCACTGGAGAAGTGTGATAATCCGGGGACAGTTAGTTCTAACTGAGCCTTACTTTCATAGTATCAGCTGTCAAAATGTGTATTATTAACCTCTGTTTTCAGGGTGCTGATGTGGAAGTGTGTCTGACTGCTCTCTGCAGCTCCACAGTGATATTTGGATGATGCCCCGTACGGAGCTGATCTTAGAATAATGTGATATAACATGCCACTTCGTGTCACCATTGAAAATGAGAATCTGTGTGAGCACAAAGAGGGTCATCTTCATGGTGCAGGTAAAGAGCCGTACTCTTAGGTCGGGGTGGTACTCAGTTGATGTAGTGTTTTCCTCATAAGCATGAGGACCTGAGTTCGATCCCCATCGTCACATGTAAAAAGCTGGCACTGTGTAGTGGGCTTGTAATCCAGCACTGGGGAAGCAGGGTCAGGAGGCATGGTCATGCCATAATAACCGTTAGCTAGCTTCACTTCTGCAAATAATAATTTTCCTCAGTGTCTCTAAACATAGGGAAAGTTATACCAGAAAGCAATGCAACTTGAGACATTATCAAAACTTTAGGAAATGTTTTAGTGTTTGTTTGGAGTGTGTGTGTGTGCGTGTGTGTGTGTGTGCGTGTGCGTGTGTGTGTGTGCGTGTGCGTGTGTGTGTGTGTGTGTGAGAGAGAGAGAGAGAGAGAGAGAGGGAGGGAGAGAGGGAGGGAAGGAGGGAGGCAGGGAGGCAGGGAGGGAGAGAGAGAGTGCACAAGAGGAACTCAAAAACCCCAGGGCTCTGAGGAAGACCCAGGTTGGTGCAATGGTTCAGACACCCAAGCACAATCCAGGTGGCATCTCCTAAGGTTTTGGCTTCTTCTGTATGACATAGAGGTTACAGGACTGGAGAGATGACTCACTGAATAAAAGTGCCCCCCCCCCAACATATGGTGGCACACAAAGTAAATAGTTAAAGATAATCTTTAAATCTATTTTGTTTTTTTAAAAAATGAGACAGTGACATAAAAGTGGCAAATTTTCACATATCCTGTTTACTTGCTAATACAGAGCGCAGAAATGGCAGAGAAACTCCTGTTAAGATAAAACTCCTTTACAACACAAAGCAGAACCGAGCAAAGAAGGCATAGGGTGAGTATGTCTGCACAGTGCCTGCACGCCTGTTTTCCACTCAAGCCTGGAAGCCACGCCGGAAGGGGCGATCTTAAGTTTATCTGTAGACTACACTGAGGGCTCCTGTTCTCCCTGGGCGCCCAGGTGAGATTGGAAGCCAGGCTAGAAAGCTGCCCAGACACACACAGTTGCAGCGTAGGAGAGAAAGAGTTTCAACATGCCTGACTCCAAAGCTTCTAGCACGTTCTGTTCCATTCCTGTAGCACCCTCCCCAGTCCCCCTTCCTATCCCCTGGAGGAGGCTGGTGGCCAGCTGGAGGTAAGATCCCAATAAGGTTATTTCAGCTGATTTTCTCCTCGGCTTTGGAAGCCAGCCTTCCGGTTGGCTTTCCCTGTCAGGGGCCCTGTCCACCAACCTACCCCCACATTGTTAGGCAAGGAAAGGACCACCCTTGCTATGTTGACAAGAAATAAGCTTCTAATTTGCAACACTTCTTTATATGGCTTGTCAGCTCAGAGCTCCCACCAAAGAAGTATTTCCCAACAGTCCTGGCCACCTTATGCCATTCCAGGCGCCTTATAGCGTTCCTGGGCTATGGTATTGGGAAACCCTCGCAGAGACCCATTCTTTGCCCTCTGTTTTAGTGGGACCAGGGTTTATCCTCCCCTCCCCCATCTCCTCTGATCTTCAAAGAAGTCCTATTATCTTCCATCATACACCAGGCAGCATGCGGCTTTGGGTTACAGAATAAAATAAATCACGACAGCCGACAGTCTGCTGCTTTGGTTGCGCACACAGAGACAACACGAAGAGCAAATTCGGTATAACTCATACGTAGAGTGTTGTCAGGCCCAACTAGGAAAAGAATTTTCGTTTGGTTTATGTCCTGGGACTGTTTGCTAAATGGGGAGAGGTTTCTCTTGACTTGAATGACAGAGAGCCGGTTTTGAGGCTTCCTTGCTTCCATTCCGCAGAGGACTCTGCTCCTTCTCCCGTAAATTGCCCAGTGTGTGCCCGAGAAAGATTAAGGTAGTCGGCAGCGTGGGAGGCTTTCATCAGAATTTACTACTGTTCAAAGCCTCCAGAAGGGCTCTCATTTAACTCAGGCCTTTGTATTCCTACCCATGAAAATTGTTCGTACCATGACCAATCTGATACATTGTCAGTGTGCTCCATGGAATATTCCAAAGTAGACCACAGTGAACCATCTCCTCGGTGGGAGGAAAAGGGGAAGACATGGGTCAGTCAAAACACAGAAGTGGCATTTGAATTCTGTGTGGCATTTTCTATCCAGGTCAGAGCTCACTTAGGCCGGCAATGATGGGGACTCTGTTTTGACAGTTACGAGAATAACTCGATGGATGCCCTCCTGCCATGTGGAGTTTGACAATGAACCAAACTTTCAATTAGCCTCCAGGAAAGGAGTAGGGTCTAAAATGTACAGTCTTTTGTCTCCATTGAAAGCCCAACACCTGCCAATTACCACTGCCTCTCTAACTGTTAGATGCATGCTTTTCTTTCATGTAGTGAAAATCTTGCTTAGCATGTGGCAGAGCTGCGTTCTGAGAGAGGATTGTATATACTTCACTCCTATGTCTTTATAATTCTTTGATTTAAAACATCTTAATGTTCATTAAACTCACATCTCTCCCCCAAACCCCCACCCTTCCCCAGCCCTCTCTTGCAATCAGTACCATTTAAATCAACTCTAAATACAAAAGAAAGGAGACAGGAAAAAAAACTGTCCTTCGGGGTGGGCAGCCAAGGGCTGGTTGTGTGTTGTCGTAGAACACTGTCTCTGCAAACTGATGAGGAATGAACAGACGCTTCATGCTCAGAATGTGCGCTGGGCCCGTGCAGACTAGTGCTCAGAATATGTCCACGATTTGTAAATGCACAGAGGCTACGGTTCTAATGCCTTAAATGCTAACAATAAAACTTTGAAGCCAATCTGCATGTTAAAAGCAGGCACTGTAAATCACGCTCTGAAGGGGGTAATGTGAGCAGGAGCTGGAAAGGGAAGCCTGGGAGAGCTGGGGCATTGTTTCAAGACGGCAAGTATCAGCCTTAACTGGAGGGTCCAAAGAATGCGCCCTTCTAGATTGCAGCTTGTGCCCTGACCCTGTGTTTTAAGTTTATTTGGGGACCATTTCTAATCCAGTCTCCTTGCATCCTCAGAGAAATTTGTTTATGTTCCATCCGTTGCGCCGGGAGGTGGTTGGTAATTTAACTTGTGTTAGTTCTGATAAAGGGCCTTGGCAGCTTTTAGTGACTAACTTTGTAAAAAGTCCCTGTCACTCACACTCCTCTCTCCTCCAAGCAACTGGCTAAGTACCGTCACTTGTTAAAAAACAGAAAAAAAAAGAAAGGAAAAAGAAAAAAAACTAGTGTGTGTTACCATAGCAGCCCCCTCCTGTGTGATAACATGTAATCTCCCATGTGGGGTGGAGTCTGTATGCGCCACTGGGCAGTGGCTGAACCTAGAGAGTGCACACAGGATAGCTTGAAATGAATATGCAATTTTCCAACTTTGGCTGAAAATTGACACACTGTTTTTTTGACAAGTTGATCAAGAACAGCAGTTACATTTAGTACAACCAACCTCTCAGTTCCCCCAAACCTTGCGCATATAATGGGGGCAGGGGGAAAACGATTACCCTATTATTTCTATTTACTAGGCTATAATGTTCTGAATATATTTTGGATTATTTTCTGTTTTGAGAGTCTACTGTCCTCTTCCTAAGTTCTCCCTCCCCATTAAATTATTGATCCTTTTCTTTCTGGTTCATAAGAATTCTTTAAATGAAGAAGCTTAAGGTGCTGAGGAAACACAATTTGTAGGCAACATCGTGTGGGGGTGGAGGCTGCTAGACCCTTCTTTCATACTGGCTCCTTAAACAGCACAGGCAAAACCCTTTCTCAGCCCCTCAGTCCAGCACGATGCCTGGCATGGCTGGCAGCTTTGGTCTGCATTGATGAGTATGCCGAATCTTACCCATGCTTGTGAGACAGAAAGGATAAAACATGTCACTCAAACCTCATTCTTCAATGGAACACTGTGCACACTCCCTTCGCCCAGGACTTGGGGGGTCGTTGTAGAAGAGGGGACAGAGGGATTAAGAGCCAGAGGGTGGATGGCTATATCCAGGCGCAGCAGGCAGCTGTGATTGTCACACAACAGTTGTGACAAAATGCACAAGACTAGCACATGCTTCAAGCCAGACAGAGTCCACGCATGGGGAGAGGAGGTGGGCGTGGAGTCACCCAAACTGAAGACCTATAGGCAATTGGCAGTTGCCAAGAGGGTAAGTCAACTGTCTTTAAGGGTATAGCCCCTGGTAGGTCAGCCATGTGCCGCTGAAAAACACAAAGCCAAGATTGTATCAGCAGCTCAATTGGCCCTGATTGGGGGGGAGGGGGGAATGCAAAGATGGATTGAGAGTGAAGACAAATCTGGGGGAGTTGGGGGTAGGCATGAATAAAACTGGATGAAGTTTTCAAAGAACTAATTAAAAATGGAAAAGCCCAAAATCTCAAAGGTGAAAATACAGTATTTCTGCTCTTGTTTTGTGATATACCATTCAATGACAAGATGCTTTCTCTAAATCCCTCTCAGTGGGGGAACTACATTAAAACTGTAGCTGCTTTGCTCTCTGACATTATTCTAGTTTACAAAACCAAACCTGTTTTGATTTTAGGAAATAAATTCCTCTCTGTTGACCCGAAGGGTGCACGTTAGTTGACACTCGAAGAAACTATGTGGCCTTCTTTAGGGAAGCCATTCCTCCCACCGGGTGTCCTGACTCGTCTGCATCACCGAGTGTGCTTCTGAAGCAGGCAGAGAGATCTTAGTTGTCCAGGACTTTCCAGCAACCTTGAATGCTACTTGCTGTGCCTGACTTTGCAGTCAGTGTCTTAAAGATCAAACATTGCTAATGGCTCTGTAAAATCCCAAGCTGGAGAGTTCTAAATATGCAAAGATGCTTCCTTTCTAGATTCCAAAGGCAAATGTCTCTAATATTTCCTACAGCCCACTCTAATGCCGAGGACCTGTGCACAGCTGACCTCTGGGCATTCTTTCGCAGCTAGTGCCAATAGCAGCACCTGCACTGTTCTTGTCTAATGAGCCTTTTCATCTTAACTTGCATGTAACGATTTTTATAAGCATCTGAGAATTTCGGTATTGTAGTTCACGAGAACTTGCTACATATGCATCTAAGCACCAGAGTTAAAGAAACCAGATAGCACAGAGCTGGGTTCCTCTCTGCCACTCTGCTTAGTATTTCTAGGTCAAAATGCTTGCAGTGTTCTTGTCAAGGTCTTTACTATATTAAGTACAACTACCTGTGTTATTTAAGTAGAAGAAAGAAAATGCATTTTTTTTAAAAAGCAAAACCCAGAGTAGTTTCTATCTTCCAGGGTCATCTCAGAAGTTTTCCATTGGTCCCTCTAAGACATCTAACATGTGGCACCTTGTAGTGATATGGAAATTCCCTGCTTTCCATGGAATGGAAACCAGTTCTTTTAATGCCCTGGGCAAGTGGTAAACACAGCATGCCCAAGTCACAGGTCCTATTGTCTCCAGGCTGAGTCAAGGCTCTGAGATACCTGAACAGTTAGGGGTACTCTTGGAGACATAGTGAAGCCTGAATGTGTGATGTCACTTCGTGAGGACCTGCAGCAATCAGAAGTGCTTGGGAAGGACTACACATGCCGGGGAGGCCTTCTCTCGCGAGAAGACTTTCATGCTGAGATGTAGTGAAACTTAATGGAGGCAGGTTTCTCGTGTGTGGAGAAAGCGCCTGGGTCTGCAGCACAGCGAAAAGACGGCGGGACAAAACTAAAGGGAGATCACCAACTCCAGTTGGAATGGGACTGATGGATCATGCGACCAAACCCGTCTCTCTGAATGTGGCCAACAGCGGGGGCTGACTGAGAAGCAAAGGACATTGGCGCTGGGCTCTGATTCTTCTGCATGGACGGGCTCTGTGGGAGCCTTCTCAGCTTGGTCGATCACCTTCCTGGACCTGGGGGGAGTTGGGAGGACCTTGGAACTTAGCATAGAGTGGGGGAACCCTGATGGCTCCTTGGGCCTTGAGAGGGAGGGGGGGGAGGTATGGGTGGAGGGAAGGGGAGGGAAGGGGGAGAAGGAGGGGGCGGGAAGGGGAGGAGGAGCGGGAGGGAGGGGAGGAGGAGGGAAAGGAGATGGAAAAATTTTAAATATAAAAAAAAAAAAATAAACCATGAGAAAAGAAAAAAAAAAAGACAAGTGGCGAAAGGAGATGTGTAGGTTAATCGGGGCTGACTCCTGTGCCCTTAGTTTATGGAGGGGAAGTGGGTGGTTCTAGCCTCCATGACTAAGATGATAACAGAAATCCAAAGGAGAAAACAATCTAATGGGAGTTTCAGATCAATTCTGGATCATAATTCGCAAAATTAAAAATATGACTATACAAATATATTTTTGAACAAGGATAAATATTGTGGATTATATGAAATAGCTCAAAAAACCTGGAAGCTGTGTATTTATTTAAAATGTAATTAATTAATGAATTACGGCATCCATGTCATTGAACAGTGTGGTTGCTTAAAACAAAAAAGGGAGACTAGTGTGATTTGAAAAAAAAATCATTATTATTATAGAAAGAAAAGAGTAAGCTGAAGCCAAGTGTGCGTGTGCGTGTGCGTGTGCGTGTGTGTGTGTGTGTGTGTGTGTGTGATACGAAATCATTTGTTCTTTGAAAATACGAAGGAAAATGCTTAGAGAATTATCATGGTTGTCCTTGGTTACATATATATTTTAAAATTTGAAAGACCAAGATTACACAAATTTTGACATGATTCATCTAAACATTTTAACTTTTAAACTGTACTTATTTTGACTCATCTAAAAATTAAAAAAAAAATCTAACTGGTCAGTCAAGAAATTTCTAAGGGCAGCGTCAAAAAAAAATCAGAATGTCTCTTTCTGAAGCATTAATTAGTCTTCCCCCTGCCTCAGGTTGTTGCCCTTACAATTTTGTCCTTCGTGACAACCAAGATTTCTGATGGACTTCCTGCGCTTAGTGTGAGAAAAGATAGGAAAACAGATGTCCCGCACTGCTCGCGAGAGGGGATCCCAGGACCCAGTGGTGCAGTTGCCCAGCTTAGTAATTGTAATGGGCACAACTGGCTTGTACCTGCCATGGATTTTCCTGCTTTAGGGTATCTTGTGACTTTTGGTGGAAGGCAGAGTCCTTTTCCCTCCGTGCTGAGAAACAGTCGCTGAAGCCGTTTTACACAAACAGGAAGATCAGCGGCTAGACTCGCCAGCCAATGATCACAGTGTATTACGTCGCTTCTCTTCTCTGGGCCTCCAAAGCTAAAGTAGATAGAGGCAGCACCCGCTCACAGATAAGAGGCTCATCTGAGTCCCTACTGATGCACCTGCTCACCCCAGGGCGAGTCGGAGGTTATACGAGAGTTAGATTAAATTGAGGAGACAGATGGCATCCACAATTTCATTCTCACGGGTCGATCCTTGATCTGGATGTTTAGTGCTGTCAGTGACGCTTCAGACGCTGAAAGCTGATCTTTAATAGCTGTATACATGCGCGTGATTTATAAGTCAGTTTTTCAACATGGTGCATTAAAAGAAAGTGCCACATCCTGCTCTTGTGGTCTCCCCATTCTTTCACTCCCCAGTGGTGATCTCTTTTAATTCTTTTCTTGAAAAGACGTGTACTTTGACCAGTTGAAACGTTCCTACCGTAGAAAATGCAGCCTTTCCCACTAGTTCTTTTTACCACAATTCTCAGAGTTCCCATTCTCCAAATATAGCTGTGCTTTAGGGTTGGGTAAATATTGTGAGCATGCAAATATTTTCGTAGTTGAGCAATTGCAATATATGATGACCCTTCCCTTTCTTTTTCTTCCCCTTTGTAAAACTTTCTCGTCTCGAAGTTATTAACTGTCGCTGCCTTTTCACCTGCTTGGCTCTTGGTGCACTCATGATCCTCAGAACCTTCGCTTTTCTAGCCCTCCTCTCAACAGACACAATGTTTCAGGTCTACAGGCTTCCTCTTTGTTTTTATCCAATGGTCCAATGCCTTCCTGAACAGTTCTGTTACAGAGGTTTTCCGTACAGGGTACTGAGTACTCTCCTGAATGTTCTCTCAGGGCTTCGGAGGTTTTCATTTTTCTTCTTCTTGGGGCAAAAGTGATTTTTATCAGCAGCTTCCTGAAAAAGGGAGGTGTGAGAAAAATTGCAGCATTATATATCTGAAAATGAATCTCATTTACTTTGTGATCAGAACTTTCAATTTGAAAGCATATGGGATCATTTTTTTCCCTTACTTAGGAAACACTGGTCTTTTGACTTTTTATGTCCCAAGATGCTTTGCATGATACCGAGCTCAACATCACCTTGATCTCTAAGCCAAAGACTTCACAAGAAAACACTATAAGCCAGTCTATCTCCTAAACACTGATGAAAATTTCCTCAGGAAGATGTCAGCAAACTGAATGAAACAACTCAACAGAAACACTGTGGGACATAAGAAGGGAAATGTCTTCCTTTCCTGCTGGGGCAGAAGCACACACATCAATCAGCATGGCACATCACAGTGACAGAAAGACAGATAAGAACTACACTATCATTTCAATGATGCGGGAGGAAAATGTCCAAGAAAGCCATGAATCCTTTCCTGTTGACAACTGGCAGCACTCTAGGTAGAGAAGGGAAAGTCAGGACATGACCAATGTCATCTGTGAGACATTCACACAGCTGACATTATAACCCCGTCCAAGTCAGAAATGCTCAGTCTTACTACATAGCATTAGATGCCCTGGCGAAAGCAATCAGACATGAAAAAGAAAAAGGCAACTAAAATGGGAAAAGAATGTACAGAGCATTTCTTTTTGTAGAAGGCGTGATACACCCAAAGAATCTGCAAAAGTCTTTTATAGATAAGAAATGAATTTTTAAAAGTTGCAGGATCTAAAAGTTACACGTAAAAATCCACAGTATTTCTATATCCACAAAACCTACCTGAAAAGGGTGTCAAGGAAACCGTCTTATTTGATAACACAAAAAGAATGACAAGTGACAGAATAATACTAGAGATGTGACTCAGGGTGTTAGAGTCCTGCCCCTTGTACATGAAGCCCTGGGCTGGAGTCGCAGCACTGGAGAGAGGACCGCCTCTCTCCATACACAAAGCCCCCACCAACAGAAACAAGAGACAAACAGACCACAAAACCCACTATGATGCGTTGACTTACAGCCATCAGAGTGAATACTACAGAAAGTTAAAAACAGAGGGTGGAGAGACGGCCTGTCACATGGGAGAGCTTGCTGTGTAGTGAGGAGACGAGCAAGCAAGCCTGCTTTTCGTCTCCCCCCCCTCCGCTCCCGGCCGCCTGGCTAGCTTATGACCCGAAATAACAACACACAAACTGCATTCATTTAAACACTGCCTGGCCCATTAGTTCCAGCCTCTTACTCACATCTTGATTAATCCATGTCTAATAATCTGTGTAACACCACGAGTGGTGTCTTACTGGGAAAGATTCAGCACGTCTGACCTGGTGGCTGGCTTCATGGTGACTGTCTCCCTGAGGAGAGGCACGGTATCTGCTCCAGAGAGGCAAGGCATGGCGATTGCCTGAGGCATCTGCCTGAGCCATCTACCTCACTTCCTTCTTCCTGTTCTGTCTACTACACCCACCTAAGGACCGGCCTATTAAATGGGCCAAGGCAGTTTCTTTATTAACGAATGAAATCAACACAAACAGAAGATTTTCTCACATCATTGCTGTACCAGCACGAGGACTTGAGTTGAACCCCCGGTGCCCTATATAAAGGTGACCATGGGTAGCCTCTTCTACCTGCATATCTAGTCTGTGGTAGCATAGACAAGAAGACCACTGGGCTTTCTGGCTGCCAGTCTAACTCCAGGATCAGTGGGAAACCCTGCCTCAAAGGAGTAAGTACAAAAAGGGCAATTAGTGATCTCCTCTGGATTCTGCAGGGCACACAATGGTCTGCCCATACCCCCTCCACACAGATGCACTGTGTGCATGTGCGAACACACACACCCAAGCAAAAACATAATGTAGAGAAGGATGTGGGGTGAAGGGAGCTCATATGTAGTGCTTTTAGGAATGTAAAGTCGTGGGAATGTAAACCATTCTGGAATATTCTAAAGGAAGTAAAAACAGAGCTGCCCAATACTTCAGTAATTTCTCTTCTGGTCATATACACAGTGGGCATTGAAGTAACGACCTTGTAAATATATCTTACACCCCTGTTTAGGCATCTTTATTCATAATAGTTAAGTTAGAGAAACAGCGTGGGTATCTGTCTAGATGCAGGGCTTTAAAAAAACAGAAACAAAACAAACAAACAAAAACCTGTGATATGCAATGTTATTCAAACCTAAAAATGAGATTTGCCATACCTAGATGAACCTGGAAAACATGTCCTAAGTGAAATAAGTCAGCCATGAGAGTAAAGGACTCTAAAATAGCTTTGTACACGGAATCTAAAATTCTACGTTCAATGCGACAGAATAAAAAATAAACCCATGGTTAAGAGGCACTGCAAGGTAATTGCAGAGGAGGAAAGGACAGGTCAGAAGAACACAGGGTAGCAAACGTGGGGTAAGCAAGGCCAGTGACCAAGAGTGGGGGAGGACTGTGGTAACAGCAGTGCGCACAAAATGTGTTTGCGCATAGATTTTCATTGCTCATAAAAAATAAAATGGAAAAGGGAAAATACGTCAGACAGTGGCTTAACCTTGCCTTATGATAGTAATCTGCACAATATCCTCTCTCTCTCTCTCTCTCTCTCTCTCTCTCTCTCTCTCATCTATCCATCATCTATCAATCCATCCTCTATAGCTGTCCTATGTGTCTATGATGTATATATTATATACCTTAAATGTACTGGATACAACTTATTTTAAAAAGGAAAATTGTATTTTTCTGATTCCTTATCCCTCTTATATGGCCTTTTCCATTCTTCCACCCCACTCAATTTCCCAGCAATAACATTGTAAAATATTTAGTTGGTTCCCCAGTATTATACAAGAACTTCAATCTATCTATTTTCATCCATTTATCAAGCATTCAGGAAGCTGCTTGTTTCCTTGACGGTTTCCTCCTCTTGATCTGCTTTCTAAAATAGCATTTTTCAGCTCTTAGAGTCATCTCTTACATTTGCTGCTCTCCCTAGCCCACGGACTCGCTTCTTTCATTAGACTTGTTTAGGCCTAATTTGCATGTAAGATACCTTTACGACACAGATAATCAGGAGAGTTTGGGCAAATGCATATGGTCATCACCTGTGTTAGTTACTTTGCAAGTTATTGCAGCAAAACACATGACAGAAGCAACTTAACAAAGTAAGAGTTCAGTCAGGGTGTAGTCACGATGGCAGTAAAAGCCCCTGAGGTGGCGGCTGCATTGCATCCACCAGGGAGGAGGAAGAGATATGAAAGGACTGTGTGGCTCCATTCCTCCTTTCCTCAAGGAATGGTGAAGCCCACGTTTAGAGCAGGTCTTCTGTAGGGTAAAAGGGCCAAGTAATCCTGCCCCTGGCCTGCCCTAAGCTCTGCGTCTTGGAAAACCCCATCCAGTGACTGTTAACTGCCAGTGTTTCAGGGCAAAGGCCAGGCAATGCTTCCAGAGGCACTATACCCTTCCACGAGCTCACTGAGCATCCTCCAGAGACCCTCTAAAAATCTGCCCCTCAGCCTAGCCAGATGCTGCCTCTCTTTCCCTTCAGAGGCTGTCCCCCTTCTGTGTCTTTCCCCTAGATATCTCTTGAGTGAGCTCTGTCGCTTGCTGTGACATGGTATTCCTTGGTGCCTGATTGCCAAGACATCCTTATTCTGGAAACTTTTTCACTTCCTAGCTCAGTTAACCTAATCTAGAAAACTCTCCAACATGCCCAAAGATGCGTTTTCATGACAACTCTAAAGCTTGTCAAATTGACAGTGTAGATGAACCATCACACCTATGAGTTTGTCTCCTTCTACCAGTTGCGAGGATGCAAGTCTCAGTGAATTAGTCCTTGGGTTATTAGACAGTTCTATTGTAGTGTATGGATCTACCGTGCTGAGCTTAGCTCTCGACCAATCCAGGTCCATCACTTCATTCCACTTGTCACGGAGATGAAAAGCTGCTATGAACGGGGCGTGCAGGGCTGTGGTGGATATATGCATTTATTCCCTTCAGGTCAATACCGGGGAGTGGAAATGGTGGGTCATGGTTAAGGATAAATTTGTATAATGAACTTCTTTCCAAGTGGGCAGCACTTCACCATTATTAGCACAGGTCAATGGTGCCACAGTAACACCAGCCACTACACCATCTACATTGTCCTTTTAGACTTTCTAGAGGATTGCAGTAAAAAGCATTTTAAAAATGTTCTTTCTTGGAAATAATAGAAAATGTCATTGTCTGTGTTGAAAATGAAATTCAATCTATAAAAGCAAAGAGCAAAACAGTGGGTTGCTAGGCATTTCAGGGTGGGTGGAGATGGGTAGACCTGGGCTGGGGTAGAGCGCTTGCCTAGAATGTACAGGGTCCTGCATCTGAGCCTAGGCACAGCAAAAAAAAAATAAATACGTAAAAATAAAACATTGCTTCCCAGCTGACTAATGATGGTATATTTTGCTTTATGGACTGGTGTTCAAATACTTTGCCAATGTCTTTTAACAAATATTGTGTCTGGTTATTACAGAATTGTAAAAGTTCATGGACTATTTGGACAAAATTCTGTGTCAGATATGAGTCTTGCAAATATTTTCAACCCAGACTGTGGGTGGTCTCTTAATTTTCTCACCAGCAGCTTTCACACAGCAGAAGACTAAAATTTTTATAAATCTAATTTATAAATGTTTTGCTGTATGTATGATTTGTGCTTGATGAGCCAATGTAGGTAAACTTTAGCAAACCCAAGCTCATAGAAATTTTCTTCTGCAAGTCTTCTGGTGTAGATTGGATTAATTTTGAAGGTTTATTTATTTATTATGTATACAGTGTTTTGTCCACATGTATACCTGTATGACAGATGAGGGTATCAGATCTCATTAGAGATGGTTATGAGCCACCATGTTGTTGCTGGGAATTGAACTCGGGACTCTGGAAGAACAGCCAGTGCTCTAAACTTCTGAGCCATCTCTACAACCACTTAGATTGGATTATTGGAGCCTATAATCTCTTTTGTTTTTATTCTTATTTATTTATTTATTTATTGACTCTCCTGTTCGTCCAGGCTGGTCTTGAACTTGCTCTGGAGCTGAGGATGGCATGAGCATGGCACCCTTCTATTTCCAGGACACTAGGATTTTGGGTGTGTATCACCAGGCCCAGACTGAACAGGGGACTTTGTGAGAGCTAGGTCCCTCTAGGTAATAAGCCATATCCACAGCACCTGTAATCACTTTTGTATAGAGCATGGGACAATGGGTAAGACTTATTTTTTGCCTATGAACGTTGAAATACTTAGTGCTCTCTGTTAAAAAGAATCTTTTCCTCTCTTTAATAACCCTGGCGCTTTGACAAATGTCAATTTGAGTGCAAGTGAGCTGGCTCCCATCATTTATCCCCTCCTCCTTTATCTGTGTCTGTTCTTAGCCTGCCACCACGTCATCTGATTGGATTCCATAGTACATCTTGCAAGGAGGTAGTGTGAGTGCCTGAACATCACGTTTTTAAAGTTGTTTTGAGTCTTTTTAGTATTTTTGTGTGAACTTTAGATTCAGCCTGTTGGTTTCAATAAAGAGGCATGCAGAATGTGGAGTGGTACAGGATATACGGAGTGTCACATATGGAGTGGCAACCACAGTCAGCCTCCTACCCTTGACAGGCTCTCGGTTCCTCGAGCAGATCCAGCGGTACTTTGGGATTTCCAGAAACTTATCCGGTGCTGGTTTTGCTGTTTGTCACTAAGTGCTTCATTTCTTTATGATTATTAAAAGCCTACTTCTCAATTCACCTTGTTGTAAACATCACAATATAATTGTTTCAGGAATCCCTTTCACTCCTGGCAAATGTCTAAGGAGCTGTTGAGGTAGAAGTCAGAAATGCATGCTTAAATTCTTTTCCTTACTTAACTGACTCATAAAAACACATAAAGTGTGAAGTTTATAAGATAGCATGGAATGTTTTAGGTACAGATGGTGTACACTGCACTCACGACACTTGTGTATATTATGTGAGTTGTAAAATGTATGTGTGTTCTCATTATCCTTCATAGCAAAAACATGGTCCCTCTAGCATCCTGAAACACAAAGCACACAACTGCAATGTGTGATTGCTCCACTGGTTAACAGTGTAAGAACACTGTAGCCCTGTCTAGTTGGAGTTCAGTTCTTACCAATCAGATTTGCCCTCTGCCTCCCTTCCCTCCAACCTCTCCAGCCTCTTTCAGTCCCCATACAACTCCCCTCCACTATTTTCCTTTCATATTGAATGAGATTGTCTCTCTGTGCCCAGGCTATTCATCAACTGACCAACACTTGGCTTTACTTCGTTTATTGCTTATTATAATTAGTCTTAACGTTTATTTCTTAAATTAAGATATCAGCTTTTATTCATAATTATCACATTTTTCAAACAAGATGTTTTTAAACTAACTATCCTGTCCCCTCTACTCAACTCTGTGCCCCACACATCCCCATCATGGTTTTTCCATGCCCCCGTCTTTTTGTCCTCTTCCCCGTCCTCAGCATCTCCTTTCCCCGTTTCTTAGTCTCTTTCTTCTCTATAGTACATTCACATGTGTACACACACGTGCCCATTAAAGCTAGGATATGCTTCTATGAGCGAGAACATGCCTGATCTTGAGTCACTTTCAGGTCCATCCATATTATTGTAGGTTTTAGAATTTCACTTTTCTTCACAGCTGCATAAAATTCCACTGTGTATCTGTGTCTTCGCTGTTATTGACAGTATTGCAATAAACACAGGCATGGAGAGGTCCTGGGCCTTCTGGGCTCATTTATTGTGGGTAGATAGGCAGTAGTGCGATTTCTGTGCCATGTGCTAGTTCTATTGAGTACTCCGAGGAGCCCACACATTGCTTTCTACATGCCGTACTGATGTATATCCCATGAGCTGAGTATCATTGTTGGGGAGGCTGACCAATCCCTTGTCTGAGGGGCGTATGGTTCCACCCTCTGTAGCCCTCAGGGCTTGACCTTTTCCTTCATAGCCATTCTTCCTGGAGTGAACCAATAGCTCATGGTTTTGATTTGTATTTTTCTGATGATTAGGTGATGTCAGCATATTTAGTAAACCTATTGGCTATTTGCACATCTTATTTGGAAACATTTGTATCAATCACCCATAACTTTGTTATGCTGCCACGATTTTGGCAGTTGAGATTTTGTTCCTCATGTTTTCTGGATATTGTCCTCTTGTTAGGATTCTAGATTGCAAACATTTCCTCCCATCTGTGGGTTGTCTCTATTCTGGTGGTAGCATCCCTTAGTAAGCAAAAAGATTTTTAGTTTGATATAATCCCATTGTTTATTTTTATTTTCCCTGGTTTTGAGATCTTATCTAAACCAAAACAAACAGAAAATTTTGTTCCTTCCAATGTCCTAAGCATTTCCTTCATTTTCTTCTAGTATGTTCGTTCATAGCTTCAGGGCTTACATTTAATATTTTATTCGTGTTCTGAATTTATTTATTCTTATTCTTGTGTGTGTGTGTTTGTGTTGGTGCACACATTACAACACTCACATGGTGACCAAAAGACCCACTTTACTGAGCCAGTTCTCTCCTTCTGTTTTAGTGTGTACTCTGAGGCTCAAACTCAGGTCACTAGGTTTCCATCATGCGGTAGCATGCACCTTTGCCTACTTCTAGGCTCCTTTTAATTCATTTGAGCTTATTTTTGTGACTAGTAAGAGGTGGTTGGATTCTTCTGCATGTGTGTGTCCAGTTTTGCTGAAAGCGTTTTGTGGACTGGCTGTGCTTCATCTGATGTGTGCTGTGTGAACACCTTCAGCAGAACTCTTTGTGCCTCAAGGTGTTCTGTTCTGCTGCGTTTTTTTCCACATGCCTTTCACCTGTCGAAGATTTTATGTCTGATATCTTTATTCTACTGTCGTGCTAAACTTGTCTATAAATTCTGGAAGCATCTTTATAAATTCTATACGACTTTCTAAGTGTAGTCATGTCATTGGCGATTTCGATCAATTTTCTTTCCTCCTGTCTAATTGCCATGGTTTCTTTCTTCTTGTTTGTTTTTGTTTGCTGTTTTGCTTTTTCAAGACAGGGTTTCTCTGTGTAACAGTCCTAGCTATACTGAAACTAGCCCTTGTAGATTAGGCTTATCTTGAACTCACAGTGATCCTGCTACCTCTGCCTCCCAAGTGCTGGGGTTTAAGGCGTGCACCACCACCACCCAGCTTCGCCATGGTTTCTTAAGTCTTCATCCTTCATTATATTGTGTTGGGTAGAGGAATTAAAATTAGGAACTCTTGTTTTGCTTTTAGTATTCAGGAGAAAAGCATTTATTTTCTATTAACTAAGATGTTATTAATTGTACATGTTTTGTTCCTTTATCTGTTGCTTTAATACTCTTAATATACTAATTATTCTTATCATTAACTTATACTGTATCTTGTCAAACACTATTTCCTTATCCATTGAAAAGATCATAAATTTTTGTTATTTCATCCATGTAATGAATAATGCTGATTTTCAAAATGTAAGCTATTTAAAAAAATTCTTCAGTAAAATATCTCCTGGCCATGGCATATTATTTTTATATATTGATGTAAATATTTTTGTGAAGGATTCTTACATCCCCGTTTATGAGGAACATTTGGCTGCAGTTCTCACTTCTCATGGCAATTGATTTGGGGGTTGGGATATGGTGGTCTCATGGAATGCATGCTTCTTCATGTAGGAGGAATTTGCTTTTATTTTCTATTAAAATTTGGTAGAATTGTCCAGTCAAGGTACCTGAGCCTTGACAGGCATTTCAAAGCAAATTTAATTGATTTAATTAATATTCATGGTTTATTTTCTACTGATTGAGCTATGGTATTTCATTTTTAAGACATTTTCCCCATTATTAAAAGTGTTTTCAACGATCTATTTAGAAAATTCTCCTGTAAAATTTCCTGGACTCTTGCTATTACTCAGTGGTACAGATAACAGACCTTGTCTGCATTTCTCCCCATTGGTCTGACTAGAAGCCCATCAATTTTATTGACCCCTACAAAGGCATTTTTATATTACTTCTTTCTTTGCTCAATGTCTACCTTACTGATTTCTTCTTCTATTTATTTTCTTTTATGCGTCTTGTTTTCAGTTGTACCCCCCCCCTTTGTCTAATTCTCTCATCTGAAAACTTAAGGTGCCTTAGACCTTTCTTCCTCTTCTAACAGACGTGTGAACCCCACATTTCCTTCTAAACACACTTCTAACTGCCTTCCAATGTTTTAATATGTTGTGCTTCCAATATTTCAGAGAAGCAATAGTCTGTGTTATCACTTCTTCCTCAGTCAAAATTATTTTGAAATGTGTTGCTTAGCTTCTGTGTATTTGGGAATTCTTTGCAGGTGCTTGTTGCTTCTTAACTTGTCACTGTTGACTTCTTGTTTACCTGTACTAACAGCAGAGGACACACTTTAAGTGATGCTATATTTTAAATGCATTTTGAAATTCATTTTACAGTCTAAATAAGATATGTCTTTGTAAAACTAGCATTTGTATTTGAAAGGATATATTGATTTTGCTTGATGACATCTGAGTGTCATAATTCTAATATATAATTATGTATTGATTTAATATTTTGGTTTTATTTTTCTTGATGGGGCTTAAGTTCTGCTATTTGCCTCACACTTGCAGTATTGCTGAGATAAAGTGACTCCATTGCCTCTTTCCATGGTAACAAGCATGTATATGAAGTCTGTTCATTAGCAGCACAACAAAGCAACTTTCCTCTTACTCTTCTTCACTTAGTATTCCTTTCTGTTTTACTTGCAATGTTTGCTCATTTAAAATCAAGTTTGTCAGTCAGCAGTTAGTGAGGCATTAAACACCTGCCTTCTATCCAGATTGTTCCCTAAACACAGGGACTTTATCATGATATTTTAATTTTATTATAATTTTTATTTTGGGGGAATTTCATAAATGTATAAGTGAAATATATTATGTCCACCCTCCATGTCCCCCTCCTGCTCCCCCTTTGTCCTCTAAACACATCCTTCATGACTTTGCGTCTTCTTCCTCCTCTCCCTCTTCTTCCATCTCCTTTTTATTTTACAACCCACCAAGTTCAGTCATTTCTATTTACATGTGTGGGTATGGGGCCATCCACTGGAGCACAGAAATATATCAGCGACCACACCCTTACAAAGGAATGGTTTTCCCTCTGACTGAAGCTTTCGATAGCTCTTCAGTAAGGCCTGAAGAGCACCTCCCCATCTATGCTAGAATTTGGCACTTGGTCATGGGCAGGTCTGGTACAGGCAATGCCAGCTACTATGACTTCATAACTGCAATAGCCATTTAATGTTCAGAAGAAAACCATTCAACCATTCATATCATTCTTTCCACCCTACAGCTCCTCCCAGATTTTCCCAAGACTAGGTCAGGGGTGGATGGCGGAGTGAATTGGTGAGGATGTTCCACTGAGGTCTGAGAACTCATAGTTTCTTAGTCATGAGTCTCAATTACTGCTGCCTGCTGCAAAGAGAAACTTTTCTGAGCAAGGTTGAAGGCAGTATTTATCTATGGATATAAAAATAAATATTTAGAAGGCAATTTGACAACATGACCATCGAGCAAAATAACAATAACAGTTTCTCTTCTAGGGCCCCATGACCTTTCCATTTAGCCAGGTTCTTTTGACCAGGATTGAAGAACAAGCCATGAAAACTCTTTGCTGTGGAGCAGACCTCAACTCCACTCAGGGAGCATTAGTTACCCCATGACAGCTGTGCCATTGTTGTTCCAGTGGTCACATCTTGCCAGAAGGTCGGCACTGAAGCAGGAAGGCTCGGAGCTTTGATGTCTCCCCAGCATTGTGAAAACTAGAGGACCGGGAGAATGCTTCCAGATCCCTTTGAGATTGACTTCTTTGTGTCCTCCAGCTAAAGTCTGTGGTCTCCAGCAATGGAGTCTTACCATGTTGTTGAGCAATGGCAATAGCCTGTGTTGCTTTTGGAGATTTCTGGGGCTTCCCTGACCCACCTGAATTGTACTGTAATTTTGATTTACTAGCCCATGTCTTGTGGGAGTAGCCCCCATGCAGGATAACTCTGTTTAGAGTCTTTAGCTTACTCAATACTGAGCTTCCATGAGGTTGCTCTCATACATCTTTAGTCTTTATTGAACTCAGACACTCAACCTTATTTAACCATGAATACTCTCCTCTCTTCATTTATATCTCATATATTCTACTATCCTTCCAATTGCTGTCATGATCATCTTTTTTTTATTAATATGAACATCCAGGCCAGCGTCTCTCAATCTCTGAATGTTGATTTCACATGCACTCTGAAAGTGGACCTTCTGTGGAGAACATTCTTAAGACTTGTTTTGAAACCAGACTGCCAACTATTTGCAATGACAGAGATAGGAGTAGCAATTGTAGTACTTGTCTATTTTTTTCCTGTAGTAAACGTAGTAAGAAACCAATGAAATGAAAGTAAGGGACCTCTCCAAGGGGCACACATAAAAAAGGACTCTGCTGCCAGAATAGTAGACAGTGGGCTGACAATACAGACACAAGGTGTCTGCTCAAATAAGAATGAAGACTGATCAGAGGAGGGGGCTAGGGAGATGGTCCAGTGTGAGAGAGAATGACTTAAGTTTAGAGTTCAGAACCCACATTAAAAGAGAAAAAGACCCAGTATGGCTCTATACAGGAGGTGTGGGGGCATAATCACAAACACACACTCTCTTTCTCTTTCTCTTTCTCTCTCTCTCTCTCTCTCTCTCTCTCTCTCTCTCTCTCTCACACACACACACACACACACACACACACCAGCAACAGTTACACACACACACACACACACCAAGCAACAGCTATACACATACACACCAAGCAACAGTTACACAGACACACACACCACACAACAGTTACACACATACACACACACACCACGCAACAGTTACATACATACACACCAAGCAACAGTTACACAGACACACAGACACACACACACACACACACACACACACACACACACCACGCAACAGTTACAACAAAATTTTATCTATTCTGGGACCAAATCTACACCATTCCCTTTCTTCATCTATAAATACGTCTGTAAAGTCCTGCATTGCCTGGCAGGACTGCTCTCCCTCATTGCCTGTCCACAGTTTGCCCTTGACCTCTTCTGATTAGAAATGCTGCCTGATTCATGAATCATTCTTTACTCAATTAACTCAGCAGAATTCACCAACAGCATCATATTTCAATCTCACCACTTTATGTGCTACCTTACTAGCCTGAGCTTGCTATGACCCCAGGAGGACAGACAGCAAAACATTGTGAATATGTGGCAACTTCAGAAGTTCAAAATCAAGGGCAGTCTTGTAGAACAGTTAAAGTTACATTAGAACATCTCATGGTATGTTTAAGATGCTGGGAGAATCCTAGTGTAGGTTTCTGGAAGTAATTGCCCACCATGGGACACGTGTGGCATCAGCAAGCCTCCATCAAATCTTGGCATTTATACTGCATATTCATTAAGAAAAAAATTGTTCCTCGGCTGTGAGTGATTTCATAACATTAATGTGAAATGCGCAGTTAGTAAAATTAAGCTCTTATTTGGAAACTCTGAACTGTGGAAAAAGTGAAAGCTATTGGCTTTGTTTTCTATGCTGACCTAGTGGGTAGTGCAGCTAGGCTGTGAGTCTTCACTGGGTAATAAAGCCAATGTTTACTGATTATTTGATGCACACACAGCAGCTCCTTAACTTAGTTCCATCACTAGCTGAAAATGTAGTGAGTTAGAAACACATTTACCCTTGCCCATCTCAAACATGTTCAAAACACCAGCCATCCGGAATTTGGGGGAAAAAAAGAAAATGCTAGTTGAACCACCATAAGTCAGCTACCATCTGTGTTGTATCTGCTTTGATTTCAAACTTGAGTTTACAGGATGAATGGGGACTCCCACAGTTGGCTAGTTGGATGAAAATATTGAACTCTTTCTTTTTTTTTTGTCCAGCATGCAATGAAATTTATTCTCTAAAGTAACGAGGAAGCAGCCGTCACATTTCCTAGTTTGAGGAACACTACTGGAACATAAAGCACAATATTGATTACCACCTTTGCAAAACTGACACTTTTTTTTACATTAATTGTCCACAGCAAGAGGCGTCTCCTCCCCAGAAGCCTAGCCTGAGCTCTGACACTTCGCTCTGGAACTGAACGCTAGAGCTTCTGCTTTCTGTTGCTTGGTTCTTTAGTAGGTCTGTATACACTGAGACTTTGGGGCAGCTCCGACCACACACTCCAAAAGACACAATTCCCCCAAACTTCCCAACGTTGAACTGTGGAATGGTTAAAATTCCTAAAACCTGAAACATGTGGAAAGTCACAACCCTGATGGAACACAATTCAGAATGCTGTATCCCCCAAACGGTGATTTCCGTGAAGGAAAAAGCAAAAGTAGAAAGATGGAAAGCTGAATTGGGGTAGAGGGATTGGTCATGTGCCACTGTGAAAACTTTGAAAGCAATGGGGGCTTCTACAAAACCCTTTCCAGACATGTCAGGTCCCTGCTTTCATCAGTGATCATACAGGCCACACAGCTCAGCAGTGCATCCCCGCTGGCCTTGTGATCCGTAACAGATCCAGCAGTGGTTGTCTAAGTTGCTTGTTGGGAACTTAGAGGTCACTTTAGCCATCTCAACATGTTGGAACCACACACCCTGGGGTCTGATGAATGAGGTTTTGATATCCTGGGGCACACAACTCGACACTCAGATCATGTGTGCTCTTCTCTGAGCGTCCTTCCAATGAAGGCTCCTGAAGTTTAAGCAAGCACGGTGGACCGCAGATGAGCCACTTTCCTTACCTCTCCACACCTCAGAGCACTCTGGTTCTCTTTACCTTAGTGCTCCTGAACCCTGTCCTTGGATAGACCGACTTGATAGGCATCTTCCTACTTTCTCCTGACAATGACTACTGAACACCTCTCTTTTGTAGAACTCTCTGCTTTTGCTGTTACAACCGGTTGCACAAAATGGGTCTGGTTAAGTTCAGATTTAAAAGTGTTATTTTTATTGATATTCCTTCTAGTGGATGAAATTCTATGTACTAAAGCCGTATTTGCCTGAAGAAGGCAGCAGAGTTACTAACTGGCTGGAAACTGATTATGTCTGTAGTAGAATAAGACACTTCCTTCTGTATGGTGACACTAGTGCCAGCATTGCTTCTGCCGTTTGCTTAGTAATCCACATGGAGTGGATTTCTGCATACCCCAAACAACACAGAAGCAAGGCACAGAAGACATGACAACTCAGTAGGCAGTGCTCACATTGATGCACACTGAATACTATAGGGATTTCAAAACGAGCACTGGCACTTTGTATAAAGTGAATATGAACGTGTTCTCCAAAGACAGTCATGCCGTTCTGGATACCAGCTATGTATCATCACGAAAACCTCAAATGTAGCAATAAGGTTGAAAGTTGGTCAACTTCTATGGACTACCTCTACACAGTTGTCCAAAACCTACCCGTACAATACATTCTTCATATTGCATTTTCTCTTTATTACTTATTTGTGTGTGTGTGTGTGTGTGTGTGTGTTTACATTTGTGCACACATACTCTTGCAATAGTACATGTATGAAGGTCAAAGGACAACTTGTGGGGGTTGGTTCTATCTTTCCACCAAGTGTGTCTCAAGGATAGAAACCAGGTCATTAGGCTCAGACTTGTCTCCTAGGCCATGTCTTCAGTCCTAAGCTAAATTTGCTTTTCAGATTTTTGTGTGTGTACTTTTCTACAGTTTACTACTTATGTTTGCATTATCTTGAAAATTGGTATTACTATTATTACTACTACTATTGTTACTACTGCTAGCACTACTACTATTTTTATTCTTGCTATTGTGTGCATGTGTGCATGTATGTGTGTGTGAAGATAGAAGCCACAATGGTGCAAATGTAGAGGTCAAAAGACAGCAACCAGGGCTCAGTTCCTACTGTGGGTTTCAGGCATAGAACCCTTTGATAGGCTTGTATGACAAGTATTTTACCCTTTGGGCCATCTTGACAAGCTTATCATTAGTTTGTTGTGGTATGTGTTTGATATATGCAACATTTCTAATTTTGGACATACCAATGTAATAAAAATATTAAGAGACCTTTTATTACATTTTTGTGACCTAGACTCCATGAAAGTACATTATCTCTATACTGACTTTGTATGTAAATGGTGTATACATCCTTTAAGATGATGAATATTCCTCAGTAAGGGCAAAGATTTTTTTTTTGTGCAACTCCAGTTGCAAATATAAACCTTGTCATAATTTTGTCATTTTGAGCAACTACATATTTACACGCTGTGGTTTTTGATCAGTCTCATCAGAAAGCTTGGGTTATCCATTGTGGTATTTCAGATAACTGTACTAAGCAAGAAGAATGCTTAGAATTACCAACCATAAGGATACACACTTATGCATTTTGCTTTCAAGCTACCTTTTATGACTATTGTGCATCTTCTAACTGGTATACACACAATACTGCCACCATTGTACCTGGATACATTGATGTGTGGGTGAATGAGGAGAGCCTTGAGCCCACAGGAAAACCAGTCCTTCTAGAAGGGGAAGACAGTTGAGAGAATACACCTAATACACAAGCACACTAGGCCTGGTGGAGGTGTTTAAACCTCAAAGCCCAATCTCAGTGACGCATTTCCTCCAACAAGTCCACACCTCCCAATCCTTCTAATTCTTCCCAAACAGTTCCACCAACTGAGGACCAAGAACTGGAATATATGAGCCTGTGGGTACCATTCTCATTTATGTTACCAATGGACACAGCAGCAACACCAAGAATGAGAAGAAGGTGAGGGAATGGAAGAAGGGATGGAGGGAACAAGGAAAAAGGGAAAGTTAGTCCTGAGGATCTATGTCAGCATCCTACAGACACACTGGCATATCCAGGTGATTACAGTAACAACCAAGCTATGGAATCGACCCAGCTGTTGATTAACCGATGAAAGAACAAAGACATTAGAGCACATACACATCACAAAGAAGACTAAAAGACTAAAATTGTGCTGTTTGTAGGAAGGTGAACGCCGAAAGCTATTGTAGATCGTCATACAAGCAAAATAAGCTAGACTCAGAAAAATAACTCTCTCTCTCTCTCCCTCCCTCTCATTCACACACACACACACACACACACACACACACACACACACACACACACACATTGTGCATATGATATGAAAGTATGAAAGTAGAATGAAGACTGTATGAGAGGAGAAGAAACTAAGGTAACAAATGATAGGTCATAGGGTTGTCAATATGATCAATCCCATGATACAATTGAATACAAATACGCTTATCAGACCAGTCATCATATACAATGAACACACATCAGCAATGGCTAAAGCTAGTATTGTCGAGAGAGATAGTTCTTGGGGCTGGAAAGATGACTCAGTAATTGAACACCTGTCATTCTCTTCGAGGATTTGGTATTTAGAACTCACAGCAAGGTTCACAACAATCTACAACTTCAGTTTCAGGGAGTCCAACAGCTTCTGACCTACGTAGGCACCAGGCATGCACGTGGCGCACATGTATGCAGACAAAACATTCATTCACTTAAAATAAAATTTAAAAACCTAAAAAAACCACTCTAGAACAAAAAGAAAGACAGTCTATGTCTCACAGATTGCTAAGAGAAATCTGACAGTGGTGTGTGCGCACGTGCGGGTGGACGTTAGCTGTAAGAAAAAGGATAACCAAGCTACATTTCACAGACCCAGAACGGCAGATAACAAGGAGGGCTCGGCGGGGGACACAGGAATCTCACTCTGAAGTGGAAGAGAATAGGCTGGTGGATGCCGTGAGAGGTGTGAGTGGTAAGAGGGGCCGGGGAGGAGATGGATGGAGGAGAGTGTACTGGGAAAGAAAACTGGAAGCTGGGGGCATTTCTGAGATCAGTTAGAAACCTTGTGTAATGGAAACTCCCAGGAATCTATGAGGGTGACCCTGGGTATGACTCCTGGCAATGGGAGATATGGAGCTTGAGCCGGCCATCTCCTGAAACCAGGCAAGATTTCCAATGGAGGGGTTGGTACCCCATACCAGCCACATAACCTCTGACCTATAATTTGCCCTGCCTTTAAGATGTGCTGGGACAAAGGTGGAAAAGAAATTATGAGAGTGGCCAACCAATGACTGGTCCAGCTTACGTCTCGCGCTGTGAGAGGGAGTCCACCCGTGATACCTCCTGGAGGGCCAGACCCAGAGCCTGGACAGCCCTGAGATCTAGGATAGAACCAAACATGGTTGATACAAAAGGAAAAATGCCAATAAAATAATTCCTAATAATATATAGAACTTGGGCAATCATGCAGAGAATGGAGAATGTGGCCGGATGGGCCTCAGAGGCCCACAAGGTAAGCGCTTGGTCCTCAGGGGCCCACAAGGTAAACGCTTGGTCCTCAGGGACCCACAAGGTAAACGCTTGGTCATCAAGATGGTGTTACTGAAAGGCAGCAGAACTTTCTTTAGACCCTTCAGAGCTCCTTTCTTCAGTTCTAGAAAGACATTCTAGCAGTTTGTAGGTGTTCTGTTGGCTGCGATTGTCTCAGAGAGTATAGTAGGGACTGACTGCTTTTTCTGTACTCTGGTTCTTTTAGTCTTGCGGTCAAATTTTGTTCTTCAGACTAGATACTTTAGAGACATCTGTACAAATACTGCTCAAAATAAAAAAGAATCTGAATTAGATTGAATTATGACCTTGAAAATATAAAAAAAAAGCATTGAGAGCTAACATATATGAGCTATGGTACCAAATTGTTATAAAGTTCATTTAAATAACTGTTTCCTTCATAAAAATAGATTGTGCTTTGCTTCACATTAAGTCAGATGGAGCAAAGAGAACCCTTCATAAACCAACTGCATGGATTCGAATCAACAAATGCCACCATCTTCAAATAACACATATTAAGTCCACAGTGTTTGAGGTCTGGACTCTATAAATAGACACAAACTGACACACGTTCTAAAGAAGACCAGAGGTGTCCGGGGACTTTTGTCATTTGAGTGATATGCGTGTGGGGTGTTAATGAAATTTTATTGATAAAACACTTCTTGGTTGGTTTACTTCATATGAGATTCTGTATTTGTCTGGTCCTTTTTGTCCTTAAGTCAGCTTCCAGCGGCTCTGGAATTGCACGGCAAGCACAAAGCCCTGTTGGCTGGGCTGCTTACAATGACCGATCACTTGGAAAGTACTCTATCTCAGAGTGGCCCCAAGTGCCCCAGACCAGCCTTGCTGCTCGCACAGTACCCTCTTTATCCAGCCAGAGGTGGAATTTCAATGAGGAGCACTGAGCTATGTTTTTCCAAAGGCGGCATCTGGCTTCAGGATTGGTTACGTGAAGGCCGGGCAGTTGGTTATACCTGTGGTTTCTGCTCATTAGCCTGAGGCTGTGCTGGCTGCCACCCTGGGCTTCCTGAGAGCATCCAACTTTTCGTCATCGTCAGAACTCTAAAGATGGCTAAATGCATGTGTGGTGAAGTTCAAGGGCCTCTGAACTCGGTGCAGATACCTGTCTTCTGCTGGACAGAGTGGATATTTATTTGCTGGTCTACACTCACCGTCTAATGATGGGTCAGGCCATTTGGATTGCAAATACGGTAATAATTAATCCCGAGGAAGTGGAGCCTAAGTGCAGGTTTCCTCTCTTCTAGAACTGACTGCTTCTGCCCAAAGCAGACAAATGTTTGCTTAAAAAATTAAAACTATTTCTCCGTGCCTCTGTCTCTGTCATTCTTCTTTCCGTATTTATCTCTGCGGACACAGGACTGCTTTGGTCATTTGAAGGATGTATGTGTTTGTGCATGGGTGCATATATATTTATAAACAGGGTTTTACTAGAAGAGGAAATAGGGATTCCTGGTACGACTCTGGCCGGAAAGGCCCACTTCCCATAGTAAAGGCTCTGGACCACACAGAGCAGCTCCATCCGGTCTGCTTCGCTGCCCTCCTTACTCCGAATTGGACTGGTGCAGCCAGAGTTCCCCAAGTGAGGCATAAACTATAACCATACTTGCCTGCATGCTTGCTCTTCAACCAGGAGCTCACTGAAGAGGCACATAGGGACTTCCTGGAAAGAAGAACACGACGCTAGAGGGCTGAAGATAGGCATTTCTGTGGCATTCTTGGACAGTGGAGATGCCAGGGACTGAGACCCTTCTATATCTCTGCTCACAATGTACTAAGTTCTAGAAAATGGTGACAAGAGATTGTTCTTGTTCTTTACCTTACAGAATCCAATTTGACTCATTTGAAATGTTCTGAGTTGAAAAAAGTTGGGAAAGAGTGTAAAAAATATAACCAGTTTATGAAACTCCATTGCAGGAAAGCCATGCATTTTCTAGTGAAGGGGTTTTGTGCTTCTCTGTATCAGACTATTAAAATTGGGACCGTTTTGGCATCAAAAGCACATACAAAACTTGGCAAGTAATGTCATGTCATAGTTTCTTTAGCCATGTGTTCCTAACCCCGGGGAAAACCAAAGCATCCTATAGTAACCCTTTTGCCTCTGTTTATGTTGCTCACAACATCTCCCTAAGAACTCCTCAGCAAGGACTAAGAAAGCCAAGGTTTGAGAGGCTTCGCTTCCTTCTCAGAAACCACACATCAGAGGCTTCCACCGCTACGCCTTCTCTATTCGGTCCTCTTTCAACAACACCTACCTGTGGTCCCCACAACCCCTCAGTTCTAGCTCCACCCTGAACTGAAGTCGGCCTGGGATTTCTTCCATTCATACTCTCTTCTCTCCCTCTGCACCATCCCGCTGCATGCAGGAGGAGCACACGACATTAGTGAGTGATGCAGGATTTTCTAGAGATTGCAAAAATTAAAGAAATTTAATGGTTTGGCTTCTCTGGAAAAATAACAACTTGACAACTAGTTTTCCCAATAGAATAAGCTTAACCTTTGACCCAGCCAATGGTCTCTGTCATCCAAATTTCTGACCTTATTCCTCTAATACCACTCTCCTACTTAAACAAGTCTCAGTACCAGCTTGTCCTTTCCTTCACCCCGTGCAGAAGCTTGTGAAGTCTTTCTTCCAGGAACCCAATTTCAGGGGTTCTCTGCAGGGAGAATCTATGTGCATCTCTTCTTGTCTCTGCATCTAAGTATTCAGGTAGCATGAAGGTTGTATTTTTGCCAACAAGGTTTCCCTCTCCCTCATTTCTTCCAAAGGACCAAGTGTGAATGCCTACCAGCACCTAGTCGGGCAAAGCACAAAGCTCTTATGGACAGACACAGTGTGAGCACTGAGCAAGAGGTACAGACATAGATGCAATTGTGTTGCCCCATAAGCGCACCTCACTGAACGGCAGTTGCTTATTTCATCAAAGTGGGTGTCTCCTGGCAAGAGAATCTCCTTCTAAGGTCTACCTGGTTAAATGTTCCTTCAGGTCATCTATAATGTCTTCCCTAAGAATTCCAGAAAGGAAATTTTATTATGTACAGTCTTTAGAAGTACTCAAGGATCGTTCAAAGGCTAAAGAAGAACACTTAACAATACTTTACTAAGATTTTGTTTTACATTATGCTCCTGAATGAGGAAGAAACTGTTCCCTTGAGAAAAAAATAACCTTTAATAAGTGACTGCTTTATGTTTTTAGAGTATGCTAAAAAGATAGGCCCATTGCCTCTTTTGAAAGGACCGCTGTTTCTATTAGGAGGGATACAAGGAGATACGCAGTGGCAAATTGATTGCAAGGTTCAATTTCAAAACTATTAAAATGGAAAGAGTATTCTTAGAACTTTGGAAATGTTTGGTTTGAAGTTAAAAAGTGAAAAGCCAGGGGAGTTGACATGGATCATGAGGCTGGAAAAAGTGATTTGAACAGTTCCCTCAGCTGACGCGGGGACAATGGGAACTACATGTACTTCCCCTTTACTATTAACTTTTCATTTTTAAAGTTGTTTTATTTATTAAAGAGTTACTAGAAATATTGGAATTTTGAGGAGGATTATAGTAGAGTAAACTAAAAAAAATATTTCAGAATTCCCATCTTTAAGGCATCTATTTGGGGGCAGGTGACATTTTCACTTAATGGTGACAGATCATTTGTCTGGGTTACCTCTATATGATCCTCAGCCAACATTTGTGAAAGAAAATATTTAACCACTAGTCATGGCCTAAGGACATTTGTGGGAAGCATTTAATCTCTACCAGAAAGCAGCAGCCAGAGATGGGAGAAGAGGAGAAAGTGCCCATCTTTTATCTACAACTGCTGCAGCACTGGAATCTGTGTCTTGCCCTTCCACTCAGACCTGGTACCTTGCTTGGGCTCTCATCCTCCCTCTTCTGGGCGTATCCCCCTCTCTGTCCAATGAATCACCCCGGGCCATTTATACTCACTTTCATTCCCAAGCTATTAGTTTTCTAAATAATCATTTTAGTAATTTAATAAGCCTTTTCTGGATGAAATTATCCTAGAAATATGTTTTGCCATTCTGGTTGAAATATACTGTGTTATAATTTTCTAACTGGTTATTAAAGGATTGATTTTATATGTTTTTTATTAATACTTCCCACCCTGGCATCTATTTGTTAGTTCTAATTGCTGCCCAGTTCCTTGCATTGACTTCTTTGGGGCTGCTAATTATATGCTAATAGAGCTAAGTTTTGTCCCCTATTGAGTGATGCAATCACTGTGAAGGTCCCTGGGACCCACAGCCTCCCTTGGCCTTTTAAGGTTGCTCAGATGGCATGCGCTACAGATCTTGAAGGAGATCACAACTATTGGCCCACTTAGAACAAGTGGGAAAACTTTACAAGGATTACAAATGAGGCTACTGTAACAGAGCTTTGTGCGTTCTCTCCTTTCCCTTCTGTCCTTCCCTTCTCCTCCCCTTCCTTCTTTCTCCTTCCTTCTGGGAGTCTGACCATTAGTCCTCCACTTCAAAGAAGTTTGACAGGACTCATGTGATAAGACTTGCCAGACAATTCATCAGCATTGTCCAAGAAGACTGTGTGACTAAGTGGCTTTAATCCAAACTAATGAACAATTAACACACAAACCCAAATTATAGAAAAACGGGGAAAGTGAGGGGAAGGAAGGAAGGAAGGAAGGGAGGGAGGGAGGGAGGGAGGGAGGGAGGGAGGAAAGAAGGAAGTAGGGAGGGAGGGAGGGAGGGAGGAAAGAAGGAAGTAGGGAGGGAGGGAGGGAGGGAGGGAGGGAGGAAAGAAGGAAGGAGGGAGAGAGGGAGGGAGGGAGGGAGGAGGGAGGGAGGGGAGGAAAGAAGGAAGTAGGGAGGGAGGGAGGGAGGGAAGGAGGGAGGGAGAGAAAGAGGGAAAGAAGGAAGGAAGGAGGGAGAGAGATAACGAGGGAAGGAAGGAAGGAGGGAAGGAAGGAAGGGAGGGAGGGAGGCAGGAAAGAAGGAAGTAGGGAGGGAGGGAGGGAGGGAGGGAGGGAAGCAGGGAAGAAACAAAGGAAGAAAAGAAGGAGGGAGGGAGGGAGGAAGAGAAGGAGGAAGGGAAGGAGGGAGGGAAGGAGAGAAGGAGGGAAAGAAGGAAGGAAGGAGGGAGAGAGATAACGGAAGGAAGGAAGGAAGGAAAGAAGGGAAGGAGGGAGGAAGGGAGGGAGGGAAGGAGGGAGGAGGGAGGAGGGAGGGAGGGATGAGGCTTCGTCTTCATGGTAAGCAGAACAAGGGCATGAGTGAAAGGCTGCGGTCAGCTGTCTTCTGCCAGAGTTCAGAAGCAACCATTACAAAAGCAAAGAGAGAAGAAGCCAAGGTTAGACTTTCTAACAGATTTTTTATGAAGCCTGTGTTTCACTTTATGTGTGGGCAGGGATCTTTCTCGTGTTTCCCTTCTCTTTTTGCCTCTGACCATAAGCAAAGTATAGCCAATGCTTTCCCTAGACTGGCTTTTAGAGCTCTCAGCCAGCCTGGAGCGTTACTGAAGGATCTAGGAGAGCCGAGGCGGGGCAATGCGGCACTCTCTGTGTGCTGACTGGGCGGGGTGCTTCCATGCAAGGGAATGTGAGGGAAACTGACCCTGGTGTGGAACAGTGTCAGCTGCCAGAGAGGCAGATCCCGAGGGTGGCGGAGCCATTGGCAGGACCATCACCCTCATGGTAACTGCTGAAGTTGTCGCTGAGTACCCGATGACAGGCTGATAGCAGTGTGGGGACCACACTGGGATATGTTATGTGGCGGGAGTAATGAAGAGGTAGGGGCCGAAACCCCAGGGAATGGATTATGAGCCTTGGGGGATAAAGAGTTGCTAACTTGGTCAAAATACATCCTTGTATATGAAATTGGAGGCAATGTATCATTTTAATAAAAAAAAACTTTAATTTTTTAATTTATTGTTTTATGTAACTGATCTTTTTATTTTATTCTATTATTTCTACTGAATATGTCCAGTTGTCTCAGTTTCTTTTTTCATAAACCTCCCAAGTATGTCTGACCAATGAACAATAACTTTTATTACAAAATATCCTTAGGAGTATAAAACACTAATCACATGACTAGAGCTAAATACAGTTTCCATGTTGTTAAATTTCCTCAGCTTCCAAGCAGTCACTGATTTAGAAGACAAGCCTAGAGATCATTTCTCTAGTACTTTCCCCTCTTCGCTGGGTGAGGTCATTCCATCTCCTCTTTATAACCCTTGGTTGCAGCACCGATGCCAGCCCTCCTGTTGGCAGATTGGTGGTTGTCTTTCAGGGAAATTCAGTTCTGCTGACAGGAATCCTGACTTCTCCAAGGAGAGAGCCATCACGGGGATGTGCCTGGGTGGCGTAATTAGCGAACCTTCACGTAGTAAAGCAACAGTATTGGTCCAGTTCGTCTCGCTTGCACGTTCCAGATCGCTCTCTAACATCCGCTTTGGAATAATCCAAACTTGCGGGTGAACATGAGGCCTCATGATGGCCGACAGCACCAGCACTATTCATGTTATCACCAGAACACTGAAGGGTCCCCCCTCCAAGTCACAAGTGAGAACCATACAGAAACACACTTTGAGAATAAAAGGTTTCATAATAATGACATTATATTTTGATAGCTCTTATCAGGTTGACATAGTCCATACATCTGGGATGGTGGGCAACAACCTTAGCAACCTTAGCTATCAGTGATGACCAGAAAAAGCAGAACAAGCTAGGAGTACTGTTTTGTGCCCATTGTCATCAAAATCTTACATGTCATTGTGTTGGTAGGTTCCAGACTGTAGGACCGTCTTGTGGCATCTCCAGCCTCCACTGGCAGGCTTGTGCTAGTCTGTGACCAGTTTTCAGAGACAGCCGTGCCTTCATGATTGCTTTCTAACTCAATCATTGTGTGACACTGGGGACTCCTGCAGCTCCCGTCCACCTGTCCATTCTCCCTATAGTGACATCTGATCCACTTGCTAAGAAACGGCAGACTTCTGTGAACGTTCAAAACTTAAGCTGCATGAGTGGGCTCAACTTGTTTTGCAAAAACCTGGGACTCTGACTGATGGGAGGGCTTGGGACAGCCAGTCACACAGGGCCCTGGAGCTTCTGAGCCACTCAAGTCGTGTCAGCCTATGACTGTTGCTAGCGAGACAACCACCACATTCTGTACCAGCAGCTGGAGCTCCTGGGAGGTCTGCAGCCAGAGTCCTGAGAAAGGGCATTGAGGTAATCTGGGATGGAGGTCACCAACAGATGGAAAACTGCGGTAGCAATTCTCACTGGTGAGGAGAGAGCAGAGGTTACAGTCCTTTGCCAAGTCCTCTGTGGCTGGCGTCCGTGGCCACGCGATGATTTCCATTGCAAAGGCAGGCTAACGTTGGTGGTATCTGTCTTCAGGAGGAAAACAAGTCCTGATACTAAGTCCTACTCTACCCTGGAGAGGCCCTGCCAGAATGTGTGGTGTGGGCCTGCTTTAAGGGGGATTTTCTTATCTAGAGTCATTATTTCAGAATCAAAAATGTCTTGATGAAATGAAATGAAGGGTGAAACTCAATGTGTACAAATCATGTTGGAATGTGAAGGGCCTGGATTACATTATATGAAGAAAGGGAGAATGGCGTATTAATCTAAGAAAAGTGTAATAGAAAATATAAGCAAGCTTTTTCTTCCTCTCCTCCTAATCAGGATTTTTCCCTTTGCGTTTATAGCACTCCATGACTAATGAATAGCCCAGCTTACACAAACCATGGTTCAAAAATGTTCTTTAGATCTCCACTGTAAACAGTAACGAGCAGCAAAGATCCACGGCCACATTCTTTTAGCATTGTGCTTACGTTAGCCAAAACGTATAGAGCGTGTTCCTTACGCTCTGCGTTCTCCACCAAGCAGGGAGTCCATATACAAAAGAACACGGCTAGCTGGCCTAGCGTCATACTGACTCATACCACTGACATCAAACTGCCAACCCAGGATAAAAGTGAGCTCTGCTTTTGGCTCTCGCAGTGTGTGCCTCTGTGAAGAAGAGAGGCACACGAGTTACATGTTAGGAAGTGCGGTCGTCTTCTCATCTCTGACGTAATGCAGTAAGGCCTTTGCTGTTGACAGCCAGGGAAGCTGAACTGCACATTGATATTTAAGCAGTGAGTTAACACGTACAAGACTCTGGCCATATAATGGGGGCGGTCCTGGGGTCAGGCTCATTAGATGCTGGCAATATGAAGAGCAGGAAGTGAAAATTCCTTTGGAGAAGACTTGTCATCCATCTTGACACAAACCACCATCTTTTCTTCCTCCCCATCACTGTTAATGATACCAACGTGTTCTCTATTATTGTTGTCTCTCCAGATCAGTACCAGCCAACCTTAATGTTCATCTATTTCACTAGACTTCATAGATGATGTAGGAGTCTCAAAGCATTAATACACCTACCTGCGCATGTACAGACACACAGACAATTTTTGGCTTCACTGGAGTTAATAGTTTAAAGGGTGCCAAGTACAATTATGTGTGCCTTTTAATTATAGTATGTGGATAACATTACATTATGGTCACCATAATATATTGTTAAGATGGGTAGACTATCTGACTGGATTTTGAAAATAAAGGAATCGCTTTCGTGATCTTAAGCACGGCTCTTTGAGCTTTCACAAGGAGCAAGCCATCAAACCCTGTAACCTCAGTAAAGTGATGTTATCATGCTTAACATGGGACACACATGTGACTCCATGTCACTTTGCCTCATTTGGATCTCATCTTTCTGACCAGAAGCTCAGACTTACTCTGGCAGTCTCTCACCTTCTCAAGGGATAAAGGCCCATGCTGTCTGTTACTCACAGCTGCTGGCTTTTCCGTTATTTAAAACTTAAAGATTATCTTCTCTCCAACTTTCCACGAGTTCCTTTCACCACCTCTGCCATTGTTTTGGTGTGTGGCTGCCTATTAAGAATCCTCATTTCCTGAATAATTCGGCAGAGTTCTCCTGCCTAGCCCTCTGATGGCTTATAGATCTAATTAAATTCAATAAACACGTATTAAGTGCCTGTTTTCCAGGCTCTGTGCCAGACTCTATCCGGGCAGTCAGAACTCAATTACATACTGTTTTATTTATTTCTTAACTTTCTGCTCTATAGGCCATCTAGGTAATCAGAAAGCAGGCCTCCTAGTAGGACCTGGGCATGGTCAGATATCTTTCTCTGTCCATATATTTTATGAGTGCTTTACATGGCCACAGGCACACAGACACAGGCACACAGGCACACAGACACACAGACACACAGACACACAGACACACAGACACAGGAACAGGTACATAGACACAGAGACACACAGACACAGGAACAGGCACACAGACACAGGTACACAGACACAGGTACACAGACACAGGTACACAGACACAGGTACATATACACAGACACAGGTACACAGACACAGGTACAGGCACACAGACACAGGTACAGACACACAGGCACAGGCAGAGGCACACATACATGCACAGGCAGAGGCACACAGGTAATACACAGGCACACACACACACACACACACACACACACATGCAGAAGCACAGGCACACAGGTGCAGCACAGGCTCAGACTTGCTAGCTTACTTTCGTTGCCTCTCCAGCTTGGTCTGTTGGGTCCAACATTACTCTCCAGTTCTCCAATAGTTCTTAACTCCTTGACATTCCAGGCCTCAGAGGCACATCCTGTGTGGATAGCTTACATGTGTGCACTTTGTGGCACTGTATGTCTTGTGGCCCTTCTAGCTCCTCACTTCTTCTCTGCTTTTTGTGAACCTTATGCAGATTCTGGGTCCATAACTTGGGGGGAATCTTATGGTGATTTAAGAGCCACAGCCCTTTCCCAGCTCCCTCTGAAGGGAGTGTGTTAGCTGCTGAGTCCCCCAGCTTATTTCACCGGAGGAGGAGAGGAAAGGGGTTTCACCACACACCCAGCAATTTTAGTTACCCTGAAGTTGGTGCCTGGGAAAAGCACAGGAATCTGTGGCTCTCACTGGGGTCCCTCTGTTGTATACCCGCTAATTAAGGAGGTGATTCAAAGCTCAGGCCAATAGGCATTTTCAGGTGCACCAATTAGGTGTAGAAATAGGGGCCTGAGGCACTTCTCATGACACGAAACAGCAGCTCGGCAGGGCCAGGTTGTCACTCACTGAAGGTGTTTGGCTACAGTTACAACCCTAGTAGAGATTTAAATGACTGGAAACTTTAGAATATGGGTCACACCCTAAACATGCCAAAGAAAATAATATTCTGAGTTTAAAAATTTTATCCAAAATTATGTTAATTACCCTACATTAATAGAATCATGGTTCACATACTATTCTGAAACTTTATGTTTTCATTGTCTGTTTGGTTTCGTGATTTTCACTTATGGTTATGAAATACTTGCCTATACCAACATACCCCAATGTAAGCTTTATGTGTCATGAATTGTGAATAAATATTATGTCTGATAAAGACAAAGGGGTTTTTATGGCGACATAGATTTTTGAAGTGGTTGTATTACTTACGGTCTCTGAGGAACCAGTGTGCATTTTAATTCTTAACAATATGGGACCTATCTTCTCATCTCTCTATATTGTGTCCACAGTATGTCCTTCATGTGGTGTATGTTATATGTATCTTCATCGATATCTTTATTTAATTTTAGTAGAGTTGGTATTTTTGTTTAACCTATGTTGGGAAATTTATTAAAGTATATGGAGTAAATTCTAGCTGTGAGCTTGCTTCCTTAGTGTGCTCGTCTGTAAGTATGCTCAAGTTTCAGAGGAAGTCCAAGTTCTCCCACATATGACCTGCCAACACTGTCTGGGATCACGATGCTCTGGAGCACAAATAAAGGAGGCGGTAGTGCTTCACCTCCCGGGTTACACGGATGGTGTGTGCTCTAAGCTCCTCATCAGTTGAAGGCTGACACTGGCTTTCCACACTGTTGTCTACTCAGAACATGGCAGACTCCACTCCTCGCTTTGTTAAGGGCATAGTACGACTCACATAGCCTTGTTTCTTAACCTAATTCGGTTCCGTGCAAACACATTAGCCCAAAAGTGGCCATTAGGTCTCTTTACAGTTAAGAATGTCCATAGAAGTTGAGCAGAAATCTTCTTTAATGGGAGGAGAACAGCAAGAGTTTGATTTTCCAACAGAGATTCACCTCCACTCCCAGTGCTCCCCCTTCTTAGACTCTGCCCTGCCTAGGGTTTGTATCAACGAGCCAGTAACCTTGTTTGTTTCTCCTGTGCATATCTGTCTTCTGCTCCCTCGGTTGTGTATGTCCTGTGGTTTCCCACTTGTGCTGTGTTTAAATGAAAAATGTATATAGCTTCTCTCTCCAGTTCAGTTGGGCTTATCAGCATTTTGCTTGGAGCAGTCTGAAGACAGACGCGCACCAAATGGGTGGCTTGGTGCTGCTGACACATTCTGAAGAAAGCAGATGCTTCAGACACAGCTTATCCATTCAGAGCTCTGGTGGCCTCTGTGGCTGCTTTGCCCAAGCATAGCCCCTTGTTCTCCCGGGGTCCTCACCACAGGAGAGAATCTGCCCTCTCTGCTTGCCATAAATCTTTGCATTTGAAGATCCTTTCCTCTCTTATTACTGAGGGTGCTCCTGAGAACCTTCTAGCAATGTATGCTCAGTGTGTGAGGAGCTTCAGGTAGGACCAGAAGAGGCAAACTAGCGCCAGTATGACCTGGACTTCTTTCTCAGGTAGACTTGAAGGGCAGCAAATCCCTTAAACCTCAACCTCGGCATCCTCATGAACATGTGTCCCAAGGAACGAGGCACTGTGGGAGCTGTGCTCTCCTCTAGACGCCGGGCTTGTTTCTCCAACACCTCCCCAATGTCTTTCCAGATTAACCTATCCATTTAGCTGTGTATCACTTTCTCACAATGCCACACATGGTGATTTTGAAATCATCATATTCTTTCATTCGTGAAGTATTTGTCCTGAAGGAGACTGTAGAATGGGCAGCGCATAGTCCAAGCCATGGGTCTTACCCACAACCCCATCATATTCTACATAAAAACACATGGCTATAAGAGTCCTTATCAGTCATGCATATTTGTTGCTTGGTGACCTCGTACAAAGGAGGTGAGAACGCTGAAGGAAGCTGCAAGAATTAACAGCCTGCTTTTTAGGAAGCTGAGGAAACTGAACGTGCTTGGAAAAGAGGGAAGTAGCAGACGGTGCCTAAGCCATCCGTAAGTTGTTCACCGATGCGGACAGAGCTGAGTCTAAGCCATCAGTAAGCTATGCACTGATGTGGACAGGGCTGAGTTTTGTTAAGCGGGCAATGATATTTAAGTAAGAGCAAAGTACTACGTTCATTCTCATCAAGCGTGACAACTTGGAAATTCTTGTCTTTGTAACTTTGGAAACATCAATTTGTTTAGAAGATGGCCTTTTAATTGGGGCATTCTTGATATTTTCAAGTAACTTTCTATTATTCCGTGGGAGGATAAGATTATTTGGAAAACTTGGTGAAAGTTATGGACTATTTATCTGGAAACTGTTCGTGACCATCACATTTCCAAACTCAGTGACCTCTGGTAGGCCACAGCTACTACTGAATTTATAACATAGTATATTATTTATAATATACTATCCTTGAACATGATAATGGGCTGTATACATCAATCCTAGGGGACTCCTGGGGAGTAAACATTGTTGCCATTCTGCCATAGGATTAGATGGAGTAAACCAGTTGTCTGTAAGCATTTGACCAGGATTCTGGCATCTTGGTGAATGTTTCTCTATGTTTCTTTTCTTCCTCTCTGTGACTCTCTCACTCATTTCCCTGACCCAGCCCCGGTAATGGTCTCTTTATCAGGAGTCTGGCTACTGTTTGCTTTAGGGAATGGCAAACAAACTCCTGGCTTCCTTGAGGCTACTTATGGAGTAGACAGCCCCATCATTCAGCTTGTTTACAGAAATCAGATCTGTGTTTGTGTTGGCACATGAGTGACACTGTGTAGGACTTCACATTCCTCTCCCAGGGGTGGCATGAAATAGAACGAGGTGGCTAGAGAATCTTAAGAGATAAAGAACACAATAAATGGCATTAAAAGGAAGAAATGATTGTATTTTTGTGCCAGACTAAGATGCAAACTTGACACGCCAGCTCCAGGCTGAGATTCAACTGTTGGAAGCACTCTGGGCTTTATGAAGGTATGAGTTTTTAGGCTCTCTGGACAACTGAACAGGTTGGAGGGGCTGCTGAGGGAGATATGGAGTTGTGTAGGAAAAGATGCATTCTGAGCTCCATGAGGTGTCATCCATTGAAATCACCAAGGAAACGCTGAGAGAAGATTCAACTGTCCCTGTCAACACGCTTGTGGTGTCGCTTCCATGTCCTGGCCTTCCATTTCTCCCGAAGGTAGCTGACTTTACACTGGAAATTACTGTCATATAAGTTCAGCCAAGTAGAAGCTGCTTCCAAGTCATACTAGCCCCACCCCAGAGGACTGTGGGTGAGTCAGGCTTTCCTTGGGATGCAGGGAACCTTCTGCGAATCCAGAGAAAATCCCTTAGGAAGTCACGCCTAACCAGAAGGACTGTTGGGGCAGGATGAATCTATCACAGGGGAGGAAAAACACTATCTTCCTCCGGATGAATGAAGGGTCTGTTCCCTCACCACAGTGTCTCTGAAGTGCCACCCAGAACCACACCTCAGTGGTGAAATGACCCACTTTCTGCAGGTTGCAGACTAGCTGCAAAGACCTCTTCCCAGAAGCCTCAGACACCCTGTCCGGCTTCTCTATTTCCTCGGCTGAAGTCACTCTGTTAGCCTGCTCACCATGAAGGAATGGAAACCTCGTTGATGGATCTGACAGAACACAAATTGAGCATCTCTGCCCTGCCTCTGTCTGTCTGTCTTTGCCAGCTAGAGACACTCCCATGCATCACAACTTATCTGAGCATTATTTGTAATGCAGACAAGGGTGATGGAAGGACCTTAGAGCAGCCAAAGGAAACAGTGAGCTTAGAGCATGATGTCATGGCAACCGTTTTGCTGCCTTACTAATAACTGTTAAGCGAAAAATTGGGGAGTACTGGCTTAACATTTCTCTTTATATATGTTCATGGTCATTGTGAATCTCCAAACGATGAATAAAATAGCTCAATGTTTCTCAAGTGGTCTTCAATATGACATAATTTGTGGGTGAGACACCCCACTATATTAGTTTATATACAAATATCTACAGGGCACCATGGTATCACAGCATAATAAAATATTTGATGCTTACCATGTAAACTCTGAAGATATAAAAGATATTCTGCTTTTTCCACAAAATATGCATTATGATGGTGACCCAAAACCATTAAAATAACTCAAAAGAATGTTTATTAGAGAGTGAGATGTATTGTATCAATGGATGAAGTTTTTTTAAAAAATAAACGAATAGTATTTTTTATAAACTGTAATAGTGAGATGGATATTTGGATAGATATTTGGCCAATATGCATACTGACTATGAAAACATATCATGAAGTATTAATAATTAAAGTTTTGTAGAACTGTCTCCACAGTTGTTTAAAATAAATAACAGAAGTTAATTATTGTGTGCAAATGAATGCACACATTCATATATAAATAATTTATTTTTATTTTAAAAAGAAACATGTCAAATCCATTAAGAATAAATTGTGCAAAAATTCCATGTTATGAAAAACTGCATTTTATTTAGTTGAAAGAATAAATTTAGAATATAAATCCTTCTGAATGTTAAAAAGAATTCAGGTAAATAATAGTAATATAGCAAACTGAGACATGTAAAGTAGAAATACATATTTATTTGCTCAATCCATAAGAAAATAGAGGAGAATTTTTTAAAAAATAAAAGACAATAAATTTAAAATGTGTGTGTGTGTGACTTTGTGTTTCTAAAATCTCATATCAAAATATAATCGATTAACTTGGAAGTATTTGAAGTCATTCTGACAGTTAACGGTAATTAACAACTTGGAAAAATCTAGAATCACCCAAGAGATGTGCCTTTTGGCATGCCTGTGGGGGGTTGTTTTGGTGACAGTTAATGGATGCGTGAAGGCTCGCCTTTATTGCAGGAGGTGCTGTTCCCTGGTCCGTGTGTCATGAACTGTTTAAAGTGAGAAAACTAGCGGAGAATTCTTAGGCATGCATGCATCCTTCTTTGTTCCTGACTGTGGATGTGTTTGCGCAGTTGCCCAAAACTCCTGCTGTCTTAATTCCCTATCACAATGGATGGCTCCTTGAGTGGTGGGCCGGAAGAGGCCCATTCTCCTTTAAGTTGCCTTTGTTGGGCTGTTTTGTCACAGCAACTGGAAAAGAAACCAAGACACCCAGTTATTAAAATAGTGCCATCCCAAACATGTAGTGTGAAACTCACTCCAAATGAAATAATTATGTGAAGACAGATGGGAATACCAATATGTTCAACCTTTGTCAATGTGATAATCTATAAAGGTCGCAAATGATATTTGTTAATGGAATTAACTAAGAAAGAAAATTGCCTTTAGTGTATATATTTGTAGAATATTCAAATTTCTAGGAAGGTAACTGGATGGTGCAAATCAAGAATTCAAAGATTGTTTATATCCTGTGGTATAATATTCAGTGCTTTTCTATTTATATAGCAGTAATATGTTAATCTAGTAGTAATCTTATATTATTCTTGATAATAGGTCTCTGCTTTTGGAGCAAACTGGAAAATGGATTTAGATAAGCTGAGAAACTTTCTAAGAGAAAAGAACTGAGACAATGATGATTTCCTAATTTTGGTTCAAAGCTGTAAAGAAGTGCTTATAGATGTCATACTAAGAATAGTAAATGGTAAGAAAATTGTAAACAATGCAAATAAAGAGAAACAAAAATAAGGAGGCGAGATTATATACTGAGAAATCTGATTTTGACATAACATATCCAATAGGAGTACTATAAAACATAGAAAAAGTAAAAAAAAAATAAGATTGAAAAGAATCCTCAGAGAAACATATTTGACTTGATTCAGTAAATGAAATATAAGAGTAGAGAGAATCACTAAGTCCTGGGAAATAAAGAAACACTTCCATGTAATCCTGCACAGACCCTTTGGGAAACCCTGCACGATACACCTCTGAATACAGAGAAAACACGACAGTTCTTAAGAGGTGTCAAAAAGCAGGATTTTCCTAAGTAAAGATGCATCTGAGCTATAGTCAACAATAAAGAAGTGAAAATGAATGAAATATTTTAGACATCAGCTAGTGAAGAAAATTTATAGATACAGTAATGGAAAAGCAGAGAAAATCCAATGTTGCATACAGTAGATCCCCTTGAAGAAAAGAACTACAAATAACAGGAAAACTGCTTAATGATCTAAGTGAAGAAAATTATTCCAATGCCGTGGAAAATAGAATCGACACACTAGAAATACATAAGGAAAAATATTGAAAAATACTCCAAAGAAGAAGTTATTAAGGTTCAAGTATAAATTAGGAATTTGTTGAGCATTAAGATGAAAAGTTTTAGCCATCTTTGGAAGAATCATTTCAGCATTCTCCACAGCAAGTTTGTATCCTAGATACCAGCACAGAAATGTTTATAAAGTCAGCAACAGAAAAGAAAACTGACTCAACAGTATTAACCCACTACTGCTGTTAAAATAAGAAGGCAACATAAATTGATTTTTGATGCTGGACATCAAATCTCCATGTGTCTATTCGGATAAACTCTTAGATTGTAAGTTAACTAACTCAAGAGTTATATCTTCATTATAATAAAGCCATTGGGGTCAACAAACTGGCTCATCAGGGTAAAGGTGATTGCTGTAGGTTGCCCCTGCCCAGTGGATGACCCATATCCAGGCATGCACCCACCCAACCCCCACACATATACATGCAATTAAACATAAATCTTAAAAGAAGTAAACTCATGAAAATAATAAAACATTTTATGTTACAACATAAGTGTAATTTAACAAAATTGTTAATAGTGGATAAAAGAAAAATCATACATACCATTTTCATAAATAGTCAAATGGTTATTAATTCTTGACTAAGTAGGTCTTATAATTATGAAACATTGTATAACTTACAATAGTGAGGAGTGCAGAAACCGGGGTTCTCATGAATATTGTAAGCTATGGATCAGCTTACAATCATTAAAGTAATACTAATCACTTAATGTCGCTTGAGATCAATGGCTCCATAAACATCAGTTGATAAATATTTTATAGGTCTGAATTTAATTTTAAAAAGTAGATTGGAGTTTAAAATTAGGTGTTAGGTGTTCTCATACGCATATTAGGTGATACAAAAATCTGTTTTGAGATATGATGACATCACTGATAATGAAAAGCAGTAGCAATGTGCTTTATTAGTCATGGTTCCCTTAAGGAACAGAACTGATAGGAATATATATTTAAGACCTATATAAAAATATGCACATATCCACATTACATAATATAAATATTTTGTGCAAGTTATATAATATACACATTATATAATATATAACATACATGCATGTACATTCCTGTATTATGTTTTATGTAATATTGTGTCTATATTACACACACACATGTTTATTAGATTGGCTTATAGGATATGGTCCAGGTAGTAAAACCTTGCTTGCCTCACACTAGAGAAGCCAAGAATTTGGATGTCTCAGAAGTTTCAGTCTGGCATTTCAATGCCTAGAGGATTTCCAGAGCTGCTGGTTTTCAGTCCACGTTGGAGACTGAAAAAGTAGAAGCTGGTTCTATTATGGGTCAAAGAATGGTATAGCAAGAGCGAGGGCAAGCAGGCCAAAAGCAAATTGTCTTTCTTCCTTGTCTTTTGAGTTTGGATGCCACCAGAAGGTGCAGTCTGTATTTAAACCGGGTCTTCCTCCACAAAGATTCTGACAAAAAAAAATCCCTCAAAGGCGTGCCCAGAGGCTAGTGATTTAGCCGATTCCAGGCGCAGTCAAGTTGACAACCAGGATTAGCTATCTCATGTGGGAATATAGCCATTTCATGAAATGCGATGACAGAATAAAAACACAATTCTGACTTGATATTTATTAAATGTAGCAAATAGCCGAATTTTACACTTAATAATGGTTCATAGTTAATTAAATTTACTTAAAGTGGCATCGTGAGTAAAAGGTTTGTCCCAGCAGAACCTTTCTTAATTGGTCTGTTTTCCTTGGTATCTTTTCAAGGTGACATTTTAGACATGGACAATGACTCTCTGTGCAGTCTCAGGAAACTACTTGGGTGGTCAGATGAATTTAAGGAAACTTAATTCTAAGAAAAAAGTGTTAGACAAAATTACACATCGTTCCTTCCTTTAGAAACCACGCTATGGACTCATGTGCTCTACCACTGCTATTAGTGCATCATCGTGTGTGCAGCCCTATAACACATGCAGACGCGGGGCGACGATGAAGGTATCTTTCCACCAAGGGAATTTCAGCACGGCTCAAGAGGCCACTTCAGTTGTGAGCTAGATAAGTTCTACCCACATCTATTTTCTTTTCATCTCGAACTTAGTACACCTAACAAAACAGAAGTTGCATGTGCCCTAAATTAGGGATTTATACTGATAAAGTCGGGAAAACTTGCTGGTGAGTGAATTAAAGATATATTAGTGTCTCTCTTCTCTACGAAAAACTTTGTGTAAGGTGTTTAGTCCTTATAAACCTCAACTTCCTCATCTGAAATTTAAGGCAGAGGTGTTTGGGTTTTTATATCAGCATGGCTAGCCTATAGCATGCAGTTATTGGATACACATGAGCCTAAAGCTCATAGAGTCAACTGATTTTAAACACATTATAAGTCATGTGGTTAAGATTCATTCAATCAATTCAAGGTCCTAAGAACAAAAGTTCAAATTTCCTAGAGAAGAGATTCTTCACCAAGACCTTACATTAATTCCTGTCTCAGCTGCCCACTTGCCTATCTGCCTTTGCATTCTCGACTGTCAAGACACGTACTTGAATAATTATATGAACCAACTCCTTTGAAAAGGACCCTTGCTGGGCATGGTGGCACATGCCTTTAATCCCAGCACTTGGGAGACAGAGGCAGGCTGATCTCTATGAGTTTGAAACTTATTTTCTGGTCTATGTAGCAAGTTTCAGACTGGCAAAGACTACATAATGAATCTCTGTCTAAGAATACAGGGGTTCAGGGAAGCAGACCCTTCAAACACACATACATACATATTTACATTTTCCTTCAAATATATATATATATATATACATATATATATATATACATATACCAATCCATCCATCAATCTATTTGTCTATTATCTATCTATCTATCTATCTATCTATCTATCTATCTATCTATCTATCTATCTATCATCTATCTATCTATCTATCATCTATCACTTTTATTTATCATCTATCTATCTGTATATTATCTACCATCTGTCTATCTATAATCAATCACTATATCATCTATCTATCCATCCCTCTATCTATTGCCTATCTGTTCTCTTAGAGTACTATGGCGGATACAATGAATTAGAGAAAATGAAATCTTAATTCATGGTGCAGTGATATCGGCTAGGCCATTCAAGCATGGCCTTTTCTTGGCATTCCTGCTATCTGTAGCTCTCGTTTCTCAATACTCATGCCATGCTCCCCCTTCTTTCAGGTCTTTGTTCAAGTGCATGAACGATCTACTTACAGGTGTGACCCATCAACCACCCCTTTACTCCTCTGTTTGGGTGTTTGTTTAACAGTTACACTCACCACACTCTGACATATTATTTTCCTTACTATCTTTTTCACGCCTTGCCTGACCAGAACTGACGTTCCATGAACAATTGCCATGTGTTACATGCTTTCTGATATGAGCTCCATGGTTAAGAATGGGAATCAAGACCCAACTCTGACTTTTCTGAACAAAACCCCTCACCGGTTTGAGACCACCCATGCGATGAGGAAGATTGCTGTCATTTGAATTGTTCCAGGACAGCCTCCGACTTCCCGTGGCTACCAAGCTCGTGAAAACTGACTAGAGCAGCTGAGGAACTAAATAAAGAATTGCTTTATCTAAATTTCAAGTCACCTGTGACTCTAAGAGTGTATTGACAGCGTTGGTCTTGGCGATGAACCGGGCTTTCTGTGCTGGTCAGTCTCGCCTTCCTCAGCATCATTCCCCTTTGCCCACACTCACAAACTGAATAAATCAAGAAGAACGCAATGTGCTCAGATTGCTAATGTGCTCCTCACGGCAGTCTGTCTCCAGGGTGACCTCCGTCAACTGGCCGTCTCCTCGCTAGTCACCACTGTGTTCCGCTGTCATTCTCCACAAGGGCAGCCTAGCTGGGCCAGTCACCCTTCCTTGATCCTCAGGGTTGTGTGCACACAGATCTCAGATTGTACTTTTAGGTGGGCTATCTTTATCTGTCGTGCCTCTATCTCTCCTTCAAATTGACTTGCTTGAGTTCAAGTCCCGTTTGTATCTCTGCACTGCGAATTCACAGCTCAGTGTGTGCCTTAAAGTCGGTTCCCAATAAATCCTTTTTCTATAAATGAAAGACTGAGTTGTACTAAATGCTATCATAGAGAGCCCTGCCTAGCGGCAAGCCAGTGTCCACAACATTTCTTCGTTTGTTGCTCTCGCATCCTGAAGCCCCGAAACAGAGGCAGGTGGTTCCATCACCAACGGGATGGCATTTAATGCCGTAGCCGAACTGCTCCCTGCTTCCTCTACAGAGAGAAGGTGACCTCTGGAGGGAAAAAAGCAAGCCATCTCTGTGCTAAGGGGCCTTATGCTTGTCTGGCTCTTCTTATATGTCCCTCAGAAGGCGGCTTTTGAAGCAATTTCCTCTTGCTTCTTAAATTCTTGTTTGGGAGAAGGCAAATCTGTGTAGTAACTCCAGCAGAATTTCTCAGTGGGGCCGAGTTTCTCAGAAAATTTAGCCCTCCGTGTCCAGGAACTGTTCTGAGTGTGTCATGTCTCAGAACACTGAGAAGAAAATAAATACCGGGGCCCTAAAAGAGCTATCTGTGATTCTTTGAGTTACACAGCATGGCTCAATTCGTAACATAAGAACTTCAACAGCGAATTCTTGTTTCTTTTTACATTGGCCATTCACTGTTCAGTTTAGATACACCCAAAATTAAAACTGCAATGTATTCAGTCAAAGAGTTAAAACAAAAGGGAGAGAGTAGGTCTAAGGAGAGGTGGGTAATAGGAAAAGGCAATCAATCTCAGGTCCATGGAATTTGGTCAACAAGCTGCATGGGCAAATCCAGCAACTGCCAGCCGTGGAATGTGTCAGCATAATATCATAGTAGCTGTTACCTGGCAGGCTGTCAGAGTTCTAAGAAATGTGAAGATCAAAATGTTGCAACTGGGAGGTATTCCAAATGCTTTCCAATGTGTATCTGTTGAAACAAGGAGGTTATTAAAATGCCCTTTAAAAAGTCCCATTAAAATAACAACCCAATAAAGGGAGTGTATAATCTGAGAGCACTGAGGCCAACAGCAAGTGAGTGCCAATGCAGCTTGCTGCCATCCACGGAGGCCGTTTCAACCCCTGTGTTCCTCTTTGTATGCTGAGCAAAGAGCCTTCAGGTTTGCCCTGCCTGGAAGACATAGTCACGATTAGATCACCAAACTCCAGGCACACATACACCTGCATGCATGAATCCAAGTGTCTGACACGGCAGATGCAGGAAATGGAGGGTAACTAGAGACAGCCAAAGAGTATAAAGAAAAGGGAGGTCTTGATTCTCTCACTCACTGACTATCAAATTGTGCCCCAGAAACCAATACAATCAAGTTCTAGCAGGACTATTATACACAAAGAAAAATAAGAGTAAATATTTTTTTGAAAAAAAAAATAGAGTCTAACTGTATCACCCAGGATTGCCTTGAACTCATAGTCACGTAGACCCTGGCTCCCCAGTCCTGAAGTATGGATGCGTGCTTCGATGCCAAAATGGAAAGATGGGACTTCGAGGGTCCAGAGAGATAGCTTGCTGGGTGCAATACTTGTCATGCAAACGTAAGCACCTGAATTCTATCCCCACATCTACATACAAAGCCAGGCATGGTGGTGTGTGCTCGGGATCCCAACGCCGGGGAGGTGGAAACAGGCAGGGTCTCTAAGCCACTGGGCCAGCCTGGCCTGATGGGGTCAATAAAAAACTGCAGAAAAAACAAGGTGGAGAGACTCTTAAAAATGACACCTGAGGTTGGCCTCTAACTTTTATACACACACACACACACACCTGTATGAATACACACATACACATGTACACACACATACATGTACACACATACAACTACAGACACATACATACTAAAAGATGATTTTTGAGTATTTTAAATTCTTAGCCAACTTTTACTTAATCCAATTGCCCAGTCCTCTGCTGAATTTGGTCATCAGTACCTTCTAGAGGGGCTAGAAGTGTGTTTCCTCTCCCCTTGGCATCTCACTGGGACATCCCCCATCACATCCTCACCTTCATCCCCGATGTATTTTAGGAGATTTTCTCTCCCATCTGAACACCTCCCATGCACTCATTTCCCACAAGTCCTTTTCACAAGCTACTTGTTATGGACTAGCCTGTGCTAACTGCAAAAACCATGACAGGGAAAGGCAAGGCAGGCTTGAATTTACCCAGTTCCTCACCTAACACCGGCAGCGGCTCTCTGTTCTCGGAGGAACGATCCATGTTCCAGGCCTCCAGTAAGCACGGAAGGCCCTGCAGACCTGTGGCACACGCTACCTCATACTTCTTCCAGCACAAACCCTCCACCCCTTACTGAACCACCGATCATTCCCACTTCCACATCTTTCCTAACTCAATGTCCGTGTCCATTGAATTGAGCCCAATTTATTTCCCCAATTCTCCTCTAGGTCTTTTCTGTACCATACTGGTCCATATTTAATCTCACTCTGAACTTGGCTGGCTGAACACCTTAATATCCATGTCACTACTGCATGATACTTGGATGCATGCCCATGAAATATTTTGTGTACACATACACTAATAAAATGCTTAAACATCGTCAAAATGCAAATTCAGCTGGGTGCAATATGTCTATCTGGTGACCTTATTGTGAAGGTCTCTGTGACCTTGCCAGATTCCTACCATGAGTTACCTGTTTGACAATGACGACATCAACATCCTCAGCGCTAACCTTTCCCCATAGACTGCTGGAGTGTAGGAGAAAGTACTGCTTTACATGAAAACAGTCCCCAGGTGATAGCAAGGGATCGTTATTACTTCTAGAAGTTTGTGACTAAGAATCAGGCCTGATCCTTTGATAACAAGAACCTTTCCTGAGTGCTCTCCTCTTGAGTTGTCTTCTTAGCAGTGAAGTAGGAAACCAGAGAGAATAATATAACACAGATTCTTATTAAGATTTATTTAATTTTTGAAGTCTTGCATGTGTGGTTGTATAGGTGCCAGTGGAGGCCAGAACATCTCTGGTCCCATGTCTCCTAAAGATGGAGTTATAGGGGTTTGTGAGCCACCCAGCTTGGTTGCTGGGGAAAGAACTCAAGTCCTCAGCAAGAGCGTTGTGTGCTCTTCTGTGCTGAGCTGTCTCTCAGCTCCAGGACAGTTTGAGTGACAATTGGTCTTGTATTTTATTATGTCCCATCAATTCTGGCATTTATGTTTTGATAATTTCTATGTTGGCTGTGGCTTTCTAAATTAAAAATAAATAAAATGAAAAAAATGAAAAAAATTTAAAAAATAAATAAATAAATAAAATGAAAATTTTGTAATTGTCCCATACATAAAAATCTTGTGGATGCAAATGTTCTAGGGATGTCTGATTTTATGATCTTATGCCACAGAAAGCTAGGTTTAAGAAATACTTGAATCATTTTAAATTCAATTTGAGAAAGCGTGATTAGTGGTATAGGCAGAGGCTGCTTTGGTCATTTCCTGGCTACCCCTACCCGAAATAATCACAGAAACTATATTAATTGAAACACTGCTTGGCCTATTAGCTTAGGATTCTTATTAACTACTCTTACATCTTAAATTAACCCATTCCTATGATTTTATATATTACCACAAGGCTCATGGTTTACCGGTAAGGTTTTAGGGTATCTGTCTCCTTTGGGAGCTACATGGCATCTCCCTGACTCTGCCTTCTTTCTTCCTCTATCTCTGCTTGGAATTCCTGCCTTGCTCTATTCTGTGCTGCCATAGGCCCAAAGCAGCTTCTTTATTAACCAATGGTAATACAACATATTCACAGCATAGGAAGGGGAATCCCACATCATAATTAAGTGTGCCGGTTCATGATGGCTGTCTTCTAGCAGTGAGCTATCCTGTCCTTAGTGGTTCGCCAACTGGCATGTTTTGAGCCCTGTGTGAGCTTCACAGCTCACTCAGTTCCGGCAACCAGAGAATAATCAGGAGAGAGGAATAATCCTTTCCCGCATTGCACTGTCAGCAGTGTGCCTGACCCTGGGCATGAAGCAAGAGACATTAGACATTTCCTTCAGAACTCGGGGTTCCCGATTGTTGTTGCCGTTAAAGAGGAAGTTCCTTGGGAGGAGTGTAGCTGTCAATAGGTGCCAGTCTCAGAGCAAGGGCTGAGGATTTCACAGCTCATGGTACGGGTCTAGTTGCTTCCAATCCAGCACACTGTTGAGGGTCTTTCAGAAGACACAGAGGGTGACCTGAGGTTGGGGAAAACATTTTTATGCAATGATCCAAATGCTGAGAGCTTTATTGTAAGAGTTTCATGGAGACAAAAGGATATAGATGGTTATATCGGCGAGGTTTTAGATGAAAGCGCAGCCCTAAAATTCTACTGCGCTGGAGCTTTTCTCTACAAAATCATTATTTTGTTTGTTGACTTGGATTGAGTATGTCAGAGGTACTTCATTACTGGAAATTGTAAACACCCCTTAGAAATACATCTCCCTTAAGTGTTTGCTTATAAAATCCATTCTGTTTTCTTAATTGCCTCTACCTCGTCCTCACTTCTTTGCCACATTAAAATGTTCAGACATGCCAACATTTATGATTATCCTGCTCATCTGCACAGCCAGCTCACTCTCATGTGAAGTCATTCGTTAATTTTTAAAAATTCACTGAGAGTGTATCCAATTACAAAGTACTCTCCCAAGATGATACGATGAGAATCACAATTTCAGTTTAGCTATAAGGAATAGTGACTGATAGAGGAAACGCAAAAAGTGAACGCAAAAAGCAATAACATAGCAGTGTGAATTAGACATCAGAGAGACTGCGTCTGCTACAATTATTTCCAAAGATAACCATCGTCTACCTTCCTTCCTGTTATTGGAAGAGCTCTGAAATAGATTTCAAAAATGTGTGTAGCTTGGTGAAAAATCTGTTTGAGGTTGCTGATTAGTCAAAAAAAATGTTTTCTTACTAGTAGCAAGGCAACATAAAACTAGTTAACTATTTTGAGTGTTAAATGGGGTAATTACAGATTAATTATTTCAATGACCAAATGGGTTTGCAAAGACACATTGTAGTCGTGTAGTACAAGTAGTATTGGCTAGCAGTGAGCCAGGGAAATAAAAATACCACTGGGACTTGACTAGAATTTCATAATGTTTCTGGTAAATCAACATGTGTGTGCTCCAGTTCCCTATTGTTACAAAAGAAATGATCACAAATTTAGCTGACACATGAATAAGAATGGATTTGTGGGTGCTCCTTGGTAAATGGGATGGCTAAATGGTAAAGAACACGTTTTGCTCTTGCAAAGAACTTGGGTGCTGTCCCCAAACATGCCCATAGTGGTTTACAACCAGCTGTAATCAGCTGTATTCCATGGATCAGTGCCTTATTCTGACCTCCACAGACTCCAGGCACACAAATAGCACACATATATGCTCACAAAACATCCGTACACATTAAGCAAAATAAACAAATATTTCTAAAAAGTAAGAATGGACTATATATTTATTTTCTCCAAGTCAAGTTTGAGTATGGGCGGTCATGGACTCTTGCTCAGAGTCTCATGGGGCTAGAGTTGAGCTATTAGCAAGCACTGTGATCTTATCTGAGGCTTGGGTTTCTGCCCACGCTCATCCAGGTTGAAGGGAGACTTTAGATTCTCAATGTTGCAGGACCTCATGCATCTAGGCCTACACCCTACCATGACTTTTGGGGCTTCATAGTTACCTATTTTTTTGCACGGGGACCTTTCCACAGCATAGAAGCTTGCTCTTTCAAGGATAGAAGAAATCCTCTTGTTTTAGGAAGCGCCTCATCTTGTCTAGGATTCCCTTGATTACATAGTGTATACAGGGCCTCACTTTGGATGAACTGGAAGTCAATTGATTTGTGACTTACGTGCATCTGCAGTCTTTGCCCACTTTTATTATACAAAAGGGTCTAATTAAAGAGCAAAACCCACTGTATACACAGTTCACTTCGTACTAGAGAAAGGAGAATACACAGGGTGTGTGTACCATGAGGTGGAATCTCAATATCTTGCCAATTACATCGAGAGTAGGTAGCAAAATCCCAAAGAAAATGAGTTCTAATGAGAAATGGGTGTTGTCTTTTCATCTCCTGAGAAAGAAGAATTATCCTCCTTTTCTAAGCCAGCTGAAGTACGTAGAGACGATCATGTTCTCGCCTGGGTAAAGGGGACTGGATGGGTAAGTGAAGCCAATGTGACACCGACGTGACACTAGGGCAAGGTCCCTTAGCAGGCTTCCGTGACCAAGCATCGTACAAAACAAGTTACTCAGTCTAGACCGAGAGAAGCCCAGATGCCCTCGATCCTTTTGAACCTCGTTGTTACTAACATCGTGAATCTATTATTAATTTTAATACTTTCATGAGCAAGAAATTTAATTCAAGTCTTCACAAAACAGTATCTACTTACATTCTAAACCAATTGAAAGAATGTAAGAGAAATTAGTGTTTCATGAGAGGCCCCAGGATACATTAGTCTATTGACTAACCACCATGTCCATGTTGGCAAGCCAATTTGCCATAAGAGTAGGAATGAATATATATTTTTTCCAGAGGGATTCAAGTGCTACTTCCTTCTTCTTGGCATCCATCTTTCTATGGCTTCTCTACCTTCTTCATTCGTCTGGAGAGGTCAAGGACAAGAAAGTGGGAAAGAATGGGAAAGCAGTTTGAGACTTTACAGATAGGAATTGAATGGGGCAACTCCTTTCTCTGGAAAGCTCTACTGAAAACTAGGAGCTTCACAGAAAACAGTAGCTGCCTTGCATCTTGGGTGGCTTTGCCTTGACAATACATCACATTTATTATGGTGCATGTCATAGTTCATTAACTTGCCTATCCCATTATATTTGGTTACAATGGGACGCTACTCAAAAACAACATGCCTGAAATTGAAGACAGATGGCCAAGTAGAGAGCTAAAAGAGTTTCTTATAATCATTCACCATTTCCCTTTTTATTGTGCTTCTCTCCATTTATTGGCATGCCATGTAAGGACATTTACACTGTTAAAAAAAAAAAAGTAAAAGACCATGGTGTCATTTCCTCGGAAATTGTGCAACCGACCAGTCAATAACTCTGACAAGACAAGTTGATATTCTCTTAGTAACTTCATCCCACGGCAGTGCGATTATCTCTGCATTTGCATAGGTTTATGACTGTAGAGAGATAAATGGAAGCATGCTGCTTTTGATTTATCTCTGCAAGGGGTTTGTGTGTCTCAGCCATCTGACTCCTGCTGGGGAGAGTCCTGTAATGACCCCTCCTGCACGGTGAACAGAGTCAGCGCTTCAGGAAGTCACCTCACAAACGGCATCCACTCAAACTAAAAGTGCGTGGTGACTTTAAACACTGGGAGAGCAGAGGCTTTGATCTGGCAGCCTGGTTTATAAAGTGCAGCAGGTCCCTTTCTTCCCAGACCTCACTCACCTAGCAGCCTCAGAACTCAGTGGAAAGGCAGACATTAGCCTGTGTGGGGGTGTCCTTCTTCCAAAACACACATGGATATATCTACATAGATGCTCCAAGGAAAAATAGCCTTTAAATGTTTGTTAATTTTATTCATTTCTACGGTAGTAAAATGCATGTGAAATTTACTTTCGTAACCTTGTTTGAGTATACAGCACAGTGATACATTTTCACACGTTTTAAAATCTGATTCTAAAATTTTTAGTCAGTATCAGATATTCATCATTAATCTCTTGAACTTGCATGCAGAACTATATGCCCAATTTTTGCTAAATTACTGGTATGATGACATCAGAAAGACAAACTGATTTGGAACCACAAATTGGAGGAGAAAAATAACATTCAGAAAATATTTTGCAAAACCTGCTATTTCTTACACATTTTTGTACTGGGTTTTGTTTACAGGAAAGGCTTATTGAGATTCGTAGATATATAATTATACTCATTTATTGATTTTATATTCTAAACAATAAAGTGATTACATTAAAAGCTGTAACAAGAGCTTCCTAATCATGTCAGAATTATATTTAGGTATGTTGTCAGCAGACAGGGACAGACACACAGTAAGGACAAACAGCTTTTCTTTCTGTTTGCATTTCAATTCCCAAAGATAATTGTTTAGTCAAGACGCTTAGCTATGATCGTGAGCTGCCCAGGGCTGCTCAGGGTTGCTAATGAAAGACTCTGTTTAGGTTTTACAAGTTTATTTGTGCCCGAACATCTTCATCCCCGAGAATCTAAGCTATACCAATTCTTAGGATTGGCTCCAGTGTTCGTGGTAGTAAAGTGGTTTTTGAATAAGTAGTTCCATTTAGAATTTGCATAAACACAAATACAATTGAAAACTAGCTAACCTCAACAGCAGACGCTTGCTCTATGCATCTATAAAGAGAAATTCTGCATTTTCTGATTCAGGGGTTTAAGTATGCCATTTTCTGAGGGATGTCCAGTTACTTCTAGAATATTTCAAGTGCACAGTGAAGATAGATTTTGCTTGTTTTTGTCACTTTTGTTATGTCTTATTATATTATTATATGTGTATACATATTTAAACTTCATAATTTAGTTTTTAATTTTTTATATCAATACTTACATGATTGTTTGCATATCAATTGTTGGCTGAAATTGAACTTGTCTACAGTAGGCTAGGTCTAAGGAATGCAGCAACGATAAAGGCTGTAAGCCCATAATTATATATGTATATGACTTATTTATAAGACAGAAAACTGTATTGTGTTAAACTCGTCATATTTTATTTGCAATGCATAATGCATTTCTCTTTGTATCAACAAGTACTCAGTAGTTGGGAACTGAATGTTTATTATTTAATCATAAATAGAGCCTTATTGGACAGAAATGTTCAAATGTGTTTCTTCACTTCTTGCTCAAAGGGCATTGAGGGTGTCTTCTCTTGATGATTTTTTCCCAGTACAGACAAGTGGGAAGCAGATGACTGAAGTCTTAAAGGCAACGTCAAAGACTGTGAGATAGTAACCCACAGGTTAGAGAAAGATTGCATCCATGGATCATAATTAAATAGGAGGCTAAGAGAGAGAACCAGAGGGAGCTCTGTGGGGGACATAACATGCATGTGCGCCTTGCTCCTACGCATTAGCATTTTGCAGGTGTACCATCACACTTCAGCAGTCTCGAGGCTCGCCCTGAAGTGTCGCCGAGCCATCACGACAGTCACTCCCTGCTAACATGTAGCGTTCACATACTTGCCTCCCCACTACTACATGTGTACGCCGTCTCCACAGCACGGCTTTGAAAACCCTGTGGAAAGTGAACTTTAAAAATTAGATGTTGTTAGCTAGCAGAGTATTTATACATTGATATGTATACATAATTATGAAAGTTATATAGAATATTTTAAATAAGAAAAAACTGCACCCTCGACTGGTGATTTCTGTAATCCTCCTTAGGAGTTGAGTGTTCTTTGCAGTGCTATGATTTTTCTTTTCTAGTTTTTGAATCAAATTTCTTGTTGCAGTCATTCACTTGTCTTAAACTGAAGCATATCCATCAACTTTATTCCACACTAAGTAATCCAGGTAGTGAATTAATCTGGAAATATCTGTGGAGTTGGGGAAGTATAGTTTAGAAGCCAAGTCATGGAGCAGGACCCTACCTGTGCTGGGGAAGAAGCGGGCACCAGTTCCCAGGCACTGATTAGCCGTGAGTGGCAGGAAAATGGAATCTCCTTTGCTCATCTCTGTGAGACCAAAACATTACAGTGTTGCTGTGGTTGAAGGTGACAGAGAAACACAGAAGATGGACACTGGAGAGCTGTTTGGTGTTTGCATTTTCCGAGGTGCCTCTTGTATTTTATATTGAATATTTCCTGATGAGTAGAGTGCTGTTTAGGTGTGATGTTCGGATATTATATAATCAAAAAGGTAAGAATAAATTCATGACTTATTAGAGACAGGAAGTGAGTAATCACAATGTAGAATAGCAGTCATGATCAACTAGTCAGTGTTGAGGAAAGAAGAGGGAGCAGGGCCCTGTCAAATCCTCGGAGAGAACTGGCTGACGCCCACTTGATGTTTCTCTGAACCCTTCCAGTTCCATCACAGTAGGACGAGCATCAAGGAACTGAAGAGTGGTATCAGGTGAGCAGGACAGGGCTAAGAATTAGTCTCAAAGGAGCATATGGCTGAGAGGATAGTGGGAATTCAGAGAGATGACTTGACGTACAAATGGAAATGCCAACATGCCAGAGCACATCATAGAAATACACTGGGGTGGGGGAGAATATGGGAGGGAGGACATAAGAGGAGAAAGGGTTATCAGCCCTGACAGGAGATGGGGCCGAGTGAGCGCAAGGGTCCTGCTCCCACCTGGCTGGGTGAAGCAGGGGAGAATTAGAATTGTCATCAAATTTAGGAGTGAAGGGAAGGAAAACTGAGGCTTTCAAGGAACTTGAAAGAGTTGACAAATCAATGTGATTGGTTTTAGGCAAATAAAAATGCCTGATAGGGGTTCTCTAAAATAGTTATGGTGGGCTGCACCTGATCGTCAAATCACAGGTTCAGTCTGATGAGTAGGAGGCAGTAGGTTTTTTTTTTTTTTTTTTGAGTATGAGTGAATGCAAGAGAATCAAGATTGTGAGGTTAAAAAAAGTTCAAAGAAATCCATTTAGAGACAGCTGATAATGTCCAAATGACTGTCAAGGTAGCAGACTTGATTGTTCCCACCTGTAGTGCTACCTCACTCATCTCTGCCCCATTCAGCAAGGGAACAGGCCTGATCCTACATATCTATACTGCTGTAATTAACCTCACTCGGCCTTCACCGACATTCAGCAATTTTTTACTGGATTCCATTTGATATGCTAGATACTGGATGGCAATCTTAGGAAATTAGTATCAACCACAAAAATACCATTGGCTTAGCAGAAAGACACAAACATCCAATTGACAGGGCCCACAGGTATGGGTCCATTCTTCCTTGACTAAAGGTCAGAGAGTTGGAACTTACTTCTGTTCCTTCAAGGTTATTGTCAACATTTCAAGTAACAGATCAGAGAGTTCTGCTTTCTCAAGTTTATGGTCAATAGGTGTGACTGATATCCAGACCTGGTATTTCAGGTATTAAGAAGTAGACCTGTTCCTACCTCAAACAAAAGTCTAAGGATCCAACTAAGTTCCTACTACCTTAGGGAGATAACAATGGATTCCACCCAGGGAGTGGTTTGCCTACAGAATGTGAGTGTTACTTGTCTTGTTCTGGCCACGGAATGTTTAACTAAGGATGTAGCCCATAATCTTTCAAATGGTCTGTTCACACCTTGTATCATGTTAATGCAGTTTTACTCCCTACCTTTTGGGGTTGGGGCATTTAAGCAAATAGAAATTAAATGTGGGCGATTTGCAGTGCTCACTGGAACTCCCTACTGGTACTGCCTTATGTTTCTGACTATTATTTCTCCTGTATCTTGTTCCTTTAGCCTAATATTCTAATCCTCACGCTCCTTCCCTGGAAGGTATGAACCTGCCACAGTTAAGAACCTGGCAAAAGACACCCTAAAAATGTGGCTTACGACAATCCATGAATGACATTTCCTGTATGATTACAGTATACTAAAAGCATAGTGGGGCCCCAGTCGGGTGTGCATCTCCCCTGGTTCAGAAGCCAGGGTGTTATCTGGGCTTAAGAGAAGGCCACACCAGACCTAAATGCTAGAAAATAAGAGATTCTTTGGCAATCAAATGCCGTGCCCAGGGAGCACTTTACAATAGTTAGGACACACAAGCATCAGGCAGCTCAGAGTGACCGAGACAGGTAAGGCAGAGCAAAGCCTGCACCTGAGTGCCATTCACCAACCCCACATGCTGTGATCACCACCACCCCCTCAGACAATTCCATCAGTACCAACCAGTCTCTAGAGTGTGCAATGAGGTCTTTCTGACACCCATGGAGATGCTCCAATGAAAGGCAGCATTTCTGAGAGGAAGCTACGCTCACTGATCTGATCTTGGGATATGGACTTTGATGAATCGGTCACATGACAAAGCATGGGTTATAAAGACTAGGCCGTGTCACCCCTCCATAAAGACCATTTCCCCACACAGACACAAGTTCTTACACGTCTTATTCATCTTTCAATCTATTTAGGTCAAACCCTCTAGATACTTAGAATGTACTAAGGCATTTGCCAAGTCAGTGAAGCAATAATCACAGAACTGAAGCTCTGGAAGAGAAGAGAGTAAACCGAGGAAATCACATCATAGAGATAATGTGAATATTGGTGATGATGATGTTCACAATAATACTGTTAGAAATAATGCTCATACTCATAGTAAGTAATAGCTGAAATTCATAGAGTGCTGTGGAATATTTGTTCACTGTGTGATGATGTGTTGCTGTGATTGGTGTAATAAAGAGCTAAATGGCCAGTATCTGGGCAGAAAGCATAGGTGGGACTTCCGGGTAGAGAGAGGAAGTAGGCGGAGGAATCTAGGTGCACAAAAGAGATGCCCGGAGACATGGATGGCACATGACAGAATGTACATGAACAGAAATGGGTTAATTTAAGTTATAAGAACTAGTTATAAACAAGCCCAAGCTAAGACTAATCTTTCATGATTTATAATAATTCTTTATGTCATTATTCACAAGCTGGTGGCCCAAAGGAAAACCCATCTACACATAGTGTGCAATGCAAGGGCATGTATTTCCACACAGGATCTAAGCAAGCTTTTTAAAAAAGTTTCAAACAAGCAAACATGGAGCTAGACACAGCTTCCTAGTTCCACAGTCTCTCAGGCAGGCTGGAGCTCAGTGAACAGAGGTGTGGCTAGCGGCTACTGCCTGTGCGTGGGAGCCAGTCACTAGAGCCATGAGCTAGGCTGAGCCATATGGCGGCTGACATGGCAGTTTAAGATTTGTCTCCAATGGTCAAGGAACACTGCAGGTGCTCAGTAAAGCTATGTCCAGACACAAAAATCCTCTAAAAAGGTACAATATGTTTTAAAAAACTGCATAAATGCTAAAGAAAGAAAAGAAATAGGTATAGACAATCATAGGAAAAATAAATAATTTAAAACTGATTAAGTCTTTAAAAAAGAATAAAGTAATATAAAAAGAATAAAGCACATAAAATCTGGATCCTGTATGGTGCTTTGTGGAACTCAAATTTTTTAAACGTTAATATACAAAAAAATAGCTGCTGAGAGACATTGGATTACAGAAAATGCTAAATTAAAGCAACCTATATATTTTAAGAATGTCTTCACTTCAAAACAAAAGTCAGAGAATATGTTGTGTTGGTGGAGAGGTTATGACTTTCTTCTCACAGAAACAAAAGGTTATGGTTCTCTTCAAAATTAATGAAGATCAGATTTGACTGGGGGAGATGTCCTGAAAATCTTAGCTATAGACATGAAGAAAGAAGCCCAGAAATACTACAGGACAAGTGGTTTATACGCTGATCCCTTGACGTGGGAACATCTCTGAGACTGGATGGGACCTGATAAATCTTGTTGGCTGCAGAGTCCTCATGACTTGTTATCACATGCCATCCTTTCATATGGCATGGATAGAAGCTTGGTTATACAGTCCAAATCGACTTGTAAAGTTGATAGATGCCTCTATTTGTTCAAACATAGAAAAAAAATCTTTGGCTGACTTGTGTATACTATACATAGTTCATACTTGTGTTACTGCAGGTACACATGCTACCTTTAAAAAGTTTATATGTTTTCAGAAAGAATAAAGGGACCAAACACCAATGAAGACAAATATCTCAGCTGACCTCTCAGAATGCCTCTGTTGAAGTTTCCTCAAAGGTCTGCAACAAAAGCAATTTCAAAGTTGCTAGCTGAGTTGGCCCAGCTTCACAGACTACTCTGCCAAGTCTTCAGATAAGACCTGCATTTTCTATTACACGGAGACTGAAAACAAAATGATCCAGCTAGTTCTCCCAGAACTTGACCATTATCCCAATTTTCTCAGGGTCCCCTAAAGATGTCATCATTCCTAGACAACAAGAAGTAATCTAGAGAACAAGCATCCACATTCCCAAGAGGTGGATAGATGATTTTTGGTCATTTGATGGGTTGTGGATGTTTGTCATCATTTAGGGGGGCTGGTTACAAGTTGCTATTTGTAATGGTCAGGAAAAAAAGCTGAATAAAGGAGATGAGATTCAGGGATCTCTGTCTGAAGGGAAAAGGGGGAGATATAGTTTAGGAATGATGGGATAAAAGGGTGGATTGTTGATTCGACTTTTGAACAATCACTAGTCTCAAATATTATACATTGGTAAGGGTTTTTGTATATTGATATAAATTTAAACATATTTTTGTTATACTGTATATATGTTTCTTATTAAAGTATTGTACCTATGCAGCTCATTTAAAATGTAATGTAAAATGATAGTCTTTAAAAGCTATTTAGGATAATAAAGAAAGGCAGCCTAGTCATGAGTCATCTATAACAATCAAATTTTTATAGCCAAGTTAGGCATGTTTTCAAGGTAAAGCAGAAATATATTTTAAATACATAGAGGGTCTTCAAACAATTCAAAGACCAACAGAATATGTCATTTAAATTTTTTAACAAAAGGCTTTTCATGACAGTGAGACATGTCGGCTCCTGGCAGCACCAGTCTACTTCAGAGAAGATGATGGACTTCAGAGAATCTCTGTATGGATTTGTTTTTCTTGTGAAAAAGTTAGCCACTCGACAAAAAACTGCCCTTGCCTCAACTGCTGACAGTATACTAACCAAACTGGACTGTCAGGAAACAAAGAAAGTGACTGCTGAACTTTGCTTAGACAGGATAGGCCAGTCCTTTAAAAATCTGCTTCACAGAAAAGTCTGTCAGATATTCTATGCCTGTAGGCCAAAAGGATATCCCAACATTACAGAGAAACCTTGGGTGACTGTCCAGGCTGTTCTCTGTTTTTGTCTTTTCTATAGTTTTGAAAGTTGTTTGCTCTACCCTCCCTGTTTACTTAGGGAATATTATCTTTTTCTCAGGTCTTTGATGGGGTTGAAGGCTAAACAGTTATAATTTTATAGTTTTCCTTGTTACCAAATTCATAAAACAACTTACACAAGAGTAAAGTTTGGAAGATTGAGAAACATAAAAGCTTAAGTTGTTTATCTAAGAATGTGTTTGAAGGTCTAAGAAGATTTTTTTTGGATGGTAATACAAGTTATGATAGAAAGAGGTTTAGGTATTAGACTCATCAAGGTAAGACACATAGTAGAGTAATTTCTGTAAATTTGCCAAATATAAATGAACTAGACATTATGAATATTATTCTTACTTAATAATTGCTTTTATTGTATATGATTTTTGTTGCGTTAGAGATAAAACTTTCCCCTTTATTTAGACAAGAGGGAAAAGTTGTGGAATATTTGTACACTATGTAAAGATGCTTTTCTGTGGTTGGTGTAATAAAAACCTGAATAGTCAATAGCTAGGCAGGAGATATAGGCTGGACTTCTGGGCAGAGAGAGGAAGTAGGAAGAATCTAAGCACACAAGAAAGATGCCAGGAGACATGGAAGAATCAGGATGGACACTGTGTGGCATACATAGATTAACAGAAATGGCTTAATTTAAGTTATAAGAACTAGTTAGGGACAAACCCAAGCTAAAGCCAAGCTTTCATAATAATAAGTCTCTGTGTCATTATTTGTGAACTGGCAGCCCAAAGAAAAATTTATCTATAAAAGAACACTTACTAATAATATCAGATGGCCAACCGTGGAGATCATATAATTTTACTTCATCCTTTACAATGTGTAGTTAAGTAAGAAATATTTTGTCTCCTTCACTCAGGAGGACAAGTTCGGGAAATTCCCTGGTAGCACCTGGGCTGCAGGTGTGGCGGTGCCATTGGATCCGAAGTCTGTAGGCCACTCTGCCTATTCACCACAGCAGCTAACAGTAGCGTCATGGAAAAAATGCCTCTTCCCAGGTCAGGAATCCTCTCCCACCAACACTCCCTCACCAGTGAGATGCCAACATGGTCTGGTCTTTGTTCGTAGTGCTGTCACTAGTAAGCTGCCATCTCAGCTGATTCTGTCTCCAGCTGTCTGCATATTGTCCACGCTTGCGTTCGGCCTAAACACTCACCACATCTCCTTTGCCTCTTAGCCACCAGCTAATATTGCTGCGTATGAACCCCTGAGCATGTTCTGGCAGAAAGACTGCAGTGGAAATACATAAATGTAATTTTTAACCCTTAAAATTATTTCTTTTGTTTAACATGGGATTCGTTATTACACTTTTAAGCATTGTGACTCCATGTGTACGTAAATATCTGCATATGTTAGAAACTATACATTGTCTCCCCTGCTACAGAATGTCTCACTATGTTTGGAGTAAATTATGAATTATCTATATGGAAGAACCAGTTCTAAGTATATTTCTACCTTACAGGTTTGTTTGTTTGTTTGTTTGTTTGTTTGTTTGTTGCTTTCAAAAGAATATTGCTTTGCACAGCGATCTGCCTTCCCACAGTTTGGAGATATCTATTGGAGAGGTGGTGCACTGAACTGCTTTTTCAACTGAAGCATCTAGTATAAAATCGGTATCACTAAAATAACCATAATGGTCTACAATTAGTGAAATCAACATCATTTTTTAAAGATTTATTTTTATTTTATATTATGAGTGTCTGTATTTATGTGTGTGCCTTATATGAGTACAATGCCTGTGGAAGCCAGAGGAGGGCATGAGATCCCCTGGAACTGGAGTCCAGACCATCGTGAGCCACCATGTTGATGCTGCACACTGAACCCAGGTCCTGTGGAAGAGCAATAAGCACCCTTCATTGCTGAGCCATCTCTCTAGATTTCAACACCAACATTTATTAATGTATAGAAATAATATTTGCATGGAAAAATGGATGAAATCAGTTTACAATAACAGATATTTGAGTCAATGAGGTCAAAACAAGAGGATAAATTCCGATTCTGCTACGGGTTGTAATACTTGTCATCTTACAGTAGGAGTTACTTATGAACTGTTGTGAAGTTATGTAATAGTATAAAAATCTTTGCTTTTTCACCCACAAAATGGCAATTTCATTTAGTTTGGCATAATTAAACATAAATGTTTTCCTAGAGATTTGTGTCTTTTGATTTTTGTGTGGCCAGTGATGTCACTCTGGCCCTTCTGTAGATGATAAATGACAACCAATATCTTGCGAACTGGAATGAAGACTTAAGCTTTCCTGTAATGCACAGTGGAGTTTTCTTCAACATCCTGCTGCTGAAAGGGTTTATTGCAAAATCAAATAGAATTAGCAAACAGTAAAGTAAGTAAATAGTTGAAGATTAACACCGTGCAAAGTTCTGAAAAAAGCCCTGCATGGCAGGAGTGTTCCAATTACTTGCTCTATGTTCTTTGGCAGAATTTAGACTTTCTTTCCTGTACACACTTCCACACACCTAATGCATACTTTTCCACACTTTCCTTTGACCCGGCACTGTGGTCAAAGGAAGTAGCTTGATGGATCTTTTGGGTGACACCAAGGGTCAAACCTTGACAGGTTGGGGCTCCCAAGTGCCGATGGGGACATCTCTTCCCATCTCCCCAGAGTTCAGTGTTTTAATCCTCAGGTGGTTATTTTATCAGCAAACCCTCCAAACGCTGTGCCATGAAGGAAGTGTTAATTATGCCACAGCTGGATGAGGGTAGGGAAAGGAGACGGGGTCATTGGTGGTCACCTTTCAGACTTAACCACGTGTTAGAAGCCGGAGCGCCGCCACCTTCACTCACCTCAAGCAGTGGCAGCGGAAGTGGGGCATAAAGTAGAAGCAGGCTAAGTCCTCCCTGCCTGAGCACAAATCATGATGATGATATTTAGTAAAGAGAGGGAGGAGCAAAACCAGAGAGGTTGGTTAGTTGGTTGGTTAGTTAGTTAATTAGCTGCTCAGTTCTGGAAGCAATGCTAAAATGCAAAGGGCAGTGTCTTAACAGATAAAACCAATTACTGCTCCATCAGATCAGAATAAACGAGCCTTTAATAAGAATTATTCATTCACCCATTCCGCAAATATTTACACAGCATCTGTGAACTGAATGCACTCGTTAGGAAAGGAGGGTGTGGAGGAGAAACAAAGGCAGCCTCTGATGAAAAGTCACTTACGGTTTCCAGGGTTGGTGACTCTGAAATGTGACATCCTGTAGTTGTAGCTCCATTCTTGGCCTGGCATGTGAGCTGACTCAAGGGACGTCTGTGTACGTGTGCCCTCACACGCAGGTCTGTGTTCGTGTGTGTATGAATGTATGTGGAGGACAGGGTCAACACGGAGCATATTTCTCCCATAGCTTTCCATAGTGTCCCTGAGCCCGGAGTTCATCTATTCAGCTCTACGGGCTGCCCCAGGGGACTTCCTGCCTCTACCTCCATCACCAGCTTTGTATTGCGTACTGACCTCCAAGATTCTGACTCTAACTCTCAAAGTCAGGACATTCGCCTCTTACAAAAGACCTTCTGTGACACCGCCCCCCCCCCCCATTCTGGTGATCCATACAACACACCTTCAGGAACATGGAGCAATTCTTCTGGACTCCAGCAAATGTCTTGATATCCCCTTATTTTTCTTCACGTATCAAGCATGCTGACCCGACATAATTCTTGCATTCCAGAGACTACTGTCGTTTTAGGGTGTAGCGATTGAGTTAAATGCAGCCCTTCCCAATGGCACAGGAACAGCAGCACACGCCGGTACCACTGCATTCAGGACCGATGGGGGCAGCCCGTCCCCCCACAGCCCCCTCCTATCTATTGAATTGCACTGGGGCCCGATACCATGCTTGGAATCATCAAGCAGGATTGCTCAATCTCGTATGAAAACACTTGAGTGTGATCGCCTACACAGTGAAATATTTAAGTGAATTCTACACCAAGTCACACTTTCTCCAAACTCTAAAATATAAAACCTGTCTAATATGCTCTGTTTCCCTCTCCCCCTCCCACCTCCTCCTTCCCGTCCAACAGAGGTTGTTACTGGCAGGGTCTCCATGAGGGAGTCAAACAGAACCTTCAAAGCAAAACAGATGCATATATAAACCATTTCATTTGTTCAAGTTTTGGAGTGACCTTCAAAGAAAGATGGATTCCATACCAACCAGGACACACATGGAGGCCAAAGCTGCCAACGTATTTGGAAGACCAGATTCTTACAGACGTGAGATTATCAGCACCTTCTAGAAAGACTATCAATGGGAATGAAAGCAAGCTAGAATTTTTTGATATTTACCAGCCCATGGATTTTCAGTGCCAATATTATATTTCCATAGCTGGGATAACTTGTCCTCATGAAAAGAATACCAACTAGTACCAGCAACATAAGATACGGGCCATTAAGAGCTCCTCAGTTTCCCCATGTTTAACTTTGCCACAAATTCTTCAATTCCCATTCACAGAATAGGTTGTGGGTTCTCTGAATCCACACAAAGTTTTTCTTTTATCCTCATGAATATGTGACTTTCAAGTGAAGCCAAAGTCAGCCCATTGCACTTATGCCTTAAATTAAATTGAGAACACTGGCAAAATCCCACGAGGAGAAAAAGCGAAGCCAGAAGTGAGGCCCTGGTTTTCTTGTGTATACAACTGTATGAACAGGAAAAGGGAAATGATATCCTAATGGTTGTAGAGACAGAGAGGCCAGAATCACTCGCTCTGAGCATTAATGCTAATGAGGAAAAGCCCTGGCTACGCGATTTTCTTTTTACCCTGCGTTACTCCTGTGAAGAAAACCTTTGAAAGTTGGGAATAACATCACCAGGTCTTGATATTATGTTCAGAGCTCTCCTCTAGTGCTTTTCCTTAAGTTATGTCTGAGCCCCTTAGAAGCCCCCAAGGTATATATAGGTGAAGAAGAGATATTTTATTTTTTGATGAAGAAATGGAACAGTGAATAGGTATTCTTGGTTGATGCATATCTGCCCACGGGGTGTCTGATGGGGAATTTTTAATGTGGAATCTGGAGGTATTCGTTCTAAAAACCTCAGTGTTGCCTGACTTCAAGTGTTGGCACTACACTCATGGAAGAGAATCTTCAATGGACACACACACACACACACTTTGGAATAAAGGCCATGCCCACTCTTTGCAAAGCATCCTGCTGGCTCACTCCTAGGATTTCTAATACTAGAGTCTCTTTCAGTTGTACTGACTGTATTGTCAATGATTCAGCCCAGTCTTGGCCTACAGAAAACACTCAGGTCAGTATTCTCCTGTCAGTGAAGTCCAGACAGTTGTTCAAGAGCACACTGATAGTCACGGAGTGAAGACCTTTGCGAACACTTGGGCTCTGTCACGCACTGAATTATGGGGTGCTAGGTCAGTAACTTTTCATCGGAAGGAAATGTGGGGTCATTCATTCTTATCTGGGCTAGGTCTCTCAATGTCGACATACATGTGCGCTAGACAGTAGCCTGGACACTGGGAAGAATCTGGAAGCTACTCCACTATGTTCTATTTCAATGATGATCAAATGCAGCTCACTGCCGATGCCATCAGCTTCCTACCAGTGCTAGAAATGTGCTGGCCTACTCTTAGACGTAAGGATATCACCTTTTGACCAGTTAACACTGCAGGACGAAGAGCTGAGTCATCCTGTCTTTTTGCTATCGTATCCCAACAGGACCAGGTCCTGATGCTTCTCTCCTGCTTCCTGACCCTGGCACATCTTCAGGCCCTTGAATTTTTTTGCTGTGCTACTATACTAGGTTTTTCTTAGGGTTTTGGAAAAAATTAGGTGGGAGAGCATCAGCCAAAGGGTGAACCTACTGGCAGTAGTTTGCTAAATATACGTAGTATCCAACCGCCTTTGAAATTGAGCTCCCTTCAGCCTTCCTATTTTCATCTCCAGCAAAACTTAATAGGACAAATCCATGACAGAAGTCGAAACTTCTGGGAAACATCCATTCCCATACATGAAGAAGAAAAGAGGGGTACCAGCAAAACTACTTTAGGGAGTGATGCTTAAAGCCCAAACGTGAAAGGCCCCAGTTCCCACTCTTCTCAATCAGTCTTTGGCACTTTGCAAGCCAACTCGAAACTTTAGTGATTTAAAACAGCCGCTACTAATTAATACTAATATTAATTCACTGATTTTTCCAGTCCACAGCGTGGGTGAGGCTCAGCGGGCAGTTGGATGTTCTAAGCTGGAGCTGATACAGGTGTCTAGGCCCAGCTGAGGGCCGGATGGAGGGGAAAGCATCTTGGTGCTCATCCCATGGTCTTCAGTCTTACTTAAGTTGTCCTCAGACAGATTTTTGGTGGCGAAGGTTGAAGCAGGGACCCTGGCGGCCTTTGGTTGAATGCTGCTGCTTCTTATTGTGCAAAGGTAGATGGGTCTCATGTGTGCACACTCCTCTAGACTGACAAGTTTTAAAGTGCAAAGGAGGAAGGCCTCAGGAGGCCTAGAATGTCACTGCATAGGCCACCAGATGCCTGACGCTAGATGCCAGTGGACTAGAGAGCTGCATCAGAAGACACAGATTCCAGGCAGAGAGAGATTTGTTCCTTCATAGGCCCAGAGATGAAACAGTGTGCTCAGTTTTGAATTGAAGCATAAAAGGTACAAATACAAAGAAAATAAGAAAGGAAGCAATTGTGAAGTGATGTTTTGACCATACAAAGAGCGTTGCCTCTTCTGGTTAGTTACGTTTTCATAGCTGTGACCAAAACACTGAAAGAAACAATGGGAAGAAGTATTTATTGGGGCCCACAGTTGGAGAGGACAGTCTGTAACAAAGATCTGACCTGGAAGCCCAAGACTGCTGGAAAGGCGCAGGGTCATAATCTGCAAAGGCCTCTGGGTCCTTAGTGACATGCGTCCTCCAGCTAGGTTCCTCCTACTAACAGAAACGTGGCCTCTCAAAGTCATGCCACCACCCAGAAAACAATTCAAAATGAGCTTGTGGAGAACTTCTCAGATTTGAGCCAAGTGCTCTTTATTTCTAGATGATTCTATTGCTTCTCTTTCGCGGCCTTCACTAGTTTTGAAAGGCTCCAGGTACATGCTGGCCTGACCGACCTATTACATGCAGGAGAAGTAGCTGTTTTTAACCGTGGAGCAGCATGATTGGCAGGACTTCACAAATGTCCTTCCGTAAAGGTTAGGAGTTTGCTTCTGTGTTCCTGGTTTGAGAATTATTAGCATGAATGATGCTGGGTTTTGCTAGAGTTTTTCCTCTATAGCACGTTGAAGCAATCATATTTCCCCTTCAGTCTGTTAATGTGATCCATGGCCTTGGTTAGCTGCAATCTCATGCAGTTTGCATACCAACAGTACAGCCTTCTATAGTGATCTATTATTATTTTTATATATTATTGAACTTAATTTGTTGATTTCTTGTATTATATCTAGCTTCATAAAAGGTATTAATGATTGATTTTCTTCTAATGCCATTGTCTCGTTTGGGTATTGATTTTGATGAAAGTAAATTAACAAATATTTCTCTGTTTTCTACTTTTAAAAATCATTTGTGTATTGCTGATATTTGCCTTACTAAATTGGTTGAAATAATTCAGCAGTTGTAGCAGTTTGAGTTTTTAGTGTTCTCTAAAGAGAAGTGCTTAGTTACCGCTTTAAGAGATAAAGGGTAGAGGAGGAGGGAGGTTCTGTTAGCAAAGTACCTGAAGTGCCAGGTGAGGGCCTGAGTCCAGGTCCCTAGCACTGATGGAAAGGGTTTAATGGGGCAATGCGCACCTAGAATTTCAATTTTGGCAAGGGAAGCAGGAGGTTTTCTGGGGCTTGTTTGTCAGCCAGGCTGGATGAATTTCTGAGCTCTAGGCTCAATGAAAGAGCCCCTCTTTAAAACAATGTGGAGCCAGGCATAATGGAACACGCCTCTATTTCCAGCACTCAGGAGGCAGAGGCAGGCAGATCTCTGTGAGTTCAAGGCGAGCCTGGTCTACAGAGTGAGTTCCAGGACAGCCAAAGATACATAGAAAAACCCTTGTCTCGAAGAAAACAAAATAATAAATATATAAAGCAGAAAGCAATGGTGTAAAGCAACTCACGTCAACCTTTAGCTTCTACATGTGCACTCACACACATGTGTACTCTCATACATGTGCGTGCACAAAAACATGTACACACACATATGGAGAGAGAGAGGGGGGATAATGATTCCTATGTTTTGTTTCTTCTATGGCCACCTTTAGAAGTTTTTTCACTTCAGGAATGTGTTTGTTTTAAATCTAAGCACAAGCATTATTTGATATATGTAATTCCTTGCTATAACTTAAATTCCTGTAGGTTATCATTTCTTGATACTGTTTTCAAGGAACAAGGTTTATTAATTTCCACTATTAATCCAACATCTATTTTACTGATCACCATTCTTATTTCCTCCTTCTCTATTCTCTAGATTGAATTTTTACCCCTTTCCCCCATTTTAAGGTGAGAAGCCCAAGAACAATTGATTTTAAGCATCCATTGTTTCTAACATAAGCATTTAAAACTTGTGTTTTTTTCTCTTAAACATTGTCTTAAATGTTAAAACAGATATTATCATACTATGTTTTCATTTTAACTCAGTTCAAAATATTTTCATTAATCTTGGTGCTTTTTCCTTTGATCCATGGGGCAGTTTAGAATTCCAATGTGTGACCTTAATATTTAGGAAGACCTCTCTGTTTTAGTCAGCCAGGTAGCTAACTTAAATCTGATCTCATCCTCAAACACCATCAATAGTGATGTCTGGGCAAATGTTTACGTACCCCATGGTCCAGTCAGGTATATACATATACCAAACCATAATGCCATCCTCAAAGAGAAACAAATCATAGATACCCTATTTTCTTCATTAGACATATTCCCATCCCATTTATTTGTTTATTTAGGTATTTATTGATTTATGTACATTATCTCCACTTCACAGAGAACTTACTTATTTATATAATTAAAGTTCTGAAGAGTTTTGGAGTCCAAGTAATAGAGACACTCATATTTACTATACAGAGAGAACTTAATTATGTTACTTGCTTTTTAATAAAAATTAACATATAGTTGATATTTTGATAAATCATATCCCAACATGTGAATTCTTGGGGTCAAACGTGGTTTTGAACTTAGTTATGCATTCTCTGAACTTATGTTATTGCTGTTCATTGTAGATGCCTTAAATCAAGTACATAAATTTTTGTATATTATTACCATGAAACTTAAAGGAGATATATATGGAATATTTGGACAGAGCTGGAGAGCATGGTACACAGAATATTTGGATGGCCAAGAGAAGGTTGGTAAGGGAGTCAAAAGCCATGGTTTTTCTCGTGAGTCTGTAGGCATTTGCTATGAACTCACTACCACCACCATGTTGGGTCTCTCTGTGGATGGTGGCTTTAGGGCTGTCCTGTCCACTGCAGATAGTTGGGGAGGAGTAGCCGTCCACCGTGATCTTGACCCCTGACTACACTGCATCAATTAGAGCAAGCAGCCAGGGAGCTGAGCAGAGTGAGAGAGGGTTAGCCACTGAATTCCAGCAGTTTGAAAGCACTGAGCCAGAAAGCTCGTACGCTGCCCAAGCATGGAAAGTTCTTTAACAAATAATTTTCAACTTAAAAGAGTTAAAGAGAAAAATGTGATCAGCATGACCTTGCCTTCTTTTCTGTCTCAAAGGCATTTACAGACTTGGCTCACGTCGGGCGAATATGACCTGATTGGCGAATATGACCTGATTGCAGACGTAGTCAAGTTCTCTTGCACACGAGCGTTTCAGATCTTTCAGACTCCATACAGATAACTGCAGCTGAACAGAAAGCCCCGGCACCTGGTTCTGATGACCGGCTCTGCCTGCACTTGAGAGCAAAGAGCTGGAAACTCCCGCTCAGAAAATCAAAGCTCAGAAATTCAACACAGTTCTCAGTACCTGAGCTTGTGTGTCACAAGCTTGGTGACTTTATTCTACCAGCTCCATGTATTTTTTACATTGCAACATTATGCTTCATTTTAGAATATGCCAAGCTTTTTGTTCTAGTGGGTTTAAGGTGGCTTTCTCATGTATACCTGTTTACTTTCTATTCCTACAGCGTTTAATGGAACAGGCTAAAGGACACTATGCTCCAGAGTTTACCAGGGTGCGACGGTCAAGGAGACACTGCAACTTCCTAGAAAATCGACTATGTTTTTATTTCATTGTATTGTCCTAGGTGTAGACAACCCAGCATTTTAATCTCACAGGCTCTCAAATCAGATCATAACAAAAGAATATGAAAGTGGGGCTGAGAATGTAAGCCAGAGGTGGAGCACTTGTCCAGTGTGCACGAAGCTCTGGGTTCGAGTCCTACGTCTCCCACCACACACATACACATAGCATTTATGAACTTAATTTAAAAATATGAGTAATTATTTAATGGAATAACTGTTTTAATTTCTAAAGGCTTCTCTTCTGCCCCATGATCTTCTGTGCCTTTGATTTTATATCTCTCTTCTGTTCTCCAATTTATTACCAACAGAACCAGAGAAGAAAAGACAGAAAGAAACTAAAAGCAAATCTTTAATCTTTTATGGATTACATCTTCTGAAACAGTCCTGTCAAAAGCAGTTTAAAGAAAGCAATTAAAGCCAATGTCTGAAATTAGCCTGGGGATTATCAGTCAGTGCCATGTATCAGACCTTTCTCTGATTCACATAAAGACACGGTGAAGAGAGCATACAAACACACACGGTGGCTCCACGCTGGTTGTGTTTAGGAAATCATTGTATTAAGTATGAGTACGAGGAAGGTTGTCTGTGCGTGCAAACGTCTCTCTGTTTTATGTTGAAAGTATTTGACTTTCTATTTTTCTCATGAAAACCATGGGGTAATTGAATCTATGGACGATGTAATGGTTGTAATGTTGAGTGCCCTAATAAGATGACCTTTTCTCTGTATTTCCACTAATTGGCTTTTAAAATGCTTTTGATGTCGCCAAAGAAGCCAAAGATCAATGAGTGGCTTGTTAGTCTACATCATTTTTTTTTTATCAGAAAACAAAAATAAAAGCTATTGAAGAAAAAAAGAAACAGAATTTTGAGAGCCGTCCATAGTCCTTTTGCCTTTGGCGGTCACTGTGATTTTTCCTTGGCTCCTCCAAGTACAAGCTGTCTAATCGGGGGATTAGCAAGTAGACTGCAGAAATGTAACAAAGTTCTGTACAACAGTAAATATTTGCAAAGCAAAACCTTGGAAAAATCCACAATACATTTAATGTCATTGATTTTAAAAATTCCAAGATATTCCTAAAATTATTATCTAATAGCCTGAAGAAGCCCAAGCCAGACGGCCAGCAGACAGGAGACAGGTGCCATTCTGGGTT